>NC_085997.1:6048596-6394693 GCF_030014385.1 Trichomycterus rosablanca
CAGTCCAGAATCCATCCTGTGGAGTCAGTGTATACTCATCTTTCCTGTTTACAGACTCTCTGATGACTCCTAAACTCCAGGTCTTCCCACTGACCTGCACCTCATAGTAAAATCTACCTGAGGAGAAACTTTGCTTTCCTAGGATGGAAATGTACCTTGTGAATCTTTTTGGGGTGTCGGGGAGATTCTGCTTTGTGTTTCCATATGTGACTTGTTTTCCATCATTAGACAGAACGAGATTAGGATTTGCTGTATCAGGATCCAGAGTCACGTCCACTGAAATAAACACACAGTATGTGAGATCATTAATAAATTGTTTATTATATCATACTGTATTTGTATCAAAGTGGGTTCATTCTTTTAATCATGATCACTGTCTGTAAGGCATTTGGTATGTTCTCCTTTTGGTATTGTAAAGGCCTCTTATATTCCAAACACATGCAGAGGGTGCATTGGCTATTACAATCTTCCATGGTGTGTGAGTGAGTGAATATGTGAGTGTGTGTTGCCCCGTGATGGATTGGTACCCTGGTGAATGTTTGTTCCTGTTTAGCAACTGTGACCCTGACCAGGGTGAAAATGAATGGATGATTAAAGAGAAGAACAGAAGCTGCTCTGTACCTGCATACTGCTGAATCCTCTTCAGTTCTGTGGAGACTGTTTACAACAAAATCATTGATGTGATTATAAAGATGTGATTTTAATGTAAACACAGAATCTGCTAAAGCTTTAACATTAAAGACGTGAACTACATTTACTGTCCACCAACGTCTAAACACTGGAACATGAAACTTCTCACCAGTTTTTCTCAACATCTCATTCAGAGTTTTATTGAGCTTCTCGTCCAGAGTTTTCTGAAGCTGAGAGAGAGATGTTTTCAGAATCTCCACATCTGGATTAGTGTTGATACTAATATCAGTCCAGTTCTTGGTGGTTGGAGGGCTGCAGATTGTTGGATAAACCTACAGCAGGTCAGGAAAAAGGAGAAATTTCTCAGTATAGTGAAAGATGTTCAGTGATGTTCTGCAGCAGCATTGAGCAGATAGAGGAACACTGACAGAGAGGAACACTGACAGATAGAGGAACACTGACTGATAGAGGAACACTGACAGATATAGGAACTGACAAATAGAGGAACACTGACAGATAGAGGAACATTGAGCAGATGGAGGAACATTGAGCAGATGGAGGAACACTGACAGATAGAGGAACACTGACAGATAGAGGAACATTGAGCAGATGGAGGAACACTGAGCAGATAGAGGAACATTGAGCAGATGGAGGAACATTGAGCAGATGGAGGAACATTGAGCAGATGGAGGAACATTGAGCAGATGGAGGAACACTGACAGATAGAGGAACACTGACAGATAGTGGAACATTGAGCAGATGGAGGAACATAGAGCAGATGGAGGAACACTGACAGATAGAGGAACATTGAGCAGATGGAGGAACAGATAGAGGAACACTGAGCAGATGGAGGAACATTGAGCAGATGGAGGAACACTGACAGATAGAGGAACACTGACAGATAGAGGAACATTGAGCAGATGGAGGAACACTGACAGATAGAGGAAGACTGACAGATAGAGGAACACTGACCTGTAGAATGTTGAGATGTTCCTCAGTGTTCAGAAGCTTCTCCAGTTCAGTTTCTCTCCTCTGTAGTTCAGTGATTTCCTGCTCCAGATCTTTAATGAATCGTTCAGCCTGATTCTCTACGACTTTCTGCTTCTCTTCTATCATCCTCAGCATCTCATTCTGACTCTTCTCAATGGAGTGAATCAGATCAGTGAAGGTTTTAATGCTGTCAGATTTTTCTTTCTCTGTGTTTCTCTGTAGGAAGAAGAATTTTATTTTAACTATTATTATTTTAATGTTCCTTTGTTAAAGTGTACTACATTATATTTACTCACTTTGCTGAGCTCTACTGAGTGGTTGATCTTTTTGATCTTCTTCAGTCGATCCTGGATCATCTGCTGCACCTCCGTCTGTGTCTGACCCAGCTGAGTCTGAGAAGATAATAGTAAATGTTCAATTGCTTCTCTGTTTCATAAAGACTGATTTACACTATTTTACTAGTGTTTCTTACCTTCTTATTATCAATCTCCTCCTCTATAGGAATAATGTTGTGGTTCTTGTGGTCTCCCTCAGTGCAGAACTGACAGACACAGGTCTGATCATCTCTACAGAACCGTTCAAAAGGTTTCTCATGTTTCTGACATATGTAGTGCTCCAGGTTCTTCACAGAAGTTATGAGTTTGTGTTTCTTATATTTTGGGACATTAATGTGAGGCTCTAAATGAGACTCACAGAAAGTCACACCACAATCCAGACATGATCTCAGAGCTTTCTGCTTCTCTCCAGTGCAGACATCACAAAGAACCTCAGGTTTATCAACTTGACTTTTCTTCTTGAAGTGATCAGAAACCTCCCTCAGTGTTGTATTGATCTTGAGTTCAGGTCTCTTGGTGAATTTCTCTTTACATAATGGACAGTAACATTGTGGACTTTTATCCCAGTATTGTGTAAGGCAGCTCCTGCAGAAGTTGTGTCCACATGGAGTGGTGACTGGATCAGTAAACACATCCGGACAGATGGAACACTGTAGCTGATCTTCAGACAGGATGGAGCTGGATTTATGAGTGACTGACAGATTTTTCAGAAAAATAAAAGAAGCAAAAGATCATTTATACACTTTATACAACTGTGTAACTGAAGAGATTTACCTCATATATACACTACCGCTCAAAAGTTTGGGATCACTTGCAAAATTTTAAAGAATGAAAATGTTTGCATTAAAGCCTATTTTTGTATAGAGGCCTATTTTGCATATAGTCCTATTATCAGCAATTCTCAGTCCTCTGCCTCAACCTCCTGGTATGGCTGCGAATGCAAGTTAAGAATGTTATTAGGCTAATTAATTGTTAGAAAATGCTTTTTCAATTTTGTTGCACAGCTATAAAATGTTATACTAATAAGGGAGCATAAAAGGGAGCACGACATTCTAGGTTAGTTTAGTATCTGAAGCATCAGCAATTGTTGGCTTGCTTACAGGCTCAAAATGGCCAGAAAGAAACAACTTTCTTTAGAGACTCGTCAGTCTATTGTTGTGTTAAGAAAGGAAGGCTACTCAATGCAAGATATTGCAAAGAAACTGAAAATATCTTACCATGCTGTTAACTACTCCCTTCAGAGAGTAGCACAAACTGGCTTTAACAAGGACAGAAAAAGGAGTGGGAGGCCCCGGTGCACAACTGTACAAGAAGATAAATATCTTAGACTGTGCAATTTAAGACAAAGACGCCTCACAGGTTGTCAACTGACATCTGCACTAAATGGAACCCGTCAAACACCAGTGTCAGCATCAACGGTAAAGACGCGACTTCAGGATGCTGGACTTCATGGCAGAATTGCCAAGAAAAAGCCATACCTCACACAGGCCAATAAAAAGAAAAGACTGCAATGGGCTAAAGAGAAAAAACATTGGACACTGGAAGATTGAAAGAAGGTGTTGTGGACAGATGAGTCCAAGTTTGAGGTCTTTGGATCAAACAGAAGAACATTTGTGTGGCACAGGAACAATGAAAAGATGCAAGACCAATGCTTGATGCCATCTGTCAAGCATGGTGGAGGCAGCGTGATGGTCTGGGGATGCTTTGGAGGTGGTAAAATAGGAGATTTATATAGAGTGGAAGGGACCTTAAAGAAGGAAGGCTACCACAAGATTATACAACGCCATGCCATACCCTGTGGACAGCGCTTGATTGGGGCCAATTTCATCCTACAACAGGATAATGACCCCCAAACGCACCTCCAAAATGTGTCAGAAATATTTAAGAAATAAGGAGTCAGCCAGAATTCTGACTGTAATGGAGTGGCCAACACAGTCTCCGGATCTGAACCCTATTGAGCTGTTGTGGGAGCAGCTGGACCGTATGGTACGGAGGAAGACTGCATCAAGCCAATCCATGTTGTGGGAGATGCTCCAGGAAGCATGGGGTGAAATCACATCAGATTACCTCGAAAAATTGACAGCTAGAATGCGCCTAGGGTCGGTCTATTAGGCTGTAATTGCTGCAAAAGGTGGCTTTTTTGATGAAGGCAAAATTTTAAGTACACAGTCATCATTTCCATTAAAATCAAAATTTCCTACTTTGACAATGTCTGCATGTCCTGCTAGATTTCCTAATCTCATGTGTGTTTCCATTGAAAACAAGAAAATTCACAGTGATCCCAAACTTTTGAGCGGTACATATAATACCATTTGAGCGGTATATATATATATATACACACACACACACACATATATATTACCATTAAGACGTGTTTATATTACAAACACCATTTCCAAAAAAGTTTGAACATTTTGTAAAATACAGTGAAAAGAAGAACCTATGATTTGATAATTCTCTTGAATCTCTATTGAATTGATTTCCAGTGTTTTACTGACCAACCTAATTGTATATTGTTTATATACAAAAAATCATCCACACATCACTAGTACATGAACAGTGAAACTTACATGAATGTGTTTCACTCATGCTGTTTGAGCGACCTCTCCTTAGCGGTGGTGGTGAAGATTCTGCCATTCTTCTTTTGAATAAAAGCACATCATTTAGTTCCAGTAAAATCAATAGAAAACATGAGGTGTTACTGATAGTTGGGGTGTTAATGTCTTTTAAGTGTAGATTTTTTATTGAAACGTCTCTAAACATGAATGAGTTTTTACCTCCTGTTGTGTGTAGTAGTGTTTATGCTCAATATTGAAATTCATACTTTTACAGACAGAAAAAAACACTAAAGCTGATTTTAAATGATAATCTGCACAAATCGATCTGTACTGATCATTTCATTGTTTTTCTACTGAGCTGCTATAACCTTACTTACATAAAAACAGATAAAACTTTTTCTGTTTCTCTTAACCTGTACATCACTGAGCAAATAAAATAACTGATTCATTTATCAACAAGAATTCACTGCTTGTACAGGTAAGAACTGCGGGGAGAGAAAAGTGGAAATACAGGTTCAGCATTGTGACGAGCAAAGTGCAAAACATTATTAAAGTAACTGTTTTTTAAAAGAAAAATTATCGTGTTTTAAATGTTCAGGATTTAATATTACGTTTCTCTAAACTAATGTACAGGTTTGGTTACTGAGGTTAAATTTCTCTTTTTAAAGGACGAGTTAAAAACAATGTTATATAATCAAGTTCCTTCTGCTACAGAAGTGTATGAAATGACACAGTTCATACTTTACCTGTACAAAGAATCACCTGTACACATTCTACACTATACAGTAAATCAGCAGTAATTAAGGTACGTACCCTTTTCTCTCTTGTTGGGGTGTCAGAACTGTCTGTTGTATGCTGTTTTTCTGCTGAAACTGTAATTAAATTCAGTACAGATAGCGTTTCTCAAAGTGTGGGGCACGCCTCCCCTGGGGGGCGCAGAGGCATGATAGAGGGGGCGCGTCTGAAATGAAGCGCGGAACCAATGTTTAAACGTCGGAATCTTTTCACGGTGTACAATAAACAAACCGTGCTTTCAGGTTAGAAGTATTAATTCTGACAGAGTCTAGATCAGGGCTGCCCAATACACTTATCGCACTGTGCACGCTGGTACATCGCGCCTCATTCAAACAGGTCAACGTGACTGACATGAAATGTGGCCACATTATTTAATTTGCGGTTTGTTATCTGACATTCATATAAAACGCTTCACTTAGGTGAAACAAGCCACTTAAATTACAAATATAGAAAATTTCACTGGATCCTGTAAAAGCTAAATTTCTACAACTCTACATGAAAAGGTGCTGTAACCATAAAAGAATTAGATAGCATCAATTTTGGAACTTCCACATATTTGACTGCCAAATATTTGACAGCTGTTTCGGATCAACCTAGTTGTGTAAATCAACCTTTTCCCACATGAAAATTATGAAGTGTAAATATTGGTCCACCCTTACTGATGACTACTTGAAAAACTGCTTGAGAATCAGTATCAGCAGCTACTGTCCAGACCACATAAACCTGACTGATACTGTTTAGAGCAAATAATCAGAATAAGGTCAGTGTGATTTTTCAGTCACTTGCCCTGTAAAGCTGAATATCAGTACAGGAACTGAAGCGCATTTAAAAAGCTTCAAAGCTTTTTTGAAAAACGATGAGGCCGACCTTAAAAAGTAGATGGTGATGACCTGTCGACTGAAGCAGTAGATCTCAAGCCATGAAAGTGTGGGCACCCCTGGTCTAGATTTACAGAAGGTAAATGTGGATGTGGATACAGAGGTATTTGACAGGGATGAAAAGAAAAACAGCCACTAATACAGTGATAAGACCTGAACTCTCACAAATCACGTTTTTGGCAGAGATACAACTTTATCTTTTTTGCAAAGTGTTTGCAAAATTTATTTAATTTTTTTATATTTGAAATAGCAGACTGATTGAAGGAGCAGTTTAGTGATATGTCAAAAAGTGGTTTGATAATGCACAACAGAAATGACTGGAATAAAGGTGAAAGGAACATTCATGATCTTTGAAGATATTTCAACAAAGTTAAACTTGACCTACTTTTGTCAGCATTTTGTTGGGGGGGCATGAAAATTTTCATCTTCCAAAGGGGGGCGTGACAGAAAAAGTTTGAGAATCACTGGTTTACACTAATCAGCCATAACATTAAAACCACCTCCTTGTTTCTACACTCAGTGTCTATTTTATCAGCTCCACTCACCATATAGGAGCACTTTGAATTTCTACAATTATTGACATGACCACTACAGAGCAGGTATTATTTAGGTGGTGGATCATTTTCAGCACTGCAGTGACACTGACATGGTGGTGGTGTGTTAGTGTGTGTTGTGCTGGTATGAGTGGATCAGACACAGCAGCGCTGCTGGAGTTTTTAAATACTGTGTCCACTCACTGTCCACTCCATTAGACACTCCTACCTAGTTGGTCCACCTTGTAGATGTAAAGTCAGAAACGATCGCTCATCTATTGCTGCTGTTTGAATTGGTCATCTTCTAGACCTTCATCAGTGGTCACAGGACGCTTCCCACTGGGTGCTGATGGCTGGATGTTTTTGGTTGGTGGACTATTCTCAGTCCAGCAGCGCTGCTGTGTCTTATCCAGTCATTCCAGCACAACACACACTAACACACCACCACCTGAATTTCCTGCATAAATTTGTAATAAAATATTTTCTGCCTTACTCAGCTCTCTGCTTCCTTGTATAGAAATAGGCTAAAAACAGGGGGTAGTAAGTCCTGCTGTCCACAACAAAGGACATTGGATAAATGTTTTGTTTAGAAAGGGTTAAAATTGCTGTACATTTCTGTAATCTTTATAAACTGAAGTTACGACTCATATTGAACAAAACTGATCTCTTACTTTGCTTATTTCCATAAAACGTGAAATATGACATGGCAGCCATTTTTAAAAGAAAGTTCATGAGCTGCCACACACCCTCAAATGTGACATTAATAAAAAGCTCAGGATGTACTCTATAAAATACAGTAGTACTCAAATGGATTACATAAACGGTGCTTGAGTTAGAGATCTCGGACACATGTCCAGTAAAATTTATTTATAGAGCGCTTTTTACAATGAACATTGTCTCAAAGCAACTTTACAAAATCCAGGACCAACAGACCAAAAACCCCTATTGAGCAAGCCGAGGGCGACTGTGGCAGGGAAAAACTCAGGAAGAAACCTTGAGAGGAAACAGTCTCAGCAGGGACCCGTCCTTCTTGGGTGGCCTGGAGGATACTTTAAATAAATAGGATTTACACAAATCATACAAACACAAAATTAAATTGAACTGAAAGTTGTATCTAGCAAAAAAATAATGTAAGTTCTTCATTGTTCAGTCCAGTCTGTGATAAAGTCAGTTTTAAGTTCTGGACATTTTTGGTGCAAACACGCCAGGTTTCCGTCACATCTAGTAGTAGCAGCATTGTTGGCACTGCAGTCTCGACTTGCAGTCTTTAACCTCAAGAGGGTGAACAGGTTTCCGTCAGAGCCTCCTCGGGTTAAAACAACAGAAGATGTTGTTACAATGTGAAATCATTAAGAATAAAATATCAGAGAGTTTTACAGGTTTAGACTCCAGCACCCCTAACTATTACAGCATAACTAGGTTTGCTTGTTTAGTTTGAAAAGACCAATCAAAAGCCTGAGTAAATAAACATGTTTTCAATCTAGACTTGAAAATAGAGACTGTGTCCGAGTTCTGACAGCGGATCTCCCTAAGTTTGAAGCAGATCTGTGATGGAAATGTTGTGTTTCAATAAACAATAAAAGTTATCAGGAGCAATTCCTTGGAAAGACTCCAAAGGGGTTACCAAAAGTACAGTTGTTTTACATCAGGGGTGCCCAATACGTCGATCACGATCTACCAGTCGATCTCACAGTGCATGCTGGTACATCGCCCCTCATTTTAACAGGTCAACGTGATTGACATGAAATGTGGCCACTGTTTTCGTAAATTTGAGGTTTGCCTCCACCTAGTGGACATTTTGAGAAATGCAATATATTACAGGTTAGAACATAACATTAAAACAACCTCTTTGTTTCTAGACTCACTGTCCATTTTATCAGCTCCGCTTACCATATTAAAGCACTTTGTATTTCTACAATTACTGACTGTAGTCCATCTGTTTCTCTACATAAATTTAAAACCCGGAGGATGCAGGCATCGATCCCGCTACCTCGAGCGCTCTACCATTTGAGCTAATTCCCCTTACGAAGGACCCTTTGTAAATTGTAATGTACTAACAGAGCATTGATGCTGCATTATGTAGGGGCCACAATAGTGCAGGATATACCAGCTGTTTAGTGCAGTGCAATAACAAAGCGGCTCTGTGAAGCAAGAACTGAAGTCTGTTTGAAACAGCTGGGCGTACAACTAGTTGGTGTGGAGAACATGTTACACATACAGTGTGCTATTATTTCAAGCTGATGAAGTACATGCTATTTCACTTACAAACATCTCACAAAGTACAAATTCTTCATCATTCTAAACAAACCATGTAGTACGGGACATTACCGCTTACCTAATGCAGCAAGAAACAACTCACCCGAACAGGGACTTGAACCCTGGACCCTCAGATTAAAAGTCCGATGCTCTACTGACTGAGCTACCCGGGCTGTAAAGATCCGTGTTGTCTCTCTTGAAGGCGATTATATAAAGTTTTAAGTGAAGTATGTTGCTGCTTACACACACAAAGAAAAACATCTCTGGAGGAGAATTTTGCAGGTAGATTACAAACAGATTCCTTTCTTTCACCTTTTTCCTTTTTTCCTGTATCAATTGCACGATTGTTTTCCAGTCATTAAAATGTTATGTGCATTTATATGTGGCAAGAGAAAAAAAAATCCATAAAACTCAAACTGAGTTAGCAAAGAACCTTAAATTATACTAAAGGGTTCTTCAAGTAGAAACAGTTCTACCAAGAACACAAAAAGAACCCTTAAGAAACACTTCTTAGTGCTACATACATTAGTTGTATTCTAGAGGTCAGCATGCGATGAAACTGTGATAGAAACAGACATCGTTTTACTTTATACAACAGTTAGTTCCGACCTTACAATCTGATTGGTTGAGAAGCGTTCTAACCGTGCTGATATTCGTGATAACAGCACGGCCTTTTCACACCACAACTGTATTACTCCGCTGACGCGTTGCCAGTAACGACAAGCTTCATGCACACAAACGCGCACGCAGGCGACACAGACCTTTTTCCCGATCGCGTTTTAAATCCGTTATCTGATATACAATCTAGCGCACTGTGTAGGGAACATAAATCAGTTGTCTAATTCACTGTCTAGGGCACTATGTAGGGAACATAAATCCGTGATCTGATACACAATCTAGTGCACTATGTAGGGAACATTAATGTGTTTGTAACGCGAACAGTTAGTTTAATAGCCCAGTTAGCAGCTCCTAAAAGTTCTGTTATCACCAATATCCTTTGGTGTGTGCAAGAGGTTTTTTATTTCTTTTTTCCCTTCGGAGGTTCTTGCCTTTTTCTTCTTGTTGTTCTTACCTCCCTGAAATGAGTTTTTGCAACTTGGGATGTCTGCTTTGTAGTGTTAAACTTTATATTCGTTGTGGAACTACTTTTTGGCGGAAGGTATTGTCAATATTAAAGCATATTTATTATGAAATTCAGGACTTCTTTGATTTATTTTCTTTCTTTATTTTGTAAAAACTGTTGTATAAAAGCAATAGAACACTTGAGGTCGTGTGTTATCGCGAATAACACGCGTGCCTGCGACCGAATCACAGCCGTGATGTTATTCGCGATAACACACTCCCTCTCGTGTTCTATTGCTTGAGTCTAACGCAATATTAACTGTATTCATATTATGCCATCTAATGGAGGATTGAATAGCCTACAACAAGCACAAACAGGGTTTGAGTTCTTAACAAATAATCCAGTCAGTTAAAAACCCAACAAGAAGGCTGTACCTAATACACTCATACCAGAGAAAACACACCCTAACATGCTAGTGCCGTACAGTGCTAACAATGGTCCACCCAAAAACATTATTTGGTCAGTTGGAGATCTCATATGGGGCTCCCTTTCGATTGATATATGATTTACAACCTAGTGACAAAGTGTACAGTGCAGCAAATGGGTTACAGTCAGTACATTTACTATACATAATAATGTGAAAAGATTAAGCAGTTCGTACAAATATTAGTCCGTGTGGGGCGAGGGTGGTATCGATGGTACCCAAGCTAGTCAGGATGAGGTCTAAAACGCTAAGTTCAGGTCACAGTGTCCCATGGAGGTGTGGGTTTGAATCCCACTTCTGACTGCTAGTGCTTTATACACATTATGTCTTTAACCCTCTAAGATACAGGGGTTGGACAAAATAACTGAAACACCTGGTTTTAGACCACAATAATTTATTAGTATGGTGTAGGGCCTCCTTTTGCGGCCAATACAGCGTCAATTCGTCTTGGAAATGACATATACAAGTCCTGCACAGTGGTCAGAGGGATTTTAAGCCATTCTTCTTGCAGGATAGTGGCCAGGTCACTACGTGATGCTGGTGGAGGAAAACGTTTCCTGACTCGCTTCTCCAAAACACCCCAAAGTGGCTCAATAATATTTAGATCTGGTGACTGTGCAGGCCATGGGAGATGTTCAACTTCACTTTCATGTTCATCAAACCAATCTTTCACCAGTCTTGCTGTGTGTATTGGTGCATTGTCATCCTGATACACGGCACCGCCTTCAGGATACAATGTTTGAACCATTGGATGCACATGGTCCTCCAGAACGGTTCGGTAGTCCTTGGCAGTGACGCGCCCATCTAGCACAAGTATTGGGCCAAGGGAATGCCATGATATGGCAGCCCAAACCATCACTGATCCACCCCCATGCTTCACTCTGGGCATGCAACAGTCTGGGTGGTACGCTTCTTTGGGGCTTCTCCACACCGTAACTCTCCCGGATGTGGGGAAAACAGTAAAGGTGGACTCATCAGAGAACAATACATGTTTCACATTGTCCACAGCCCAAGATTTGCGCTCCTTGCACCATTGAAACCGACGTTTGGCATTGGCACGAGTGACCAAAGGTTTGGCTATAGCAGCCCGGCCGTGTATATTGACCCTGTGGAGCTCCCGACGAACAGTTCTGGTGGAAACAGGAGAGTTGAGGTGCACATTTAATTCTGCCGTGATTTGGGCAGCCGTGGTTTTATTTTTTTTGGATACAATCCGGGTTAGCACCCGAACATCCCTTTCAGACAGCTTCCTCTTGCGTCCACAGTTAATCCTGTTGGATGTGGTTTGTCCTTCTTGGTGGTATGCTGACATTACCCTGGCTCTTGATACATCACAAAGACTTGCTCTCTTGGTCACAGATGCACCAGCAAGACGTGCACCAACAATTTGTCCTCTTTTGAACTTTGGTATGCCACCCATAATGTTGTGTGCATTGCAATATTTTGAGCAAAACTGTGCTCTTACCCTGCTAATTGAACCTTCACACTCTGCTCTTACTGGTGCAATGTGCAATTAATGAAGATTGGCCACCAGACTGGTCCAATTTAGCCATGAAACCTCCCACACTAAAATGACAGGTGTTTCAGTTATTTTGTCCAACCCCTGTACATAATAATGTGAAAAGATTCAGCACTACAAATCTTTGGCCATGTGGGGGTGTTGTTGGTAATTGGCATTAAGAACTTGCAAGCATGTCAGGATGGCCGAGCGGTCTAAGGCGCTGCGTTCAGGTCGCAGTCTCCCCTGGAGGCGTGGGTTCGAATCCCACTTCTGACATCTCATGCTTTATGCAAGTTTACTTCTTTAGAGGACACAGCCATCAGGGAATACAGTTTGCATGATTGCTTGGTGTACATGGTCTATGACAATGCTGAGGTAGGTGGTACGTGTCAAAGTAACATCCGCGTGGATGCCAGGACCCTGGTTTCTGATTTCTAAAAATGTGAGAAATTTAAACGTATTTATTCTGATCATAAAGTATGTTTATTCAGCGTCTATTTACATTGTTACAGCAGTATTTTACAATTGAAATGTTCACATTATTTAAATGTATGTAAAGTACATTGTATACTAGCTGTTTACTTTTTTCCTAAGTAAAAACTGTCATTACCTCAACATGTCATTACCAACACATATCTTCTTGTGAGGGTAAAGACACTTAGTGATGGTAATAACAGGTTTTTAGTTTCACCATCACTATTTTATTAACTCTTTAATAATTAAAGCTAATTAGCCGCTCAGGTGGCGCAGCGGTAAAAAGAAACGCGCTGCAACCAGGGCTGGATTCTGAGAAGCGTCGTATCGAATCCAGCCTTGCTTTACCGGTTCGAAGCTGAGTGGCTATATGAGCAACGATTGGCCGGTTGCTCATGTGGGGGGTGGGACAAAGAACCGGATGTGGGTCTCTCTCTGTCAGAATGCGATTGAGTTCTCTGCCGGCTGATTGGAGGCGCTTGCACAGAGATGGGAGGGGGTGCCCTTAGGGTGTGTCTCTCCGCATGCAACGCTAGGTGGCGCCAAACTCGTCAATGTGTGGGTGGCAAAGATGCATCTGGCTGCTGCTCGTGTTTCGGAGGGGATACGGGTTAGCTTCAATCACCTCCGTCAGGGCAGGGTTCGGCATAGACAGAGACGATGCTAATTGAACAATTGGATGCGCTAAAAGGGGAGAAAAAGGGGTAAAAAAAAAAAAAAATTATAATTAAAGCTAAATAAGCATAATGGTTTTATTATACAAGGAAACATTAATTTTCACTGATTAGTCAACATGGCCCACAAGATATCAGCAGAGATCCAGTAAAATATCAGTAATTACATGAAAAAGAAAAGTTAAGCTTAAAGTAATATCACAACCTTCAAAATGGGAACAAAGACGCAAATGCACATGAGGTAGTAAAGTTACATATAATCACAACCCCCTTCCCCTAACCACCACCACCAGAAGTCCAACAAAATCAAAGAGAGAATGCACTTCATAAAAGACCTCACATTGTTCATCCTAAATGCTAAGATCAACATTTAAATAAAGTGAGTCTTAGATCGTTTAAAAGCAACGCATAATATAAACAAGAGTACGTGAGTTTAAACACGTTGCACCCTCACTTTATAATGCAGCATCAACGCTCTGTTAGTACATTATACAGTTTGGTGGGTTCTTTGAAAGGGGAATTAGCTCAAATGGTAGAATGCTTGCTTAGCACGTGAGAGGTAGCGGGATCGATGCCCACATTCTCCAGAAACATTATGATTATTTAAGGGTAACATGTAATATGAAACTTGTTGCGGCATTGCTTAATGAAACACAGCATCAAAAATTTGGTCAGGATTTAAGTGAGTCTTTAAGGCAACATAAAATACGTGGGTATTAATATGTAAAACTCAGTGCATTATTAGGCTGCACATAAATATAGATTTAAACTGGGCGTAAGGCAAGGCAAGGCAAGGCAAGTTTATTTGTATAGCACCTTTCATGCACAGTGGCAATTCAAAGTGCTTTACATAAGGAAAAATTAAAAGCATTAAAACATTCCTGAGATCTAGAACCTCAGAAAGACTTCTTGCAAACATTTAGTTACAATTAAGACAACATGAAATTCTAACAAGAGAGATAAAAATTAAGAACATGAAAAATTAAAAGAAAATATTGTAAAATATACCCTACAATTTGGGAAATACGAAATTAAAACAAGAGAGATAAGCAATTAAAACATGAAAACTAAAAGAAAATATAGTAAAATATACACTACAATTTAGAATGTACACTACTCTATAAAAAGAATTATTAAGAGCATGAAAAACTAAAAGAAATAGGGTAATAGCAAAAATTTCGAGCTCAATCATAGGCACAAGAAAAAAGAAAAGTTTTTAACCTGGATTTAAACATTTCTACATTTGCGGAACATCTAATATCTCCTGGCAGTCTGTTCCAGTTATATGCAGCCCAACAGCTAAATGCTGCTTCACCATGTTTAGTTTGGACTCTGAGCTCAACTAGCTGACCTGAGTCCATGGATCTAAGAGATCTACTAGGTTTATATTCTCTAAACATATCTGAGATGTATTCTGGGCCGAACCCATTCAGTGATTTATAGACCAGTAGCAGCACTTTAAATTCTATTCTGTAACTAACCGGAAGCCAGTGTAGAGATTTTAGAACTGGAGTGATGTGCTCAGTTCTCTTCGTCTTAGTTAAAACTCTAGCAGCAGCGTTCTGAATGAGCTGTAACTGTTTAATTGTCTTTTTGGGAAGTCCAGTTAAGTGACTATTACAATAGTCCACCCTACTGGAGATAAAAGCATGGATCAGCTTCTCTAGGTCTTGTTGGCACACTAGACCCTTGATTTTGGCTATATTTCTAAGATGGTAGAAGGCTGTTTTGGTGATGGTTTTAATATGGCTGGTGAATGTAAGATCTGAGTCTATTAGCACGCCAAGATTTCGGACTTGGTCTTTGGTTTTTAGAGCCCGGGAACTGAGGTGCTCACTGACACTAGACCTCTTTTCTTTGCTGCCAAACACCACAATCTCTGTTTTGTCCTTATTTAACTGTAAAAAATTCTGGCTCATCCAGTTATTGATGTCCTCCAGACACTGACACAGTGAATCTATTGGGCTGTAATCATCTGGTGAGAGAGCCAGATATATCTGTGTGTCATCTGCATAACTATGGTAATCAATGTTGTTAGCCTGTAGCATTTGGCCTAATGGCAGCATATAAAGATTGAACAGAAGAGGTCCGAGAACTGATCCCTGGGGGATTCCACATGTCATAGCCACCCTGTCAGATTCACAGCTGCCAATAGTGACGAAGTAACTCCGGTCTTCTAAATAAGACTTGAACCAATTAAGGACTGTTCCGGAAAGTCCAACACAGTTTTCCAACCTATCCAGCAATATTCTGTGATCTACAGTGTCAAAGGCAGCACTAAGATCCAGTAAAACCAGAACTGATATTTTACCCGAGTCAGTATTCAGCCGTAGATCATTTAACACTTTTATGAGAGCCGTTTCAGTGCTGTGGTGAGCTCGAAAGCCTGACTGAAATTTGTCAAAATAACCACTGGAATTCAAAAAACTGCTGACTTGATTGTAAACAACTTTCTCAATGATCTTAGCTATGAAAGGAAGATTTGAGATCGGCCTGTAGTTGTTTAACACAGACGCATCCAGAGTTCTCTTTTTTAGGAGTGGCTTAATGGCAGCTGTTTTCAGTGACTTTGGAAAAACGCCTGATGCTAGTGAGCCATTAACTATTTGTTGCAAATCAGTTTTTACAGAGTTAAAAATAGTTTTAAAAAATTCAGATGGCAGCATGTCGATGATTTAAGATGCTGAACTGTTTTCTCCAGAGTTTTTTGGTCTATTGTATTAAATTGTGACATAATAGTCATGTTATTTTTAGGTGTCTGTAGGGGCGGCATGGTAAACGTATGCACGTATGCGTACAACTAGTTGGTGTGGAGAACATGTAACACATACAGTGTGCAATTATTTCAAGCTTATCAAGTACATGATATTTCACTCAATGATATCTCACAAAGTACAAATTCTTCAACTTTCTAATTAAACCACGTAGTACGGGACATTACCGCTTACCTAATGCGGAAACAACTCGCCCGAACAGGGACTTGAACCCTGGACCCTCAGATTAAAAGTCTGATGCTCTACCAACTGAGCTATCCAGACTCTGCAAGTGGTTGTAACTTTAACAAATGTTGTCCTGTAGAACAGTTCCAGAAAGCACACCCAAAAAACCTTTAAGAAACACTTCTTAGTACTACATACATTAGTTGTATTCCACACAGATCAGCATGCGACATAGTTTTAATTTATAACTGTATTCATATTATGCCATCTAGTGATCGATTGAATAGCCTACAACCAGCACAAACAGGGTTTGAGTTATTAACACATAATCCAGTCAGTTAAAAACCCAACAAGAAGGCTGTACATAATACACTCATACCAGATAAAACACACCCTAACATGCTAGTGCCGTTGCAGTGCTAACAATGGTCTACCCAAAACACTTTATTAGGTCAGTTGGAGATCTCATATGGGGCTCCCTTTCGATTGATATATGATGTGGTGTCAACGTTACCCAAGCTAGTCAGGATGCGGTCTAAGGCGCTGCGTTCAGATCACAGTCTCTCATTGAGGCGTGGGTTTGAATCTCACTTCTGACAGCTCATGCTTTATACAAATTTACATCTTTAACCCTCTACCATACATAATAATGTGAAAAGATACAACAGTTCGTACAAAGCTTAGTCCACGTGGGGGTGTTGTGGGATTCACTCAAACTACCATCAGTAATATTCAAAATATAATTAATCCCTCCTAAGCCGGCAGTTAGGTAAATAACTAACTAACTAAAAAAAAGGGTACCCAAAATTACCGTTGCAGGCCTGATCCAACCTAATAGTCCCAATCAGCACAGATCACGAAGTATATTTGGTCGGTTGTGGTGGAGCTGTCCACGTTCTTTGTTTACATGGCTGGAACAGAAAAAATCCACCAGTCTTTTTCCTTTTGATCTTGGATGAAACAATCAGAGTTTATCCGATGCTTTTAATGCACTGTAATCGTCACAGTTGCTGAGGAAGCATACTGCCTTCAATGTCCATGCGTGAAACTCAAGAGACGAAGTTCACGGCTGATACAGCATAAACAATGTCACTAATCGACTGCAAGATGTTAATATAAGACTCACTGTCCGTTTGTCTTAACGCATCAAGAGAGATAAATCCTAAACAGGTGTTTTACCCGCTTCCATGACACTTGTTTCACATCACGCTATTTTCTCCACTTTTTTCTTCTTTTTCCACCCACTTTCTCCCGCTCTTTTCCCGACCTGTGACAGTTCATGCTGATTGGCTTAAAAATAAATCAAGGGATGGTTATACATACACTTTACTTTAAACAGCATAAAACAACCAGAACATTATTTACAGAACAAATAAGAACAACTTATTTACTAGTTATAAATTAACATAAACAAAATATTAGTAATCCCCAAATTTTAATTGGGCTACACAAACACACAATAACTTATAATTCTCCAATTTTGAAATGTCTCGGAGTTTTATCTAAAACAACATTTTTTTTTAAGTAGAGGTACGTGACTTTTTAATGGTTTTTTATCTGGTGAACTGTTTTGTAAAAGATGAACAGCTGAAACTCATGACATCCCCTTTAAAATGCAGCATCAACCCTTAAGTCCGTCTATCAGTGGTACAAAGACAGTTTTGATTGGGTTTAGTTCGTCCTAAAGGCTGCGATAAACGGAGTCTGTGATGGTTTAAAAGCAAGGCATAATACAGAAAAGAGTATGTGAGCTTAAACACGTTGCACCCTCACTTTATAATGCAGCATCAACGCTCTGATAGTACATTACAATTTACAAAAGGCTAAAGGGGGTTCATCGTAAGGGGAATTAGCTCGAATGGCGTTCGCTTAGCATGCGAGAGGTAGCTGGATCGATGCTCGCATTCTCCAATGCAGAAGCATTGCAAACTCTTAACCCTCTATGGTACCGTGTTGCCTCCAGGCAACATAGCCTATTTTAGCTTTTTTAAATAAAATTAGACACCCATTTAATTGATCATTGCTATCTCAGGGGAGGGGAACTCAAAGACTAACCAATGAAAATGCAAAAAAGTGGTCGCATGACCCACAGGAGTCAATTTTGCTTCATCTTTCAGCACATGTGAGCAAGACAGACAGCCCTGTATTCTCTCTAATAAAAAGTGCATTTTTCACACATTTTAATCCAGATAATCACCAACAAAAAATCTGACTCACCTTCACTGGTAAGTAAAGAAGTATTTTCAAAAACATTACATTACATACCATCAAATATATCATAGAAAATTACAAAAAACTGCATGTTGCCTTGAGGCAGCATTGTACCATAATAGAATACCATAATTGCATAAGGCCATACCAGGTCTAGAACTGTTTACATGTATGTGCCATGAATAAGATTTTGTAATGCATTTATAAAAATATGTAATTCAAATACTACATTTACACTTATTATGATTTAATACAGAAGATGAATCTGCAAGTTTTCTATGGCACTTAAAAAGGGTATAAAGAACAGGTGGTACTTCCAGTTGATGAGAGTGAGGATGAGATGTTATATAGTGATGAGGAAGATGAGGTCATAGTGACAATCCGGCAGGGAGAGAGTGAGAGTGAGGATGGAGATGAGGATAGAAATGAGGATGAAGATGATGCAAAAACCCAGGTTGTTCAGGCATTGTAAAAGTGCAGTGCTCAAAATGTGCTACTTACCTGTGTTTTTCTATTGAGAGGAATTGCTTCCTCAACTTTTGTAAGCAGTGAGGGCCATTAGTGATACAGGAGATGTTGTGTATGTACATGCAGGTCCGTGTGTGTGTATGTGCATTCTTGTAAGGATGAGGTGTATATTAGGATGAGGTTATTGTGGTTTTTAATGTTTTACCATGAAAAAAACATCTGATTGTAATGTTTTGATACAATAATTTGATGATATGATGATTTGGTTATATTTGTGTTCCACGATGGTACAATGTTGCCTAAGAGCAACAGATGGATGTGAAATGTGACGTTTTATTAAATACGAAATGTGTAATACATTGAAAACTAGATAAATATGTTTGTTCAAGTGTTTGGTAAAAGAAATTGATGTTTTCAATAAATCTATTTCTTTTTTCTGCATGAAAATATAAAATATTTTAATTTGTCCATTATGGTATGGCAACAAACTTTTAATAACTAAATACATTTAAAAATAATTAAAATGTTTTTTGATATTGTTATAGTGACCAATTTTAAGAAGGAAAAACATCACAAATATTTTTTTCCTCATTGGTATCATAATGCGTACCATAGAGGGTTAAGTACATTCTCCCGTGATTCATTAGCTTTTAACTATTCATGCAAACGAATGACTTTTTATATTTCTATATTGCTCATTGTAGTACTTGTGTCTGCATGGACTTGAACATCACATGACTAAACATTAGGTAGAACTATAGAGACTTATTTACTGTCTTGCCCAAAAACAAATTGGCATAAAGTATTCGACGAGTACAACACACTGAACAATAAAATATAGATGACATACTATAGGCCAGTGAGGTGGCTGCTGCTTCTGGGTGTGTAGTTTCTAAATGATCAAGTCAGCACAGGCACAAGCACTACAAGTATTTATAATAAAGATCCTTTTATGTTCAATATTGTGTATATACTGTATCCTTTCCCTACGCCCAGAAATTCCCCGTGAAAAAATGACCCACCACGACCCCGTCCAAGATAAAATGTTTGATGAAAACAAAATAAAATAAAAGAATATGCTGCACTTACACGCACCTGAGATTAATCTACTTTTGGTTTAAACTAGACTGTGCTGGTGTTATGTTGGGTTAGTCTGTAACTGAGCAACAGTGTATGCTACAATGACAACTATAACAATGGTTATCACTGCACACTAAGCTATTCAGTTTTTTGTGATTGTCGTTTTCAGATAATACTGAATCAGTCATCAATAAGAGGTCAGTCAGGACACAGAAAGAACTCATTATGTAAGCGCCAAAATAGTGCAGGATTTACCAACTGTTTAGTGCAGTGCAATAACAAAACGGCTTTGTAAGGCAAGAACTGAACAAAAAAAAAAAGCATGTAATTCGACATAAAATATGTACAAATTCTTTAACTTTCTAAACAAACCATGTAGTACGGGACAATGCTGCATACCCAACACAGTAAGAAACAACTCGCCCGAACAGGGACTTGAACCCTGGACCCTCAGATTAAAAGTCTGATGCTCTACCGACTGAGCTATCCGGGCTGTAAGGATCTGGGCTGTCTCTCTTGAAGGCGAATATATAAAGTTTTAGGTGAAGGCTGTTGCTGTTTACACACAAAGAAAAACATCTCTGGAGGAGAATTTTGCACGATGGTTTTCCAGTCATTAAAATGTTATGTGCATTTATATGTGGCAAGAGAAAAAAAATCCATAAAAATCAAATTGAGTTAGCAAAGAACCTTGAATTCTACTAAAGGGTTCTTCAAGTAGCAACAGTTCTACCAAGAACACAAAAAGAATTCTTAAGAAACACTTCTTAGTGCTACATACATCAGTTGTATTCTAGAGGTCAGCATGCGATGAAACTGTGATAGAAACAGACATCGTTTTACTTTATACAACAGTTAGTTCCGACCTTACAATCTGATTGGTTGAGAAGCGTTCTAACCGTGCTGATATTCGTGATAACAGCACAGCCTTTTCACACCACAACTGTATTACTCCGCTGATGCGTTGCCAGTAACGACAAGCTTCATGCACACAAACGCGCACGCAGGCGACACAGACCTTTTTCCCGATCGTAGTGTTAAACTTTATATTCGTTGTGGAACTACTTTTTGGCGGAAGGTATTGTCAATATTAAAGCATATTTATTATGAAATTCAGGGCTTCTTTGATTTATTTTCTTTCTTTATTTTGTAAAAACTGTTGTATAAAAGCAATAGAACACTTGAGGTCATGTGTTATCGCGAATATTCGCGATAACACACTCCCTCTCGTGTTCTATTGCTTGATTCTAACGCAATATTAACTGTATTCATATTATTCCATCTAATGGACGATTGAATAGCCTACAACAAGCACAAACAGGGTTTGAGTTCTTAATAAATAATCCAGTCAGTTAAAAACTCAACAAGAAGGCTGTACCTAATACACTCATACCAGAGAAAACACACCCTAACATGCTAGTGCCGTTACAGTGCTAACAATGGTCCACCCAAAAACATTATTTGGTCAGTTGGAGATCTCATATGGGGCTCCCTTTCTATTGATATATGATTTACAACCTAGTGACAAAGTGTACAGTGCAGCAAATGGGTTACAATCAGTAAATTTACCATACATAATAATGTGAAAAGATTAAGCAGTTCGTACAAATGGTGGTGTCGATGGTACCCAAGCTAGTCAGGATGAGGTCTAAAACGCTAAGTTCAGGTCACAGTGTCCCATGAGGCGTGGGTTTGAATCCCACTTCTGACTGCTAGTGCTTTATACAAATTTATGTCTTTAACCCTCTAACATACATAACAATGTGAAAAGATTCAGCACTTTGTACAAATCTTTGGCCATGTGGGGGTGTTGTTGGTAATTGGCATAAGGACCTCGCAAGCATGTCAGGATGGCCGAGCGGTCTAAGGCGCTGCGTTCAGGTCACAGTCTCCCCTGGAGGCGTGGGTTCGTATCCCACTTCTGACACCTCAAGCTTTATACAAAGTTACTTCTTTAGAGTCAACAGCCATCAGGGAATACAGTTTGCATGAAAGGGTGTACATGGTCTGCAACAATGCTGAGGTAGGTGGTACGTGTCAAAGTAACATCCACATGGATGCCAGGACCTTGGTTTTTGATCTCTAAAAATGTGAGAAATTTAAACATGTATTCATCCTGATCATAAAGTATGTTTATTCAGCGTCTATTTACATTGTTACAGCAGTATTTTACAATTGAAATGTTCACATTATTTAAATGTATGTAAAGTACATTGTATACTAGCTGTTTACTTTTTTCCCTAAGTAAAAACTGTCATTACCTCAACATGTCATTACCAACACATATCTTCTTGTGATGGTAAAGACACTTACTGATGGTAATAACAGGTTTTTAGCTTCACCATCACTATCTTATTAACTCTTTAATAATTAAAGCTAATTAAAGCTAAATAAGCATAATGGTTTTATTATACAAGGAAACATTAATTTTCACTGATTAGTCAATATGGCCCACAAGATATCAGCAGAGATCCAGTAAAATATCAGTAATTACATGAAAAAGAAAAGTTAAGCTTAAAGTAATATCACAACCTTCAAAATGGGAACAAGGGAGCATCGTAAGGGGAATTAGCTCAAATGGTAGAGCGCTCGCTTAGCATGTGAGAGGTAGCGGGATCGATGCCCGCATTCTCCAGTGCAGATACATTATGATTATTTAAGGGTATCATGTAATATGAAACTCGTTGCGGCATCGCTTAATGAAACGCAGCATCAAAAATTATGATCAGGATTTAAGTGAGTCTTTAAGGCAACAAAAAATATGTGGGTATTAATATCTAAAACTCAGTGCATTATTAGGCTACACATAAATATAGATTTAAACTGTCCTCTATTTACTACAGTCTGTTTGAAACAACTAGTTGGTGTGGAGAACATGTTACACACACAGAGCGCTATTATTTCAAGCTTATCAAGTACATGATATTTCACTTAATAACATCTCACAAAGTACAAATTCTTCAACTTTCTAATTAAACCATGTTGTACGGGACATTTCCGCTTACCTAATGCAGTAATAAACCACTCGCACAAAGAGGGACTTGAACCCTGGACCCTCAGATTAAAAGTCTGACGCTCTACCGACTGAGCTACCCGGGCTCTGCAAGTTGCTTTAACCCTCACAAGGATGTGACTTGAATTACAAACTTTAACATACGTTGTCCTGTAGAACAGTTCCAGCAAGAACACACAAAAAACCCTTAAGAAACACTTCTTAGTACTACATACATTAGTTGTATTCCACACAGGTCAGCATGCGACATCGTTTTACTTTCTAACTGTATTCATATTATGCCATCTATATTACGGTGGCCCGCTGAGTTAAAACACAATAACATTTACAAAACAAACAAAAGCTGACAACACAACAACAATAAGGACAAACGCGAATATATTAAGAGACAACACAAATTCTTTAAGGTGGAACGCAATTACATTAAGGGAGAACACAACGAAATTAAGGAAACACGAATACACACTACACTACATCTAGTGGTCGATTGAATAGCCTACAACCAGCACAAACAGGGTTTGAGTTATTAACACATAATCCAGTCAGTTAAAAACCCAACAAGAACGATGTACCTAATACACTCATACCAGAGACAACACACCCTAACATGCTAGTGCCGTACAGTGCTAACAATGGTCCACCCAAAAACATTATTTGGTCAGTTGGAGATCTCATATGGGGCTCCCTTTCGATTGATATATGATTTACAACCTAGTGACAAAGTGTACAGTGCAGCAAATGGGTTACAGTCAGTAAATTTACCATACATAATAATGTGAAAAGATTAAGCAGTTCGTACAAATGGTGGTGTCGATGGTACCCAAGCTAGTCAGGATGAGGTCTAAAACGCTAAGTTCAGGTCACAGTGTCCCATGAGGCGTGGGTTTGAATCCCACTTCTGACTGCTAGTGCTTCATACAAATTTATGTCTTTAATCCTCTAACATACATAATAATGTGAAAAGATTCAGCACTTTGTACAAATCTTTGGCCATGTGGGGGTGTTGTTGGTAATTGGCATTAGGACCTTGCAAGCATGTCAGGATGGCCGAGCGGTCTAAGGCGCTGCGTTCAGGTCGCAGTCTCCCCTGGAGGCGTGGGTTCGAATCCCACTTCTGACATCTCATGCTTTATGCAAGTTTACTTCTTCAGAGGACACAGCCATCAGGGAATACAGTTTGCATGAACTGGGTGTACATGGTCTGCAACAATGCTGAGGTAGGTGGTACTTGTCAAAGTAACATCCACATGGATGCCAGGACCCAGGCTTTTGATCTCTAAAAATGTGAGAAATTTAAACATGTATTCATCCTGATCATAAAGTATGTTTATTCAGCGTCTATTTACATTGTTACAGCAGTATTTTACAATTGAAATGTTCACATTATTAAAATTTATGTAAAGTACATTGTATACTAGCTGTTTACTTTTTTCCTAAGTAAAAACTGTCATTACCTCAACATGTCATTACCAACACATATCTTGTTGTGATGGTAAAAACACTTAGTGATGGTAATTACAGGTTTTTAGTTTCACCATCACTATCTTATTAACTATTTAATAATTAAAGCTAATTAAAGCTAAATAAGCATAATGGTTTTATTATACAAGGAAACATTAATTTTCACTGATTAGTCAATATGGCCCACAAGATATCAGCAGAGATCCAGTAAAATATCAGTAATTACATGAAAAAGAAAAGGTAAGTTTAAAGTAATATCACAACCTTCAAAATGGGAACAAGGGAGCATCGTAAGGGGAATTAGCTCAAATGGTAGAGCGCTCGCTTAGCATGTGAGAGGTAGCGGGATCGATGCCCGCATTCTCCAGTGCAGATACATTATGATTATTTAAGGGTATCATGTAATATGAAACTCGTTGCGGCATCGCTTAATCGCAGCTTCAAAAATTAGGTCAGGATTTAAGTGAGTCATTAAGGCAACAAAAAATATGTGGGTATTAATATCTCAAACTCAGCGCATTATTAGGCTGCACATAAATTTACATTTTCAGCAAACACTTTTATCCAAAGCAACTTACACAATGAGCAATTGAGGGTTAAGGGCCTTGCTCAGGGACCCAACAGTAGCAACTTGGTGGTGGGGCTTGAACCGGCAACCTTCTGTTTACTAGTCCAGTACCTTAACCACTGAACTCGATCCCGCTACCTCTCGCATGCGAAGTGAGCGCTCTACCAATTGAGCTAATTCCCCGTATAAAGAACTCGCCTTTACCCTTTGTAAATTGTAATGTACTAACAGATCATTGATGCTGCATTATAAAGTGGGGGTTCAACGTGTTTAAGCTCACGTACTCACGTTTATCGCAGCCTTTAGGACGAACTGAACCAAATCGTAACTTTGTACCACTGACAGACTGACTTAAGGGTTGATGCTGCATTATGTAGGGGCCAAAATAGTGCAGGATATACCAACTATTTAGTGCAGTCAAATGGTAGAGCGCTCGCTTTGCATGCGAGAGGTAGCGGGATCGATGCCCACATTCTCCAGTGCAGATACCTTATGATTATTTAAGGGTATCAAGTAACGTGAAACTCGTTGCGGCATCGCTTAATGAAACGCAGCATCAAAAATTAGATCAGGATTTAAGCGAGTCTTTAAGGCAACAAAAAATATGTGGGTATTAATATCTAAAACTCAGCGCATTATTAGGCTACACATAAATATAGATTTAAACTGTCCTCTATTTACTACAGTCTGTTAGAAACAACTAGTTGGTGTGGAGAACATGTTACACACACAGAGTGCTATTATTTCAAGCTTATCAAGTACATGATATTTCACTTAATAACATCTCACAAAGTACAAATTCTTCAACTTTGTAAATACAGCATGTAGTACAGGACATTACCGCTTACCTAATGCAGTAATAAACAACTTTAAGATTAAAAGTCTGATGCTCTACCGACTGAGCTATCCAGGCTCTGCAAGCTGCTTTAATCCTCACAAGGATGTGACTTGAATTACAAACTTTAACATATGTTGTCCTGTAGAACAGTTCCAGCAAGAACACCAAAAAAACCCTTAAGAAACACTTCTTAGTACTACATACATTAGTTGTATTCCACACAGGTCAGCATGCGACATCGTTTTACTTTCTAACTGTATTCATATTATGCCATCTAGTGATCGATTGAATAGCCTTACAACCAGCACAAACAGGGTTTGAGTTCTTAACACATAATCCAGTCAGTTAAAAACTCAACAAGAAGGCTGTACCTAATACACTCATACCAGAGAAAACACACCCTAACATGCTAGTGGCGTTACAGTGCTAATAATGGTTCACAAATGGTCCAAAATCATTATTTGGTCAGTTGGAGTGCTCATATGGGGCTCCCTTTCTATTGATATATGGTGTGGTGTCAACGGTACCCAAGCTAGTCAGGATGCGGTCTAAGGTGTTGCGTTCATGTCACAGTCTCCCCTGGAGGCGTGGGTTCAAATCCCGCTTCTGACAGCGCATGCTCTACACAAATTTACATCTTTAACCCTCTACCATACATAACAATCTGAAAAAATATAGCTTCAGTGAGCAATGAGATATTGACTTTCGTATTACATGATGCCATTAAATTAAATGCAGCTGTTTAACGTAGTGCAATTACTACAGTCTGTTTGAAACAGCTGGGCGTACAACTAGTTGGTGTGGAGAACATGTTGCACATACAGTGTGCTATTATTTCAAGCTGATCAAGTACATGCTATTTCACTTAGAAATATCTCACAAAGTACAAATTCTTCAACTTTCTGAATACCATGTAGTATGGAACATTTCCTCTTACCTAATGCAGTAAGAAACAACTCGCCCAAACAGGGACTTGAACCCTGGACCCTCAGATTAAAAGTTTGATGTTCTACCTACTGAGCTATCCGGGCTGTAAATCTCTGTGCTGGCTCTCTTGAAGGCGATTATATAAAGTTTTAGGTGAAGTATGTTGCTGCTTACACACACAAAGAAAAACATCTCGGGAGGAGAATTAAGCAGGTAGATTACAAACAGATTCCTTTCTTTCACCTTTTTCTTTTTTTCCTGTATCAATTGCACGATTGTTTTCCAGTCATTAAAATGTTATGTGCATTTATATGTGGCAAGAGAAAAAAAAATCCATAAAACTCAAATTGAGTTAGCAAAGAACCTTAAATTATACTAAAGGGTTCTTCAAGTAGAAACAGTTCTACCAAGAACACAAAAAGAACCCTTAAGAAACACTTCTTAGTGCTACATACATTAGTTGTATTCTAGAGGTCAGCATGCGATGAAACTGTGATAGAAACAGACATCGTTTTACTTTATACAACAGTTAGTTCCTTACAATCTGATTGGTTGAGAAGCGTTCTAACCGTGCTGATATTCGTGATAACAGCACAGCCTTTTCACACCACAACTGTATTACTCCGCTGACACGTTGCCAGTAACGACAAGCTTCATGCACACAAACGCGCACGCAGGCGACACAGACCTTTTTCCCGATGGCGTTTTAAATCCGTTGTCTGATATACAATCTAGCGCACTGTGTAGGGAACATAAATCAGTTGTCTAATTTACTGTCTAGTGCACTATGTAGGGAACATAAATCCGTGATCTGATACACAATCTAGTGCACTATGTAGGGAACATTAAAGTGTTTGTAACGTGAACAGTTAGTTTAATAGCCCAGTTAGCAGCTCCTAAAAGTTCTGTTATCACCAATATCCTTTGGTGTGTGCAAGAGGTTTTTTATTTCTTTTTTCCCTTCGGAGGTTCTTGCCTTTTTCTTGTTGTTCTTACCTCCCTGAAATGAGTTTTAGCAACTTGGGATGTCTGCTTTGTAGTGTTAAACTTTATATTCGTTGTGGAACTACTTTTTGGCAGAAGGTATTGTCAATATTAAAGCATATTTATTATGAAATTCAGGGCTTCTTTGATTTATTTTCTTTATTTATTTTGTAAAAACTGTTGTATAAAAGCAATAGAACACTTGAGGTCGTGTGTTATCGCGAATAACATCACGGCTGCGACCGAATCACAGCCGTGATGTTATTCGCGATAACACACTCCCTCTCGTGTTCTATTGCTTGAGTCTAACGCAATATTAACTGTATTCATATTATGCCATCTAATGGACGATTGAATAGCCTACAACAAGCACAAACAGGGTTTGAGTTCTTAACAAATAATCCAGTCAGTTAAAAACCCAACAAGAAGGCTGTAAAACACACCCTAACATGCTAGTGCCGTTACAGTGCTAACAATGGTCCACCCAAAAACATTATTTGGTCAGTTGGAGATCTCATATGGGGCTCCCTTTCGATTGATATATGATTTACAACCTAGTGACAAAGTGTACAGTGCAGCAAATGGGTTACAGTCAGTACATTTACTATATAATAATGTGAAAAGATTAAGCAGTTCGTACAAATATTAGTCCGTGTGGGGCGAGGGTGGTGTCGATGGTACCCAAGCTAGTCAGGATGAGGTCTAAAATGCTGAGTTCAGGTCACAGTGTCCCATGGAGGCATGGGTTTGAATCCCACTTCTGACTGCTAGTGCTTCATACAAATGTACAGTATGTCTTTAATCCTCTAACATACATAATAATGTGAAAAGATTCAGCACTTTGTACAAATCTTTGGCCATGTGGGGGTGTTGTTGGTAAATGGCATTAGGACCTTGCAAGCATGTCAGGATGGCCGAGCGGTCTAAGGAGCTGCTTTCAGGTCGCAGTCTCTCCTGGAGGCGTGTGTTCGAATCCCACTTCTGACATTTCATTATTTATGCAAGTTCACTTCTTTAGAGGACACAGCCATCAGGGAATACAGTTTGCATGAACTGGGTGTACATGGTCTGCGACAATGCTGAGGTAGGTGGTACGTGTCAAAGTAACTTCCGCGTGGATGCTAGGACCCTGGTTTCTGATCTCTAAAAATGTGAGAAATTTAATCATGTATTCATCCTGATCATAAAGTATGTTTATTCAGCGTCTATTTACATTGTTACAGCAGTATTTTACAATTGAAATGTTCACATTATTTAAATTTATGTAAAGTACATTGTATACTAGCTGTTTACTTTTTTCCTAAGTAAAAACTGTCATTACCTCAACATGTCATTACCAACACATATCTTGTTGTGATGGTAAAAACACTTAGTGATGGTAATAACAGGTTTTTAGTTTCACCATCACTATCTTATTAACTGTTTAATAATTAAAGCTAATTAAAGCTAAATAAGCATAATGGTTTTTATTATATAAGGGAACATTAATTTTCACTGATTAGTCAATATGGCCCACAAGATATCAGCAGAGATCCAGTAAAATATCAGTAATTACATGAAAAAGAAAAGTTAAGCTTAAAGCAATATCACAACCTTCAAAATGGGAACAAAGACGCAAATGCACATGAGGTAGTAAAGTTACATATAATCACAACCCCCTTCCCCTAACCACCACCACCACAAGTCCAACAAAATCAAAGAGAAAATGCACTTCATAAAAGACCTCACATTGTTCGTCCTAAAGGCTAAGATCAACGTTTAAATAAAGTGAGTCTATGATCGTTTAAAAGCAACGCATAATATAAACAAGAGTACGTGAGTTTAAACACGTTGCACCCTCACTTTATAATGCAGCATCAACGCTCTGTTAGTACATTATACAGATAGGTGGGTTCTTTATAAGGGGAATTAGCTCAAATGGTAGAGTGCTCGCTTAGCATGTGAGAGGTAGTGGGATCGATGCCCACATTCTCCAGAAACATTATGATTATTTAAGGGTATCATGTAATATGAAACTTGTTGCGGCATTGCTTAATGAAACGCAGCATCAAAAATTAGATCAGGATTTAAGTGAGTCTTTAAGGCAACATAAAATATGTGGGTATTAATATGTAAAACTCAGTGCATTATTAGGCTGCACATGAATATAGATTTAAACTGTCCTCTATTTACTACAGTCTGTTTGAAACAGCTGGGCGTACAACTAGTTGGTGTGGAGAACATGTTACACATACAGAGCGCTATTATTTCAAGCTGATCAAGTACATGATATTTCACTTAATAATATCTCCCAAAGTACAAATTCTTCAACTTTCTAATTAAACCATGTAGTACGGGACATTACCACTTACCTAATGCAGTGATAAACAACTCGCCCAAACAGGGGCTTGAACCCTGGACCAGGGGTGTAGCACCAAGTTCTGGGTCCTGTGCACAAGCGGTGCCCATAGACCCCCCCTCCCCCCCCCCATCCCCCATCCCCCCCCCCCCCATCCCCCATCCCCCCCCCCCCTTCCAGATTGTACCACTGACAGACTGACTTAAGGGTTGATGCTGCATTAGGGGCCAAAATAGTGCAGGATATACCAACTGTTTAGTGCAGTGCAATAACAAAGCGGCTCTGTGAAGCAACAACTGAAATTATGATGCATGTAATTCAGCATAAAATATGTGGGTATTAATATCTAAAACTCAGTGCATTATTAGGCTGCACATAAATATAGATATAAACTGTCCTCTATTTACTACAGTCTGTTTAAAATAACTAGTTGGTGTGGAGAACATGTTACACATGCAGTGTGCTATTATTTCAAGCTTATCAAGTACATGCTATTTTACTTAGAAATATCTTACAAAGTACAAATTCTTCATCATTCTAAATAAACCATGTAGTACAGGGCATTACCGCTCACCTAATGCAGTAAGAAGCAACTCGCCCGAACAGGGACTTGAACCCTGGACCTTCAGATTAAAAGTCTGACGTTCAACCAACTGAGCTATCCGGGCTCTGAAACCAGCTTTAATCCTCACAAACATGTGACTTAAATTACAAACTTTAACATACGTTGTCCTGTAAACTTCAATTAATATAAAATGTTTTTATTTCTGTTTCAGCTCTCTTGAAGGTGATTATATAAAGTGTTACCTTTCCTGTTTAACGCCTCCCGACCGTGGTCGTGACGACTCAGGGGAGCTGTTCATCTATTAGCTCCTGGGCCAGAACAGTGTTTTACATTGCACCCATTCTGGGGTAATACCCAACGTTTTAGTTCACTTCTCCCCGCAAAAAATGAGTCGAAAGCAGGATTACCTCGAAGCACTTTGTTTATTAAAACAACTTGGTCATATCGCCAAAAAGAAAACTGAGCGGCCGTGTTAAATAAAATAAAATACGAACTGAGTGAAGGAGCGAGAGAGGGTTTCACGTGTTGCCCCCAGCTGCAGCACACAGCGACTACAACACATGTAATACATTACCCATAATGCCATGTATTCCCAAAGCCTTAACCCCTTACTTTCCCAACACTACCCCCACTCTGGATGGTGATTAAACCTAACACCACTCCAGCACAATTTCCATGGTACACATAGACATTACTTTTAAGACATTCAGTTACCCTTTTTTAGTCTCTTGTGGCAATCTTACTCCACTTAACGGGGCAAACAGTCCATATAGTCCATATAGTCCATTTTTAACGGCTTGAGTGTAGATGAGGTAGATGGGTAGCACAGTGTTAATTACTTTTGATCCAATGTAGGAAAGAATGGAGAGGAGCCAGTATTTAGAGCGCTTAAACAGTTCAAACTGAGCATGCACACACTCCTCTGTGTGTGAGAATCCCTGCTTGCTTCTGCTTCTGAAAGATGAGAAGTTAGTTCTTGCAACCTAAAACAACTCTTTCTTATTATACTTACAGCTTATTATCTATAACATGGCTCACATCCCATATTAATCAAACCTATGTATACAATTTTAAACATTTCGTCTTACAATGAAAACACGGGCCACTCCACCAAAAGTTTGCACAAAAGTACACAACTATGCATTTTGTTCACAGTTAACAATGCTTCTCAGTATTATTATTTTAAACTTTTTTTTTTTTTTATAACACTTTTTTTTTTCTTACAGAACAGAACTTTCTTACTTTTTTTTTTTTTTTTTGTCCCAGTTAACGTTCTGGTTTCAGTTCAGTTCAAAAGACTACCCAGTCCCCAAATCTCTTGGGTGGTTTAATGTTTCTTTTGGGTCTTGGACCCACAACAGGGTTACTAACAGTCCATGTATGTCCTTGTTGCACTGTGCTACCCCCACTAGACTGAAGATCAACTGAGCCTACCGGGCTAGATAGAACAGACGAAGGAAGGTCAGCAACGCTGTCTGTGTTGTCACCGCTTGGTTGGTTTGAGAACAGGCTGGGCAGATCCAGATGAGAGGTCAAGGTGTCGTCCTCAAGAGCAGGTGGTAAAACTTCCACTGGTTGCCACGCCTCAGCATGCTGGCGCACCCAGGAGGTGTCCAGTGGAGTGCGAGAGTGGTAGGGCTTGAGTTTGTCGTGGTGAACCACCTTAGCCTTTGCTTTTGGATTTTTCTGAATCCGATACACCAGATCGTCCAGCTGTCCTAAGATGAAATAAGGTCCCTCATATGACGGGAGGAACTTTCTGACTTTGTTTCGCACACGTTTAGTCCCTTTAACCAGATGCCATACTGCGTCACCAACATTGTAGTTCGCCAAAGTTCTTTCCACACCAAAATGTCCACCCACTGGACCATCATGCATCTGCTTCAGAACATCTTGCCGGAAAACATGAGGTAGAACGATTTGTGGATGGAACTCGTTGGTGGAATAGAAGCGTCGTGAGAGAACGCCATCTCGCATGTAAAGTCTCTTCCACTGGCTCCAATAAGCTTTAGTGGCTGGCCCTAAATGTGACGCATCCGCCCAGGTGGGGCGCTCACTTCCTTCCTCCAGCCATCGCCAGACTGGGGCGATATCAGGGTCAGCTTGCTGAGCAATGCATAGGTCTTCCAAAGTCCAGCCATTAAACAACGTGGTTGGTACGGTGTCAGCAACATACACACTCTCCACTGCCAGGGAGCTATTTACACTAGTTTGGCATTTCAGATCTGCTTTGGGGTCAACTTCAGACAGTCTGGTTTGAGAGCTAGGGCGTGCCACTACCCCCACTACACTGAGCTCCAGGGGATCAGTAACATCACCATGGAGTTCAAGATTGCACTGTACCCCCTGGTGATGGATCTTGCTACTTCCCTCAGCAGGGTCTGTCATGTTGCAAGGGCATGTTTGTCGACATGGTCTTCGTGACATAACATCCGCATTGTGGTGGTGACGTCCAGGTCGATGCACAACTTTGAAGTCATACTCTGCCAGTTTTTCGAGCCATCTTGCTAGTTGACCCTCAGGTTCCTTCATATTGACAAGCCACCGCAGGCTACTATGGTCAGAACGCACAATGAAGGGTCTTCCAAGAAGGTACTGACGGAAATGTCTGGTGAACTCCACCACTGCGAGTAATTCTCTCCGTGTTGTGCAGTAGTTCTGTTCGGTGGAAGACAATCTTCGGCTCCCATAAGCTAGTACACGCTCCGCGCCATTTTGCATTTGGGATAAGACTGCTCCAATGCCAAAATTACTGGCGTCGGTGTCGAGAATGAGATCGCCGCTGTCGCATGGGTAGCCCAGGACGGGTGTGGTGGTAAGTAAACTCTTTAGTGTCTCAAAAGCATCTCTGCATTCCGGTGTCCACCGGAAGCGAACATTCTTTTTGGTGAGCTCGTGGAGAGGCTTGGCTATAGCTGCAAAATCCCGTACAAATCGTCGATAGTATGCAGCAAGGCCTACGAACTGACGAACTTCGGTTACACAAGTAGGCTCAGGCCACTGCTGGACTTTTTGGACCTTTTCTGGATCTGTGGCTATCCCTTGTGCAGAGACGATGTGACCCAAATAAGCTACTTGGCGACGGAAAAGGCAGCACTTAGCTGGTTTTAACTTCAAGTTGGCTTGGAGGAGCCGGTCGAACACTTGAGAAAGGCGTTGAAGCATTTCCGGGACGTCTTTTCCCAGCACTATAATGTCGTCCAGATACACAAGACATGTCTCCCACTGCAGACCTGCCAAGACGCGATCCATCAAACGCTGGAACGTCGCTGGTGCATTGCAAAGCCCGAAAGGCATGACATTCCACGTGAATAAGCCTTTCCTGCTACAGAAAGCGGCGGCCCTACGGGCCCTGGGCGTTAGCGCCACCTGCCAGTAACCGGATGCCAGGTCTAGAGTGCTGAACCATTTAGCAGTTGAGAGGGTCTCGAGTGTGTCTTGGATGCGCGGGAGAGGATACGCATCTTTTACAGTACGCGCATTCAGGGCCCTGTAGTCCACACACAGGCGGTAAGTCTGGTCCTTCTTACGTACCAATACTATGGGTGACGCCCAGCTGCTGTTGCTTGGTGAAGCCAATCCGCCTTCAAGGCTCTGCTGGATCTGCTTATCAGCTTCGATCTGCTTCTCAAAGGCCATTCGTCGGGGCTGTTGTTTCACTGGCGGGCCTGGCAAGATCTGGATGTCATGCTGGACAAGACTGGTGCAACCAAGGTCAGTCGGTCCGGTAGAAAACACATCACCATAGGCACTGAGAAGTTGGGCCAACCCGCGACGTTCATCAGCCCTCAACGCAGCGGCACTTTCTTTATACAATGATTGCAAGTGGGGAGGAACAACTGGAAAGCTACGACTAGCTTGGAGTGGCTCAGCAGATGGAACGCTAGGAGGGGGCTGGACAACATCGGCAATCTGAAGAAAACCGGCAATAGCACCTTTCTTCACCGTTACTGGAGCTGTTCCAGGATTGTATAGCCTGATGGGAACTCGCTGGTTGGGCTGCGCAACGACCACCACTCTTGCCACTAGGAGGCAATGTTTTTCCACAAAGCCTTTGGTAGGATTCAGCAGGACATCACCTCGGACAGGTTCACGGAAGTGCGCATACCCAGGAACAATGTATTCACCTCCGGACTCAAGAACAGTTGTGCGCGCCACCCTGACAACATGCACTTTGGGTTTGTTGTGTAGGTTAAAGTAGGGCACCTGTTCCCCAAATAGCACAATCTTTCTGCTGCCAAAGTCAAGATACGCTTTTGATTGCTCCAGAAAAGGGTGACCAAGGATGGCTTCAGCATTCTCTGTGATGTCCGCTACGACGAAATTAACATTTACTGTGCGAGTGCCAATCTGGACAGGCAGGTTTACTTCTCCACACACACCTACATTTTCAGAACCAATACCCTGCAGTGACTCCACAGCTGACAACTGCAAGGGAGGCTTGACATCATCACCAATGTCATTATAGCATCTCAAGGTTAGCACATTCCTCCTGGCGCCAGTGTCCAACAAAGCACATACTTCCATATTATACATTAGCATGTGGATGCACATTTCTGGTCCTGTACCTTTAACATGAAGGCGAGTAGGTGCACTTGGGCTCTTAACAGTTCTTGGATTAGCTCTTGAATTAGCTGGCAGTCTTGGTGAAGGACAGCTACGCTGCATGTGTCCAATGCCTTGGCAGTTGTGGCATATAACGTCGCTCCGATTTATGTTTCCATCCTCACTTGACTTTGGTCTATGTGGCCTAGAGCTAGATTTTTGGGGCTTCCGAAAAGAGTTTACAAATGATGTTATCTGGTTCTCACCCTCAACTTGTTTGGTGTGCTCATGAACAGCGGCTGTTCTCACTCTACGATCTGTTGTCTGCGCACCAGGTTGCATAAGACGAGTGACATGGGCAGCTGCACGTTTTGTTGTTTCGTACCTGTGAGCAAGCTCATAAGCTCGTGCCAGGGTGCGTGGACGCTCCTCCAATAACCTCTGGACCATGCCCGCGTCATCCATGGCGTTGGTAAACACCTCCACACCGATACTATCTTGCTCGGCCTCGGAACGATCTGCATATACAATAGACACTTTTTCATAGATATCATCTCTCAGCACATGTAGTGGCTCACCTGGCTTTCGCACTCTTTGTCTCAGCGCGATGCCTATAGCAGCAGCATGCTCCGATGATGGACCATATGCAGCTTCTATTTCGTCCACAATGCGCGTGTAGCTCCAGCGCGAAGACCTTGGATTTTTGTGGACAACAGCCCCTGCAGCTCCTACCAAACAAAACCTCAACTGGACAGCCATTGTCTTTTCTGACCAATGATTAGCTTTAGCACAGCTCTCAAAGCGATGTAAAAACTCCTTCCATGACCCAGTACCATCAAACTGACCTGGTCGAAGTGTGGGAATCCTCTCTCTCTGAGCTGCATTCTCACCCTCGCTGTCAGATGAATTGTCGTAGTGCACACGTCTGGGCCGCCTGTCACGAGAACTGGACATTGAATGCTTTAAGAGAACATGTTCACTTTCAGAATAAACTCCAGTGGGCTTAACATCACACCGGACGCATCGACACTGTCCCTGTAGCTGTGCATCTTGAGTTTCAGTTCGGGGTATTTCTGGAGTGAAAAGTGGATGAGCTGGTACTCTACCTGGTGCGGGATGGTAATTAGCATTAACAGGTGTGCTCTCTGTGAAACACCTGTGCTGAGCAGAGCTGAAAGGGTTAACATGCGGTGGATACGATATCTCCATCACAGGCTGAAAAACATTTCCACAGTTAGCATTTTTGCAGCAGCACTGGGTGTAATAATTAGTATCATTTTCATTTTGGCTCAGCTGTGACTCCATTCCACTATCACACCACATTTCAGTGTCCTTACACATCCTAAACGGATTCGTCTCTCTCATTACACGGTGTGAGTGTGTAGCTGTTTGTGCTGGCTCACATGCGCTGGTTTCACTCGGTTTATAGTTGCACACTCGGTTGCCGTTTTCGTCAATAAACTGCTTTAACCAGCCGTCGAATGCGATTTGTGACTGTTTGTTTTCGTTCACAACTGCCGGTGAGGTGAACGGGTTTGAGCGAGTTGTTACATTCTCAAACTTGTGCGCTGTTATATCCGTGGTAGCCGCCATCTCGTCTCTCTCGCTCCTAAACTCACCGCACACACCGCTCGCCATTTTGTTTTCCACTCGGGTTCGTAACATTACTAACAGTCCGTCTCACTTTCAAAACGCTGCTTTCACTCACCAATGCAGGCGAAAATCCCGGACGAGCCCCCAGTGTTACCTTTCCTGTTTAACGCCTCCCGACCGTGGTCGTGACGACTCAGGGGAGCTGTTCATCTATTAGCTCCTGGGCCAGAACAGTGTTTTACATTGCACCCATTCTGGGGTAATACCCAACGTTTTAGTTCACTTCTCCCCGCAAAAAATGAGTCGAAAGCAGGATTACCTCGAAGCACTTTGTTTATTAAAACAACTTGGTCATATCGCCAAAAAGAAAACTGAGCGGCCGTGTTAAATAAAATAAAATACGAACTGAGTGAAGGAGCGAGAGAGGGTTTCACGTGTTGCCCCCAGCTGCAGCACACAGCGACTACAACACATGTAATACATTACCCATAATGCCATGTATTCCCAAAGCCTTAACCCCTTACTTTCCCAACAAAAGTTATAGGTGAAGTATGTTGCTGCTTACACACACAAAGAAAAACATCTCGGGAGGAGAATTTTATGTTATGTGCATTTATATGTGGCAAAAATCCATAAAAATCTAATTGAGTTAGCAAAGAACCTTGAATTATACTAAAGAGTTCTTCAAGTAGAAACAGTTCGAGCAAGAACACAAAAAACCCTAAAGAAACACTTCTTAAGACTTCTTAGTCTTAGTTTTTTATTATTTCAAATCCCATTCATTATTTCAAATGCCATTAATCATTTATAATCACTGATTTGTGAGATATCAGCAGTAGTAGATCATGTTTAACTGGTTTAATATTGTTTAAGCGCTGATTATCGGCTGTTTTTCCTGAGTATGTTGGGCGGTTTTCCATGCATTTTGGCGGACTTTGAGATGCGAAATCTGGCAACCCTGACTGAAGCGTTCATTCATATTTTGGAGCGATTTATGTTTGTATGCTAGAATATAAATAACATCTTTTACAAACTGCTGTCTATTTACATTGACAATTTCCCTTCTGTCTAAACCTTGAAATTGGGTTTGTAAAAGTAAGCGATACTGTGGATAATATATTTAATGAGCTAAACTAACTGAGAGAAGCGCTAACGGTGGTGGAAGAGTCTAAAAGGGTTTGGAACATAGTCGTATCATCATAGCAGTACAACACAGTTTCGTCCGTAGTATCCGAAGATATCCAGAAGCTAATATACAAAAAACGTTTATTTTAATAAACTTACCTTGTTGAAAAAAGTATGACCACAATTTCTAAACAAACACAGTATCCGCTGCTGCAGTCTCTACACAAACTTTTCTGCACTAAAATCGCAAGGACACATTTTATGGATATTACGGTAATTCACTGAGAACTCGTCCTACAGTCATGCAAGCACATACAACAGTGTGTGAGTTTACACTAATCAACCATAACATTAAAACCACCTCCTTGTTTCTACACTCACTGTCCATTTTATCAGCTCCACTTACCATATAGAAGCACTTTGTAGTTCTACAATTACTGACTCTAGACTGCTCACTCTGTTCTTCAATGGTCAGGACCCCCACAGGACCACCACAGAGCAGGTATTATTTAGATAGTGGATGATTCTCAGCACTGAGAATCAAGGCAGTGGTTCATTATTCCTGGTTCCACAAAGTTGAATCAGTTCATCTGGACACAAGTTTGTTGTAGAGATACGTTTCGCCACTCAATCCGAGTGACTTCTTCAGTCTGAGCTGGTGGTGAATACCCCAACCTTATATAAGATAAGATAAGATAATCCTTTATTAGTCCCACAGTGGGGAAATTCACAGTGTTGCAGCAGCGAAGGGACAGTACAGCACTCAGTACAAAAAATAGACAATAAAATGTACAGTGTATAACAATAATAATAATAAAAAGTCAAAAACTCTGAAAAAACTAAATATTTACAAATAATTACAAACAATAATTGCACATGGGAAAAAATATTGCACATATTGCACATTGCACATTGTAATAATTACATGGGGAAGAAGTTGCACATTGTTATGAATAATGAATTATTTAGAGTGTGTGCGTGATCTGTCTGGAGCAGTGCTGGTTATACAGTCTAACAGCAGCAGGAAGGAAGGACCTGCGATACCGCTCCTTCACACATTTGGGGTGAAGCAGCCTGTCACTGAAGGAGCTGCCCAGTGCTGCCAGAGTCTCATGCATGGGGTGCATAACAATTTGCAGCCAATTTGCATAACGACCGATCACCGCCCATAGCATAACAATGGAACCGGTGATCAGCTCCATATGCAAATCACAATGACCATTAATTACAATGGTCATGTGTGTCTTTCACTATGATTGAGGTATAGCTCCTATTACGGCGTTGTAAGATGGTGAGAGATGTACTCTCAGGCTCCCTCCCCGGTTCAGAGATGGTCGTTCCCTCTTCACATAGATGGCCTCTTTGACTCCACGTTCAAACCAGCCTTCCTCCTTGTCAAGGATCTGCACATCTTCATCATTAAATGAGTGGCCGCTGGCTTGCAGGTGGGTGTAAATCGTGGAGTCCTGGCCAGAGGAGGTCGATCTATAATGTTGGGCCATCCGTTTCGCCAGTGGCTGTTTAGTTTCCCCGATGTACAGTTCCCGACAATCCTCCCGGCACCTAACAGCATACACTACGTTACTCTGTTTGTGTCGAGGAACCCGGTCCTTAGGGTGAACTAATTTCTGGCGTAGCGTGTTCTGGGGTTTGAAAGCAACTGAAACACGGTGTTTGGAGAATATCCGTCTTAATTGTTCCGATACTCCCTCCACATACGGAATCACCACTGGTTTGCGCTTAGCCCGCGGTTGTTCTTCTCCTCCCTTCGATCCACTGGAGCTGTGTTTGGGCGTTTTCCCGCTTTTACGAATGCCCAGTTGGGATAACCACATTTACCCAGGGCCTTCTTGACATGAGATTTCTCTCTATCCTTGGCCATAGTGTCTGTGGGGATGCTGTTCGCCCGGTGGTGCGAGCCTGATGACTCCTAGTTTGTGCTCCAAAGGATGATGGGAGTCAAACCTTAGGTACTGGTCCGTGTGCGTTGGTTTGCGGTAAACATTTACTTTCAACCGTCCCCCATCTTTACTAGCAATTTCCTCCATGTACAGGTTTGCAACAATAGGTGAGACTGGGGACCCCATAGCACATCCATGTTTCTGTTTGTAGAACTGTCCTCCTGTGCACACCTGGTCCGTGGTAAGGGTGGTCCTCTTGCTCAGGGTGGGGTCGCCTTGTAGTTTCCTACGGACCACCTCCACTGCCTCAGCAACCGGAATGAACATGAAAAGGGATGTAACATCATACGTCATCATAAGATTCCTCCGTCTCCATGAAGACGCCCTTCACCTTGTCCACAAAATCCAACCAACGGGTTGAGAATTGATGCTAGATACTTAGAAATGTTATGTCACAGAGTTAATCATACAAACAATGGGTCGTAAAGGCACAACCTGTTTGTGTATCTTAGGTAACCCATACAGACTAGGTGTAGCCTCTCCTGGATATCATTTTTAGTACAAAGCCCTGTCAATAGCATTGTTCTGTTCTAAAACTTTCAGACAATCTATCACCTTTTTCTTGTAGCTACTACCTGGATCTCGTTTTAGCAGTTCATAAGTGTTAGTGTCACTACAGAACAGTACATCTACCCTTGTCAGCAGGAAGTATGATGATGTTATTGTCCTTATTATGTGTAGTAAGTGCATACCTCTCGTCTCTGCTGATGTTGGATGGAGGTGGCTTTGCTTTACTAAGGCAAGCTGACACTTTCATCCGAAACTGTTCCGCTTCCAGATCGGAGATGTTGTTGTTGCGGATTGCTGATTCTGTGGCTGTGATCAGTTCCACTAGTGGGACTTGCTTCAGTGTAACAGCGAAATTCAACCCCTTAGCCAAGATGTCTTTTTCCGCTTGTGTGAGTTGTCTGTCTGACAAGTTCTTCACCCGCTTGTCCACATCACCAGTGTGTGTTTGCCCTTCATTCCTCTTTCGGCCATCCATGGTCTGTTGGTGTTTCTGTCCTGCAGCAAGCAAGTCAAACTTTTTTCGCTGCCTGGTTTTTGACTTTTCATGTTGTTCTAGACGAGCCTTCTGCGTGAAGTTAATCACCTGTTGGAGAGTGGGCTCATCTAGACCTGATGTAAGTCTTTGTACGATCTGCTCCTCTCTAGTTTTCACCCATTCATTCAGTAGCTGGTTCTGTGCCTTCTGAATGATCTTGCTAGCTCGGTGACCCTTGACAGAAGATCAGGCTCTTTGGTGTGATCCTGCTCTGTCTGCATCTGATGTTAAATCACCAGCTCAGACTGAAGAAGTCACTCGGATTGAGTGGCGAAACGTATCTCTACAACAAACTTGTGTCCAGATGAACTGATTCAACTTTGTGGATTTGTGTACCTGGATTATGATTATTCCTGGTTCAGTTCATTAAGACTCCCATGAAGTCATTCAAATGTCAAATCACAATATCAATATCACAATCACACTGCCACCACTGGTGGTATGATGTTCATACATTCATTCATTCACTGCCTGTTTTATCCTGGTAATGATCACTGTGAGCCTTTTTTTTTTTTAAACTTCAAAAAGTAAATAAAAAAGATAACAATAATATCATTTCAGTTATATCAATAGCAGCCATCAAACTAGGAATCCTGACCGCTAGACCATATGGGAAACTGCAAGGCTCAGCACCGGCTGACGCCAGAATCAGCCACTTCATTCCACTCTGCCAAGTCTTTGTCACCTTGACAAGACCTGCATTGTTGGATCTGGGGTACAGAGAACCATACACAAGGAGTTAGAGAGACAAAAAAAGAGAGAGAATAGAAACCTTCGAAGCATGGCATACAAAAAGATAGTGCCGTGACCCGGATCCGAACCAGGGTTGCTGCGGCCACAACGCAGAGTACTAACCACTATACGATCACGGCTTACCAGCAGTCTGCCACTGGTGGCTCACGTCGGCTGCCCCCTGATAGACTGCAGTCATAGTTCCAACAGAACAATGTGCTTGAGCTACAGCAACAAGGCGCCAAAGAAGTAATAGGCAAAGTTTTGCTCAAGTCCAATTCCCATACCGGGAGTCGAACCCAGGCCGCCTGGGTAAAAACCAGAAATACTGACCGATAGACCATACGGAAACTGCAAGGCTTAGTGTCGGCTGGTGCCAGCATCAGCCACTTCTTTCCGCTCTGACAAGTCTTTGTCACCTTGACAAGACCTGCATTGTTGGATCTGGGGTACAGAGAACCATACACAAGGAGTTAGAGAGACAAAAAAAAGGCATAAGGTAACCAAACAGCTGAACTGTTTTCTCCAGAGTTTTTTGGTCTATTGTATTAAATTGTGACATAATAGTCATGTTATTTCTAGGTGTCTGTAGGGGCGGCATGGTTTCATCGTTTGACTGAGTGGCGTTGATGGTCAGTCTAATAGTTTTGATTTTTTCACAGAAGAAATGAGCAAATTCATTACATTTCTCTGTGGACAGAAGTTCTGGCGTGATCTGTTTTGGAGGATTTGTAAGCTTGTCGACCACGTTGAATAGAGTGCGGGTGTTGTTGATGTTCCTGTTAATGATCTTAGAGAAGTGCAGCTGTCTAGCCCTGCCTAACTCCGAGTTAAAACTACAAAGGCTTTGCTTATAGAGATCATAGTGGATTTGAAGTTTAGTTTTCCTCCACTTACGTTCAGCTCTCCTGCACTCTCTTTTCAGAGCTATTACCATCATTGTGTTACGCCATGGTGCTTTCTGTTTGCTCAACGTTTTCATGACTTTTACCGGGGCAACCACATCCATGACAATATAGCTATGGCCTCCATAAACTGAGAACTAGTACTTTAATTTATGCACCTTTTCTTAACAGAAACAGTGCTAGTTTGAGCATCTGGAGTGATCAGCATTTCAAAGAAGACACAAAAATGATCAGAGAGGGCCAAGTCCTTGACCATAACAGAAGAAATGTTAAGACCTTTAGTAATAACTAGATCCAGAGTGTGCCCTCGAGTATGTGTAGGCCCTTTCACATGTTGCAATAGACCAAACGTGTCAAAAAGTCCAAAAAGTTCTTTGGTGTTATTGTCCTTGTTATTATCTAAGTGGATGTTAAAATCCCCAGTTATGATGAAAAAGCTGTACTCAGTGGAGATAACTGACAGTAGTTCAGTAAATTCATCTATAAAATGTGCAGAGTACCTTGGAGTTTTATAAATGGTTAAAAATAAAATGTTGGGAGTACCCTTCAAAATAAAACAGAGGTATTCAAAAGACATAAAATTGCCAAGCACAGTCTCTTTGCACTGGAATACATCTTTAAATAAGGCAGCTACTCCTTCAGCTATCCTACCACTTCGACACACATTCATAGAACTGAAGTTAACTGGTGCTGTTTCGTTAAGAACAGTGGCACTGCTGCCTTCTGCTAACCATGTTTCAGTTAGAAACAGAAAATCTAAACTGTAAGATAGAATTATGTCATTCACTAAAAATGATTTGTTGGCTAGAGATCTAATATTAAGCAGAGCTAGCTTTAAAGGAACCACAGGAGCCACTGCGGCAGCCCGAGGTTGTTGTGGTACAGGTAAGAGGTTAGACTGGTTGGTGCCCTGGGCTTTTTGGGTGAAACCTGTGGACTGGCTGAGATGGAGTGTGAGAATTTAGTCCCAACACACACCAGTTTCTCCATTTTCTCTGTGAAATCCATATGTGGAGGTGATGTTGTTGAGAGAGAGAGAAGTTGGAGGATGACTGTGATGTCTCTGCTGTTGACTGCTGTGTCACTGCCTGATGATGAAGGTCGTAATAGCTTTCGTCAAGAGTCAGAAACTCAGCCTGAGCTGTGTTCTCCAGTGATGGGGATTGTATGTTTGATGGTCCTTCATGGTTAAAGGCAGGTGAGGGAGGTTGAGAAGGCACGTATTGTGTCGAGTCAGTCCAAGAAGCAGATGGGTGGCGAAGAGCAAAATGGAGGTTGTCCTTTAGTGCCTTCACTCCAGTCTTGCTTAGGTGGGTGCCATCTGGGTAAAAAAATTCTCTGCGCCCCCAGAATAGATTAAAATTGTCAATATAATCCATACCTTTCAAACTGCTTATGCCTAGTTCACACTACACGATTTTTGCCCTGATTTTCGTTCGGCGACTGGTCGGCGATTGATTTTCCGGGTCGGGAGCAACTCAGCGTTCACTCGGCGATCAAAACTCGGCTCTCAGTCGCTATGTGTGAACTATCCAACAACTCGACCCAACCGGCTTGCCGACCGCTCGGCGAATGGATTGAGTTTTCTAGCATGTCAGATATCTGATCTCAGATGGGCAACTGGGAATGAGTGACATGTCGAACAGCCAATGAGAACACAGGATACGGTGTGAGGGGAAATGCAGAAGAGGATATAGTTTATATCAGGATACACCGGCACACACACGTAGTATTTCTGATTTGATCGTCCTCTACAAAACATAACACCCACGCTGCATTACAAAATTATTAATTAACATCCACTTTACTGCAGAACAAGCCATATACTGTTTGTGTTGCCAAATCCACTCAGATTCATTTATTTTTCTCTTTGATTTTACGCTGCACATCAGACCACAAACACTTTGATCACTCGCTACTTGTTGACGTGCATTTTTGGACGTGGTGTCATTAAAACTCTCGTCACTTCTTACGTGTGTTTTTGTTTAAAAGAAGAAAAAAAGAAGACCAGAGAAGCTCGCCTGCGATTCCAGTTGGTGATGGATTGTGTAGTGTGAAACCCCCTATCGCCGATCAGTCGTGTAGTGTGAAATATACACCGACTGAAAGACTCCCGGGTGCAGAAGATTCAGTCGTGTAGTGTGAACTGTACAGCGACCTGACGACTTGGAAAGTCGTGTAGTGTGAACTTGGCATTAGCCACGTGTTGAGGTTGAGTAGCCGTGAAAATAGTATTAGATCCTCGGGCTGGGAGAGGCCCACTGATGAACTTCTGAGCAGTCAGCTTCTCAAGTATATTAAACAGTTCAGTGAAGTTGTTCTTTAAGATTTCTGACTCCTCTCTGCGGATGTCACTTCTGCCCACGTGCAGAATAATTTGGTCGATCGCTCCATGCTGGGAGAGAATGTTGGGAAGTTGAATCTTGGGCTGTGGACAATGTGAAACATGTATTGTTCTCTGATGAGTCCACCTTTACTGTTTTCCCCACATCCGGGAGAGTTACGGTGTGGAGAAGCCCCAAAGAAGCGTACCACCCAGACTGTTGCATGCCCAGAGTGAAGCATGGGGGTGGATCAGTGATGGTTTGGGCTGCCATATCATGGCATTCCCTTGGCCCAATACTTGTGCTAGATGGGCGCGTCACTGCCAAGGACTACCGAACCATTCTGGAGGACCATGTGCATCCAATGGCGGTGCCGTGTATCAGGATGACAATGCACCAATACACACAGCAAGACTGGTGAAAGATTGGTTTGATGAACATGAAAGTGAAGTTGAACATCTCCCATGGCCTGCACAGTCACCAGATCTAAATATTATTGAGCCACTTTGGGGTGTTTTGGAGAAGCGAGTCAGGAAACGTTTTCCTCCACCAGCATCACGTAGTGACCTGGCCACTATCTTGCAAGAAGAATGGCTTAAAATCCCTCTGACCACTGTGCAGGACTTGTATATGTCATTTCCAAGATGAATTGACGCTGTATTGGCCGCAAAAGGAGGCCCTACACCATACTAATAAATTATTGTGGTCTAAAACCAGGTGTTTCAGTTATTTTGTCCAACCCCTGTACATTAAACTAGACATTTAGTTAACTGAGTTTTCCACTAGCCGTCAGACTAAACTCGGGCACAGTTATCAGGACTACCATGGCTCCTATCACTACAGCGGGTTCTTCGTGCTGCTCCAACTGCTACAGACTCCTACGGAAAATTGCTGTGCTGGAGACAAAAATGCTCACAATCCTACCTGGAACGGATAGGAGAAATGGTTTCAGATCACTCGAGGGTGAGTCAAAATCTAACACAGAACAACCAGCTAAACTAAGGCTAGACAGCTTAACAGACTTCCCGAAGCTTGACAGAAGTCAATCAAAACAGGGGAACAGAAACGAGCCATGTGAGAGTATAAGTCGGTGGCACAAACTTGGAGCAAAACCAAAAGCACAAAAGCAGCAGGTGGCTGTCTTAATGTCTTCCACGCCAGACTGTTCATCATGGGCTCGGAAAGCTAAAACTATTCCAAAAGCTAGCACAATTGCACCCCGTGGGAAAATAGCAGGGTCGCAACAAAAACCGATCCCTTTGCTGAATCGTTTTGAACCGCTCAGAAATCTGATCGAGGTTATCCCCAGTGGTAATGGTAACGAATCAAAACCAGCGAAGCTGACTATAAAAGGGGTCTCAAAGCGGGCTAGCAAAAACACGAGGCTGATTAAGCAGAGGCCCTCGCCTGACGCAGAGAACGCTCCGAAAACTCTGATCGTCGGTGACTCTGCCATCAAGAATATAGGCAGCAGATCAATGCTAACATGCTGTCTCCCGAACTTGACTGTCTCGGAATTAAATGAGGAACTTCCCAACATTCTCTCCCTGCATGGAGCGATCGACCGAATTATTCTGCACGTGGGCAGAAGTGACATCCGCAGAGAGGAGTCAGAAATCTTAAAGAACAACTTCACTGAACTGTTCAATACACTTGAGAAGCTGACTGCTCAGAAGTTCATCAGTGGGCCTCTCCCAGCCCGAGGATCTAATATGTTTTCACGGCTACTCAACCTCAACACGTGGCTAAGCAGAACCTGCAGTTTGAAAGGTATGGATTATATTGACAATTTTAATCTATTCTGGGGGCGCAGAGAATTTTTTTACCCAGATGGCACCCACCTAAGCAAGACTGGAGTGAAGGCACTAAAGGACAACCTCCATTTTGCTCTTCGCCACCCATCTGCTTCTTGGACTGACTCGACACAATACGTGCCTTCTCAACCTCCCTCACCTGCCTTTAACCATGAAGGACCATCAAACATACAATCCCCATCACTGGAGAACACAGCTCAGGCTGAGTTTCTGACTCTTGACGAAAGCTATTACGACCTTCATCATCAGGCAGTGACACAGCAGTCAACAGCAGAGACATCACAGTCATCCTCCAACTTCTCTCTCTCAACAACATCACATCCACATATGGATTTCACAGAGAAAATGGAGAAACTGGTGTGTGTTGGGACTAAATTCTCACACTCCATCTCAGCCAGTCCACAGGTTTCACCCAAAAAGCCCAGGGCACCAACCAGTCTAACCTCTTACCTGTACCACGACAACCTCGGGCTGCCCCAGGGGCTCCTGTGGTTCCTTTAAAGCTAGCTCTACTTAATATTAGATCTCTAGCCAACAAATCATTTTTAGTGAATGACATAATTCTATCTTACAGTTTAGATTTTCTGTTTCTAACTGAAACATGGTTAGCAGAAGGCAGCAGTGCCACTGTTCTTAACGAAACAGCACCAGCAAACTTCAGTTCTATGAATGTGTGGCGAAGTGGTAGGAAAGGTGAAGGAGTAGCTGCCTTATTTAAAGATGTATTCCAGTGCAAAGAGACTGTGCTTGGCAATTTTATGTGTTTTTTATTTTGAAGGGTACTCCCAAAATTTTATTTTTAACCATTTATAAAACTCCAAGGTACTCTGCACATTTTATAGATGAATTTACTGAACTACTGTCAGTTATCTCCACTGAGTACAGCTTTTTCATCATAACTGGGGATTGTAACATCCACTTAGATAATAACAAGGACAATAACACCAAAGAACTTCTTGGACTTTTTGACACGTTTGGTCTATTGCAACATGAGAAAGGGCCTACACATACTCGAGGGCACACTCTGGATCTAGTTATTACTAAAGGTCTAATCATTTCTTCTGTTATGGTCAATGACTTAGCCCTCTCTGATAATTTTTGTGTCTTCTTTGAAATGCTGATCACTTCAGATGCTCAAACTAGCACTGTTTCTGTTAAGAAAAGGTGCATAAATGAAAGTACTAGTTCTCAGTTTATGGAGGCCATAGCTATATCACCAACTTTAATTGCAGAGTCAGTTGATGAACTCCTGGATAACTTTAACGTGAAAATATTGACTGTCATGGATGTGGTTGCCCCGGTAAAAGTCATGAAAACGTTGAGCAAACAGAAAGCACCATGGCGTAACACAATGATGGTAATAGCTCTGAAAAGAGAGTGCAGGAGAGCTGAACGTAAGTGGAGGAAAACTAAACTTCAAATCCACTATGATCTCTATAAGCAAAGCCTTTGTAGTTTTAACTCGGAGTTAGGCAGGGCTAGACAGCTGCACTTCTCTAAGATCATCAACAGGAACATCAACAACACCCGCACTCTATTCAACGTGGTCGACAAGCTTACAAATCCTCCCAGATCACGCCAGAACTTCTGTCCACAGAGAAATGTAATGAATTTGCTCATTTCTTCTGTGAAAAAATAAAAACTATTAGACTGACCATCAACGCCACTCAGTCAAACGATGAAACCATGCTGCCCCTACAGACACCTAGAAATAACATGACTATTATGTCACAATTTAATACAATAGACCAAAAAACTCTGGAGAAAACAGTTCAGCTGTTCGGTTACCTTATGCCTTTTTTTTTGTCTCTCTAACTCCTTACTTACGTTGCACATTCTCTGTACCCCAGATCCAACAATGCAGGTCTTGTCAAGGTGACAAAGACTTGTCAGAGCGGAAAGAAGTGGCTGATGCTGGCACCAGCCGACACTGAGCCTTGCAGTTTCCCATATGGTCTATCGGTCAGTATTTCTGTTTTTTACCCAGGCGGCCTGGGTTCGACTCCCGGTATGGGAATTGGACTTGAGCAAAACTTTGCCTATTACTTCTTCGGCGCCTTGTTGCTGTAGCTCAAGCACATTGTTCTGTTGGAACTATGACTGCAGTCTATTGGGGGCAGCCGATGTGAGCCACCAGTGGCAGACTGCTGGTAAGCCGTGATCATGTAGTGGTTAGTACTCCGCGTTGTGGCTGCAGCAACCCCGGTTCGGATCCGGATCTCGGCACTGTCCTTTTGTATGCCGTGCTTCGAAGGTTTCTATTCTCTCCTCAGTCAAGAGACAGAAATGGGGCTGGAGCTTCAGGAAAGTCACGACCGCATACTCACAGGGGCCAGTAGTTCCCATATGGTCTAGCGGTCAGGATTCCTGGTTTTCACCCAGGCGGCCTGGGTTTTACTCCTGCTATGGGAATTGGTCTTTATGATTGGACTGGAGCAAAACTTTGCCCGTTAGTTTCTTGGCGCCTTGTTGCTGTAGCTCAAGCAGCTTGTCCTGTTGGAAGTATGACTGCAGTCTATCAGGAAGCAATTGACGTGAGCCACCAGTGGCAGACCGCTGAAAAGCCGTGATCGTATAGTGGTTAGTACTCTGCGTTGTGGCCGCAGCAACCCCGGTTCGAATCCGGGTCACGGCACTGTCTTTTTGTATGCCGTGCTTCGAAGGTTTCTATTCTCTGTCTTTTTTTGTCTCTCTAACTCCTTGTGTATGGTTCTCTGTACCCCAGATCCAACAATGCAGGTCTTGTCAAGGTTACAAAGACTTGGCAGAGCGGAATGAAGTGGCTGATTCTGGTTCCCATATGGTCTAGCGGTCAGGATTCTTGATTTTTACCCAGGTTTTCGACTCCCGGTATGGGAATTGGTCTTTATGATTGGACTCGAGCAAAACTTTGTGTATTAGTTCCTCGGCGCCTTGTTGCTGTAGCTCAAGCAGCTTGCAGTTCAAATCTTAGGCCATGTGCGGGTGTTGAGGAAAATTGGCATTGGTAATGTGCAAGCAAGTCAGGATGGCCAAGCAGTCGTTCAGCTCGCAGTCTCCCCTGGAGCCGTGGGTTAGAATCCCCCTTCTGACAGCTCATGCTTTATACCTTCAAAATGGGATCAAAAATGCAAATGCACATAAGGTATTACAGTTACATATAATCACAAACACCCCCTCCCCCCACCACCACCACCATCAAAAAGAAAATCCTTCAGCAGCACTGCAACAAGAACAGGACAATCTCCTACAAGTCCAACAAAATCAAAGAGAATGCACTTCATAAAATACCTTATCCCAGAATATGGCTGCATGTTGGCGCTGTTGGCTGACTGAGACTTTTTGAACTGCACTAAACAGTTGGTATATCCTGCACTATTTTGGCCCTTACATAAAGCAGCATCAACACTTAAATCCGTCTGTCAGTGGTACAAAGACAGTTATTATTTTTTTCAGTACGTCCTAAATGCTGGGATGAACGTTTTAAATAAACGTCTCTGATGGTTTAAAAGCATATAGCAAGATATACCGTACTTGTACTCGGTTGGGAAAAAATGGTATCGATGCATCCCTAATCTCAAGTACAAATTCTTCAACTCTCTAAATAAACCATGTAGTACGGGACATTACCGCTTACCTAATGCAGTAAGGAAGAACTCGCACGAACAGGGACTTGAACTCTTGAACCTCAGATTAAAAGTCTGATGCTCTACCGAATGAGCTATCTGGGCCCTACAATCTGTTCTTTTCCTCACAAGGATGTGAGATAAATTACAAGCTTTAACATACGTTGTCCTGTAAAACTTTAATTAATATAAAATGTTTTTATTTCTGTTTCGGCTCTCTTGAACGCGATTGTATAAAGTAATGTTATATAATGTTGCTGCTTACACACACAAAGAAAAACATCTCTGGAGGAGAATTTTGCAGGTAGATTACAAACAGATTCCTTTCTTTCACCTTTTTACCTTTTTTCCTGTATCAATTGCACGATGGTTTTAAAGTAATTAAAATGTCAAAATAAAAATAAAAAAATCCATAAAAATCAAATTGAGTTAGCAAAGAATCTTAAATTATACTAAATGGTTCTTCAAGTAGAAACAGTTCTACCAAGAACACCTAAAAGAACCCTTAAGAAACACTTCTTAGCGCTACATACTGTACATCAGTTGTATTCCACACAGGTCAGCATGCGATGAAACATTGCTCGAAACAGACATCGTTTTACTTTCTAACTGTATTCATATTATGTCATCTAGTGGACAATTGAATAGCCTACAACCAGCACAAACAGGGTTTGAGTTCTTAATGAATAATTATTAATCTTAATAAATAATCCAGTCAGTTAAAAACCCAACAAGAAGGCTGTACCTAATACACTCAGACTAGAGAAAACACACCCTAACATGCTAGTGCTGTTACAGTGCTAAGAATGGTCCACCCAAAAACATTATTTGGTCAGTTGGAGATCTCATATGGGGCTCCCTTTCTATTGATTTTTGGTTTACAGCCTAGTGACAAAGTGTACAGTGCAGCAGATGGGTTACAGTCAGTACATTTACAAAACATAATAATGTGAAAAGATTAAGCAGTTCATGCAAATATTATTCCATGTGTGGTGAGGTCAGGATGGCCGAGTGGTCTAAGGCGCTGCGTTCAGGTCACAGTCTCCCCTGGAGGTGTGGGTTCGAATCCCACTTCTGACAGTTCATGATTTATACAAATCTACAGGGGTTGGACAAAATAACTGAAACACCTGTCATTTTAGTGTGGTAGGTTTCATGGCTAAATTGGACCAGTCTGGTGGCCAATCTTCATTAATTGCACATTGCACCAGTAAGAGCAGAGTGTGAAGGTTCAATTAGCAGGGTAAGAGCACAGTTTTGCTCAAAATATTGCAATGCACACAACATTATGGGTGACATACCAGAGTTCAAAAGAGGACAAATTGTTGGTGCACGTCTTGCTGGCGCATCTGTGACCAAGACAGCAAGTCTTTGTGATGGATCAAGAGCCACGGTATCCAGGGTAATGTCAGCATACCACCAAGAAGGACAAACCACATCCAACAGGATTAACTGTGGACGCAAGAGGAAGCTGTCTGAAAGGGATGTTCGGGTGCTAACCCGGATTGTATCCAAAAAACATAAAACCACGGCTGCCCAAATCACGGCAGAATTAAATGTGCACCTCAACTCTCCTGTTTCCACCAGAACTGTCCGTCGGGAGCTCCACAGGGTCAATATACACGGCCGGGCTGCTATAGCCAAACCTTTGGTCACTCGTGCCAATGCCAAACGTCGGTTTCAATAGTGCAAGGAGCGCAAATCTTGGGCTGTGGACAATGTGAAACATGTATTGTTCTCTGATGAGTCCACCTTTACTGTTTTCCCCACATCCGGGAGAGTTACGGTGTGGAGAAGCCCCAAAGAAGCGTACCACCCAGACTGTTGCATGCCCAGAGTGAAGCATGGGGGTGGATCAGTGATGGTTTGGGCTGCCATATCATGGCATTCCCTTGGCCCAATACTTGTGCTAGATGGGCGCGTCACTGCCAAGGACTACCGAACCATTCTGGAGGACCATGTGCATCCAATGGCGGTGCCATGTATCAGGATGACAATGCACCAATACACACAGCAAGACTGGTGAAAGATTGGTTTGATGAACATGAAAGTGAAGTTGAACATCTCCCATGGCCTGCACAGTCACCAGATCTAAATATTATTGAGCCACTTTGGGGTGTTTTGGAGAAGCGAGTCAGGAAACGTTTTCCTCCACCAGCATCACGTAGTGACCTGGCCACTATCCTGCAAGAAGAATGGCTTAAAATCCCTCTGACCACTGTGCAGGACTTGTATATGTAATTTCCAAGACGAATTGACGCTGTATTGGCCGCAAAAGGAGGCCCTACACCATACTAATAAATTATTGTGGTCTAAAACCAGGTGTTTCAGTTATTTTGTCCAACCCCTGTACTTCTTTAGAGGACACAGCCATCAGGGAATACAGTTTTCATCAAAGGGTGTACATGGTCTGCAACAATGCTGAGGTAGGTGGTACGTGTCAAAGTAACATCCACATGGATGCCAGGACCCAGGCTTTTGATCACTGAAGATGTGAGAAATTGAATCATGTATTCTTCCTGATCTTGTTCTGTTTATTGTTGCAGCTCTGCTGGAGGGTTATTTTTTTGGTGCTTGTGGTGGTGGTGGGGTCTTTGTTCCCATTTTGGTTTATTTAGTATATGATGTACTTTACATCCATTTAAATATGTATTTAAATACTTAAATATCCATTTAATGCACAAGTATGGATATTCAGCGTCCATTTACATTGTTACAGCAGTATTTTACGACAAAAATTGAAATGTTCACATTATTTAAATGGATGTAAAGTACATCATATACTAAACAAACCAAAATGGGAACAAAGACCCCACCACCACCACCACCACCACAAACACCAAGAAAATAACCCTCCAGCAGAGCTGCAACAAGAACAGGACAATCTCCTACAGGTCCAACAAAATCAAAGAAAAAATGCACTTCATAAAAGACCTCACATTGTTCGTCCTAAAGGCTAAGATCAACGTTTTAAATTAACTGAGTCTGTGATGGTTTAAAAACAACGCATAATATAGAAAACAGTACGTGAGCTTAAACACGTTGCACTCTCACTTTATAATGCAGCATCAACACTCTGTTAGTACATTACAATTTACAAATCATAAAGGAAGGTTCTGTGTAAGGGGAATTAGCTCAAATGGTAGAGCGCTCGCTTAGCATGCGAGAGGTAGTGGGATCGATGCCCACATTCTCCAATGCCGAAACATTATGATCACTTAAAGGCAACACATAATATAAAAGTCGTTGCTCACTGAAACGCTGCATCAAACATTAGGTCAGTCTGTAAGTTCTACAGTGACAGTTATGCTCTATTTTTACTCAAATCATTTGGTTTAAAGACCTTTTTTGACATGTTTAAATTGACAAATGTAGCGCCCCCTAGCACCCCTGGCTGTATTTGGAAAGCGCTACCCGACTTCTTTTATTTGTTTAAGAAATCTCTTTCTTTGTGGTAATGTAAGGATTTAAAAGGGCCACTACTTATCAGTACTTACGATTATTTTATATTTAAGCTATACTCTTATTTAAACCGAAAAAACTACTTCAATTACCCTATATATATGTGGTACTAACCTTGCACAAAAACACCTGCGACTAACACCATTTACAGTAGCTGTATTAACATTATCCCTGACTCACATACCAAACTTGTATACGTTAATAATACTTAAACAAATTAACTATTTACTCATTTACACAATCATTAATATGCATTTCAAACCCCAATATATTTTACAAAAATGTTATAATACAATAAAAAAAGGGTATCCAAAATTACCGTTGCAGGCCTGATCCAACCTAATAGTCCCAATCAGCACAGATCACGAAGTATATTTGGTCAGTTGTGGTGGAGCTGTCCACGTTCTTTGTTTACATGGATGAAACAGAAAAAATCCACCAGTCTTTTTCCTTTTGATCTTGGATGAAACAATCAGAGTTTATCCGATGCTTTTAATCCACAGTAATCATCACAGCTGCTGAGGAAGCGTACTGCCTTCAATGTCCATGCGTGAAAACTCAAGAGACGAAGTTCACGGCTGATACAGCATAAACAATGTCACTAATCAACTGCAAGATGTTAATATAAGACTCACTGTCCGTTTGTCTTAACGCATCAAGAGAGATAAATCCTAAACAGGTGTTTTACCCGCTTACATGACACTTGTTTCACATCACGCTATTTTCTCCACTTTTTTCTTCTTTTCCACCCACTTTCTCCCGCTCTTTTCCCGACCTGTGAAAGTTCATGCTGATTGGCTTAAAAATAAATCAAGGGAGGGCTATACATACACTTTACTTTAAACAGCATAAAACAACCAGAACATTATTTACAGAACAAATAAGAACAACTTATTTACGAGTTAAAAATTAACATAAACAAAAATATTAGTAATCCCCAAATTTTAATTGGGTTACACAAACACACAATAACTTATAATTCTCCAATTTTGAAATGTCTCGGAGTTTTATCTGAAACGACTTTTTGTTAAAGTAGAGGTACGTGACTTTTGAATGGTTTTTCATCTGGTGAAACTGCTTCATAAAAGATGAACAGCTGAAACTCACGACATCCCCTTTAAAATGCTGAAAAATGACATCCCCTTTAAAAAGCACGAATGCTGTTTTTTGACTTCAGCTCAGCATTTAATACTGTAATCCCTTCCAAGTTAGTCACTAAACTTGGAGATCTGGGTATTAACAACTCCCTTTGTCACTGGATTATGGACTTTCTTACCAACAGACCTCAGCATGTTAGGTCAGGCCACACCTACTCCATCAACATCTCACTCAATACAGGCGTACCACAGGGCTGTGTGCTGAGCCCATTCCTCTACTCCTTTTTCACCCACGACTGCAGGCCTGTGCATGGATCCAACTCCATCATTAAGTTTGCTGACGACACCACGGTGATTGGACTCATCAGTAACAACGATGAGACAGCCTACAGGGAGGAGGTACAGCATCTGGCCACATGGTGTGAGGACAACAATCTGCTCCTCAACAACAACAAAACTAAAGAGCTCATCGTGGACTTCAGGAGGGAAGGAGGAGGCACGCATGACCCCATCCACATAGACGGAATAGCTGTTGAACGTGTCTCCAGCTTCAAGTTTTTGGGGACCCACATTTCGGAGGACCTGTCCTGGACCACCAACACCTCCAGCTTGGCCAAGAAGGCTCACCAGTGCCTCTTCTTCCTGAGGACACTCAGGAAACACAATCTGTCTTCGGCCATCCTGGTGAACTTTTACCACTGTGCAATAGAAAGTATCCTGACCAGCAGTATCACAGTCTGGTATGGAAACTGCACTGTTGCAAACCGCAAGGCACTGCAACGAGTGGTGAAAACGGCCCAGCGCATCACAGGGACTTCACTTCCACCCATTGAGGACGTCCAGAGGAAACGCTGTCTGCGTCGAGCTCGCAGCATTCTTAAGGACTCCTCCCCCCCCACACACACACACACTACAAACATGATAATTTTTATCCTTTTTCCGCTTTGTATTTCACTGGTACATACCTCATTTGTACATAAATCTCATAAATACTGTATATATCTGTTTATTATGTTTTTACGTACTCATTCCTTGATCGTGTCCATAGCACCTTAATCACTTTAACCTGCATAGCACCTTAATATTAATCTGCACCTTAATATGTATATTGTTTTCAGCTACATATCTTGTTTATAGTATAGTTTATAGATCCTGTTAATACCACTGCTATTTACCCACTGTAAATAATGTATATCATAAATACTGTTTATTCTGCACTTTCTGCTTATTGCACTTCTGGTTAGATGCTAAACTGCATTTCGTTGCATTGTACTTGTACATGTGTAATGACAATAAAGTTGAATCTAATCTAATCTAATCTAATCTAATCTAAAAAAATGCAGCATCAACCCTTAAGTCAGTCTATCAGTGGTACAAAGACAGTTTTGATTGTGTTTCGATCGTCCTAAAGGCTGCGATAAACAGAGTCTGTGATGGTTTAAAAGCAAGGCATAATACAGAAAAGAGTATGTGAGCTTAAACACGTTGCACCCTCACTTTATAATGCAGCATCAACGCTCTGATAGTACATTACAATTTACAAAAGGCTAAAGGGGGTTCATCGTAAGGGGAATTAGCTCGAATGGTAGAGTGCTCGCATAGCATGCGAGAGGTAGCTGGATCGATGCTCGCATTCTCCAATGCAGAAGCATTGCAAACTTTTAAGCACATTTTCCCGTGAGCTAAGTAGGGACTTGTAAATAACATTTAGACTTGTAACGCACTGTAGTTAAAAACATGGTCTTCATACTATTTATTTTGTTCTTCTGTCTGTGTAGGGTTTTTACCATGAAGTAAAATCGAGGGAATCTAAATGCAATTATCCATCCAACAATCCATTCATTAGCTTTTAACTATTCATGCAAACGAATGACTTTTTATATTTATATATTGCTCATTGTAGTACTTGTGTCTGCATGGACTTGAACATCACATGACTAAACATTAGGTAGAACTATAGAGACTTACTTACTGTCTTGCCCAAAAACAAACTGGCATAAAGTACTCGACGAGTACAACACACTGAACAATAAAATATAGATGACATACTATAGGCCAGTGAGGTGGCTGCTGCTTCTGGGTGTGTAGTTTCTAAATGATCAAGTCAGCACAGGCACAAGCACTACAAGTATTTAGAATAAAGTTTATGTTTAATATTGTGTATATACTGTATACTTTCCCTCCGCCCAGAAATTCCCAGTAAAAAATGACCCACCACAACCCCGTCCAAGATAAAAATGTTTGATGAAAATTAAATAAAATAAAAGAATATGCTGCACTTACACGCACCTGAGATAAATCTACTTTTGGTTTAAACTAGACTGTGCTGGTGTTATGTTGGGTTAGTCTGTAACTGAGCAACAGTGTATGCTACAATGACAACTATAACAATGGTTATCACTGCACACTAAGCTATTCAGTTTTTTGTGATTGTCATTTTAAGATAATACTGAATCAGTCATCAATAAGGTCAGTCAGAACACAGAAAGAACTCATTATGTAAGGGCCAAAATAGTGCAGGATATACCAACTGTTTAGTGCAGTGCAGTAACAAAACGGCTTTGTAAGGCAAGAACTGAAAAAAAAAAAAAAAGCATTTAATTTGACATAAAATATGTGGGTATTAATATGTACAACTCAGTGCATTATTAGGCTGCACATAATTATAGTTTCAAACGGTCCTCTTTTTACTACAGTGTGTTTGAAACGGCTGGGGGTACAATTTGTTGCTGTTGCTGTTTACACACACAAAGAAAAACATCTCTGGAGGAGAATTTTGCAGGTAGATTACAAACAGATTCCTTTCTTTCACCTTTTTCCTTTTTTTCTATATCAACTGCACGACTGTTTTCCAGTCATTAAAATGTAATGTGCATTTATATGTGGCAAGAGAAAAAAAAATCCATAAAAATCAAATTGAGTTAGCAAAGAACCTTGAATTATACTAAATGGTTCTTCAAGTAGCAACAGTTCTACCAAGAACACAAAAAGAATCCTTAAGAAACACTTCTTAGTGCTACATACATCAGTTGTATTCTAGAGGCGACCGAATCACAGCCGTGATGTTATTCGCGATAACACACTCCCTCTCGTGTTCTATTTCTTGATTCTAACGCAATATTAACTGTATTCATATTATTCCATCTAATGGACGATTGAATAGCCTACAACCAGCACAAACAGGGTTTGAGTTCTTAATAAATAATCTAGTCAGTTAAAAACCCAACAAGAAGGCTGTACCTAATACACTCATACCAGAGAAAACACACCCTAACATGCTAGTGCCGTTACAGTGCTAACAATGGTCCACCCAAAAACATTATTTGGTTAGTTGGAGATCTCATATGGGGCTCCCTTTCTATTGATATATGATTTACAACCTAGTGACAAAGTGTACAGTGCAGCAAATGGGTTACAATCAGTAAATGTATCATACATAATAATGTGAAAAGATTAAGCAGTTCGTACAAATGGTGGTGTCGATGGTACCCAAGCTAGTCAGGATGAGGTCTAAAACGCTAAGTTCAGGTCACAGTGTCCCATGAGGCGTGGGTTTGAATCCCACTTCTGACTGCTAGTGCTTTATACAAATTTATGTCTTTAACCCTCTAACATACATAATAATGTGAAAAGATTGAGCACTTTGTACAAATCTTTGGCCATGTGGGGGTGTTGTTGGTAATTGGCATTAGGACCTTGCAAGCATGTCAGGATGGCCGAGCGGTCTAAGGCGCTGCGTTCAGGTCGCAGTCTCCCCTGGAGGAGTGGGTTCGAATCCCACTTCTGACATCTCATGCTTTATGCAAGTTTACTTCTTCAGAGGACACAGCCATCAGGGAATACAGTTTGCATGAACTGGGTGTACATGGTCTGCAACAATGCTGAGGTACAGTAGGTGGTACGTGTCAAAGTAACATCCACATGGATGCCAGGATCCAGGCTTTTGATCTCTATAAGTGTGAGAAATTTAAACATGTATTCATCCTGATCATAAAGTATGTTTATTCAGCGTCTATTTACATTGTTACAGCAGTATTTTACAATTGAAATGTTCACATTATTAAAATTTATGTAAAGTACATTGTATACTAGTTGTTTACTTTTTTCCTAAGTAAAAACTGTCATTACCTCAACATGTCATTACCAACACATATCTTGTTGTGATGGTAAAAACACTTAGTGATGGTAATTACAGGTTTTTAGTTTCACCATCACTATCTTATTAACTATTTAATAATTAAAGCTAATTAAAGCTAAATAAGCATAATGGTTTTATTATACAAGGAAATATTAATTTTCACTGATTAGTCAATATGGCCCACAAGATATCAGCAGAGATCCAAAAAAATCAGTAATTACATGAAAAAGAAAAGGTAAGTTTAAAGTAATATCACAACCTTCAAAATGTGAACAAGGAAGCATCGTAAGGGGAATTAGCTCAAATGGTAGAGCGCTCGCTTAGCATGTGAGAGGTAGCGGGATCGATGCCCGCATTCTCCAGTGCAGATACATTATGATTATTTAAGGGTATCATGTAATATGAAACTCGTTGCGGCATCGCTTAATCGCAGCTTCAAAAATTAGATCAGGATTTAAGTGAGTTTAAGGCAACAAAAAATATGTGGGTATTAATATCTAAAACTTACACAATGAGCAATTGAGGGTTAAGGGCCTTGCTCAGGGACCCAACAGTAGCAACTTGGTGGTGGTGGGGCTTGAACCGGCAACCTTCTGTTTACTAGTCCAGTACCTTAACCACTGAGCTATCACTGGCCCAGTGATAAATATAAATATAGATTTAACCTGTCCTCTATTTACTACAGTCTGTTTGAAACAACTAGTTGGTGTGGAGAACATGTTACACACACAGAGTGCTATTATTTCAAGCTTATCAAGTACATGATATTTCACTTAATAACATCTCACAAAGTACAAATTCTTGAACTTTCTAATTAAACCATGTTGTACGGGACATTACCGCTCACCTAATGCAGTAATAAACAACTCGCCCAAACAGGGACTTGAACCCTGGACACTCAGATTAAAAGTCTGATGCTCTACCGACTGAGCTATCCAGGCTCTGCAAGCTGCTTTAATCCTCACAAGGATGTGACTTGAATTACAAACTTTAACATACGTTGTCCTGTAGAACAGTTCCAGCAAGAACACCAAAAAAACCCTTAAGAAACACTTCTTAGTACTACATACATTAGTTGTATTCCACACAGGTCAGCATGCGATATCGTTTTACTTTCTAACTGTATTCATATTATGCCATCTATATTACGGTGGCCCGCTGAGTTAAAACACAATAACATTTACAAAACAAACAAAAGCTGACAACACAACAACAATAAGGAAAAACACGAATATATTAAGAGACAACACAAATTCTTTAAGGTGGAACGCAATTACATTAAGGGAGAACACAACGAAATTAAGGAAACACGAATACACACTACACTACATCTAGTGGTCGATTGAATAGCCTACAACCAGCACAAACAGGGTTTGAGTTATTAACAAATAATCCAGTCAGTTAAAAACCCAACAAGAAGGCTGTACCTAATACATTCATACCAGAGAAAACACACCCTAACATGCTAGTGCCGTTACAGTGCTAACAATGGTCCACCCAAAAACATTATTTGGTCAGTTGGAGTGCTCATATGGGGCTCTCTTTCTATTGATATATGATGTGGTGTCAACGGTACCCAAGCTAGTCAGGATGCGGTCTAAGGTGCTGCGATCTGTAACCCTCTACCATACATAATAATGTGAAAAGATACAACAGTTCCGCCAAAGCTTAGTTCACGTGGGGGTGTTGTGGGATTGGTATTAGACCATACGCAAGCAGGTCAGGATGGTTGAGTGGTCTAAGGCGCTGTGTTTAGTTCGCAGTCTCTCCTGGAGGCGTAGGTTTGAATTCCACTTCTAACATTTTACATTTACATTTTCTGCATTTAGCAGACGCTCTCATCCAGAGCGACTTACAGAAGTGCTTCCATAGTAAACATTTCATTTCTCAAGTTTTAGTAAACAACAGTCAAAGAACACAAATCTGCTGAAACCTGTTAGAAGTGTTTTTTTTTTTTTTTTTTTTTTGGAAATGGAAAAAAAAATGTTAGTAAATAAGTACAAGTCAGCTTAAGTGCTTAGTAAAAAGGTGAGTTTTTAATCGTTTTTTAAAGACAGCAAGAGACTCAGATGTTCGGACAGACAGAGGAAGTTCATTCCACCACTTGGGTGCTAGAACAGAGAAGAGCCTTGATGCTTGTCTTCCTTTAGTCCTGGGTGGGGGCTCAAGTCGAGCGAGACTAGTGGCTCGGAGGTTGCGTGGTACAGAGCGGGGTTTGATTAGACCACGATGGTAGCTTGGGGCTGGTCCATTTTTGGCTTTGTAGGCGAGCATCAGTGTTTTAAACTGAATGCGTGCAGCTACAGCTCATGCTTTATACAAATTTACATCTTTAACCCTCTACCATACATAATAATGTGAAAAGATTTGTTTCAAGATTGTTTCAAAGTTATTGCATGTTTGTCAATTAAAAAAAATTAATAAAGGTCTTTAAACTAAACGATGAATGAAAATAGAGTGTAAACTGACCTCATTTTTGACGCAGCGTTTCAGTGAGCAATGACGAAAGGAGTCTGATGTTACGTGTTGCCTTTAAACGATCATAATGTTTCTGCATTGGAGAATGCGGGCATTGATCCCGCTACCTCTCGCACGCGAAGCAAGCACTCTACCAATTGAGCTAATTCCCCGTATAAAGAACTCGCCTTTAACTCACCTTTGTAAATTGTAATGTACTAACAGATCATTGATGCTGCATTATAAAGTGGGGGTTCAACGTGTTTAAGCTCACGTACTCGCGTTTATCGCAGCCTTTAGGACGAACTGAACCAAATCGTAACTTTGTACCACTGACAGACTGACTTAAGGGTTGATGCTGCATTATGTAGGGGCCAAAATAGTGCAGGATATACCAACTGTTTAGTGCAGTGCAATAACAAAGCAGCTCTGTGAAGCAAGAACTAAAATTATGATGCATGTCATTCAACATAAAATATGTGGGTATTAATATCTAAAACTCAGTGCATTATTAGGCTACACATAAATATAGATTTAAACGGTCCTCTATCTGTTTGAAACAGCTGGACGTACAAACAGTCGGTGTGGAGAACATGTTACACATACAGTGTGCTATTATTTCAAGCTGATCAAGTACATGCTATTTCACTTAGAAATATCTCACAAAGTACAAATTGTTCAACTTTCTAAATAAACCATGTAGTACGGGACATTACCGCTTACCTAATGCAGTAAGAAGCAACTCGCCCGAACAGGGACTTGAACCCTGGACCCTCAGATTAAAAGTCTGATGCTCTACCGACTGAGCTATCCGGGCTCTGCAACCAGTTTTAATCCTCACAAGGATGTGACTTGAATTACAAACTTTGTACAACAAAAGTTGTCCTGTAAAACTTCAATTAATATAATTTTTTTTTATTTCTGTTTTGGCTCTCTTGAAGGTGATTATATAAAGTTTTAGGTGAAGTATGTTGCTGCTTACACACACAAAGAAAAACATCTCGGAAGGAGAATTTTGCAGGTAAATTACAAAATGATTCCTTTTTTTCACTTTTTACCTTTTTTACTGTATCAATTGCACGATTGTTTTTCAGTCATTAAAATGTTATGTGCATTTATATGTGGCAAAATAAAAAAATCCATAAAAATCAAATTGAGTTAGCAATAACTATATTCAGATTTTGCCATTTAGTTGACGATTAAATAGCCTACAACGAGCACAAACAGGGTTTAAGTTCTTAAGAAATAATCCAGTCCGTGTGGGGTGGTGTGGTGTGGCGTGGGGTGGTGTGGGGGTGGGGGTGGGGGTGGGGGTGGGGGTGGGGGTGGTGTTAAGGGTGACTTAGCTAGTCAGGATGGCCGAGCAGTCTAAGGCGCTGCTTTCAGGTCGGAGTCTCCCCTGGAGGTGTGGGTTTGAATTCCACTTCTGACAACTCATGATTCATACAAATTTACATCTTTAACCCTCTACCATACATAATAATGTGAAAAGAATGATACAACAGTTTGTACAAATCTTAGACCTAGTTAGTCTTAGTTTTTAATTACAAAAAACATCCTTTACCCTTTGAAAATTTTAATGTATTAACAGAGCGCTGATGCTGCATTGAATCATGAAACACCGGACGTGATGGTAAACTTGTCCATTGTGCCAGTAAATGGTATGCACATGAGGTTTGCCTTGGTGTTGCGAGAGCTGTATCTCAGATGTGGAAAGATGTAAATTTCAAGACACATCATCAGTAGTGTACCTTTGAATCAAGGGGTGTTTCAGCCTTTCAACACTAAACACCCTCATCAAAGGTGGCCAGCTACATGGTGATCAAACCTGAGCTTGTGTCCCATGTCCAATCATGAGAATTGCCTGGTTATTTAAGTGGCGCAGCCCACGGGACTATGCAAGGCAGGTGGTGTCCTCTTCCTCGAGTCAAGCCTAGCGCTAATCGTATACCTTGTTCATCCTCCTCCTGGAGGGCTGTGACCTGGGTTCTCTAAAGGGATGGGGTGTGGGGGAAATTAGTGAGCGGGTCCTGTCGATGCTTTTTGAGCCCAGCAATGGTCCTTCCGCTTGATCCATATCCACTGGCTGCTTCTTTCGGCCGCTTCAGAGACTGATCTAATTGTTTGTCGCAGAGCCTGTCCATGGATGCCAAGTTCTTTCAGCAGCCTGATGGTGGAAGAAGCCACAAAACCTCTGCATCCCACTTCAACCGGATAGACTTTCGCATTCCATCTGAGCATCTGCTGCCAGTTCTGTGTAGCGCAGTTTCTTGCGCTCATAGGCCTCTTCTGTTGAGTTCTCCCATGGAACTGTGAGCTCTGTGATGTATACAGACTTCAATGAAGGGGACCAGAGTACCAAGTCTGGCCTAAGGGTGGTGGCTGCAATCTCAGGTGGAAAAATTAGTTGCTGGCCAATATCGACTAGCATCTTCCAGTCCCGGGCCATGGCTAGCTGTCCAGCTTCTTGTTTAGTAGGGGGATGGCTAGGCTTTTCCTGTCCCTCCCGAATGAAGATTGGGGCTGTAATGGAACTGGTTGCTCTCTTGGGCAAGGAGTTGATGGCATTCCTCTTGCTCTCATGAGCTGCTGCCAGACTCTTGAGGACCTGGTTGTGCCTCCATGTGTAGCGGTCTTGTGTGAGGCTGGTCTTACAGCCGGTCAAGATGTGTTTGAGTTGCTGGAGTTGGGCAGAGGGCACAGGTTGGAGCCTCGCCATCCCACTGGTGGAGGTTTTTTGGAGATGGGAGCACATCATACGTGGCTCTGATAATGAAGCTGATGTTGCTTGCCTCCATCTCCCAGAGCTCCCTCCAGCTGAGCTTTCTTCTCTCCAAGCCTTCCCACCTCATCCATTGTCCCTGCTTGGCAAGCGAGACAGCTTTTGTCCTTCTTTCTGCCTCCTCCTGACGGCACACCTCCTCAACCACCATTTTCCTCCTCTCCGATGCTGTGGCCCTATGCCAGGTTGGCTTACTTGCCGTAAGGCCAAAGCCTCCCCTTCCCAACTGGACATGCCCTACAATATCGCTGTGCCTCAGGGCTGACGTAGCATGCTGCACCGTGTCGGATGGTGTCCATTTCCGTCCAGTTATCAGGGGTGGAGCAGTATTGCTAATGGTCTGGTCTCTGGAGTCCTTCAAAGTCATCTGGAGTCTTACTTTAGCGCACTTGTACTCTTCGGTGAGGCTCGTGATAGGCAGTTCCAGGACCCCTTTGCCATAGAGGCTCATGTAAGTCATACAGCGTGGGACACCGAGCCATTTGTTATTGCCTTACCTGCTGCACTTGGTCTTTGTCCTTGAGGCTTGCGTTGTACCATCTGCCCAGGCTTTTGACAGGTTGCTCAAACACTGTTGGTATTGGGTCGTCACCAATGTAGAACTTCATGTTTTTTAGCTGTCCCTTGACTATTGAAATACTTCGTGACTTGTTCGGCTTGATTTTCATCCGGGCCCACTTTATGTTCTCCTGCAGTTTACCAAGTAACCGCCTGGTACATGCTGCAGTAGTGGTCAGAGTGGTCATGTCGTCCATGTATGCTCGGATAGGTGGAAGGCGGATCCCGTTCTTAGCTCGCTCACTCCCCACCACCCATCTTGAGGCCCTGATGATGACCTCCATAGCCATTATGAAGGCCAGGGGTGCAAGAGTGTAAGAGTGCAATGTTTTAAAGCTCACGTACTCTTTTCTATATTATGTGTTGCTTTTAAGCGGTTACAGACTCGGTTTATTTGAAACGTTTATCGCAGCCTTCAGGACGAACTGAAACAAATCATAACTGTCTTTGTACCACTGACAGACTGACTTAATTAAAAGCCCAGGGCATACTCTATAAAGTACAGTAGTACTCAAATGGATTGCATTAATGGTGCTTGAGTTAGAGATCTCGGACATGTGTCCCCACAGGTGACAAAAATGAATTGCTCGGTCTCGGGAGGATATGTTAATTAAAGCTCATAATGTCACTCATTACAGTTTGCTGTTGTTATACACCAGGGCTGCCCAGTACGTCGACCACGATCTAGCAGTCGATCGCACAGTGCATATTGGTACATTGCACCTCATTCTAACAGGTCAGCGTGATTTACATGAAATGTGGTCACTGTTTTTGTAATTTGCGGTTTGCCTCCACCTAGTGGACATTTTGAGAAATGCAACAGGTTAGAACATAACATTAAAACCACCTCCTTGTTTCTACACTCACTGTCTATTTTATCAGCTCCACTCACCATATAGGAGCACCTTGAATTTCTACAATTATTGACAGGACCACCACAGAGCAGGTATTATTTAGGTGGTGGATCATTCTCAGCACTGCAGAGACACTGACATGGTGGTGGTGTGTTAGTGTGTGTTGTGCTGGTATGAGTGGATCAGACACAGCAGCGCTGCTGGAGTTTTTAAATACCGTGTCCACTCACTGTCCACTCTATTAGACACTCCTACCTAGTTGGTCCACCTTGTAGAGACAGTCAGAGACGATCGTTCATCTATTGCTGCTGTTTGAGTTGGTCATCTTCTAGACCTTCATCAGTGGTCATAGGACACTTCCCACAGGGCGCTGTTGGCTGGATGTTTTTGGTTGGTGGACTATTCTCAGTCCAGCAGTGACAATGAGGTGTTTAAAAACCTGCAGCGCTGCTATGTCTTATCAACTCATACCAGCACAACACATTAAGACACCACCACCATGTCAGTGTCACTGCAGTGTTGAGAATGATCCACCACCCAAATAATACCTGCTCTGTAGTGGTCCTGGGAGAGTCCTGACCATTGAAGAACAGCATAAATAAGGGGATAAAAAAGCATGTAGAGAAACAGATGGATTACAGTCAGTAATTGTAGAACTACAAAGTGCTTCTATATGGTGGAGCTGATAAAATGGACAGTGAGTGTAGAAACAAGGAGGTGGTTTTAATGTTATGATCGGTGTATACTCACCATGTATGCGTGGCTTTCCTCCGGGTATGAAAATGTGCCAGTAGGTGTAATTGCTGCTCTAAATTGCACCTGTATGTGTGAGTGAGTGGATAAATTAGTGTGTGATGCTTTGCGGTGGTTTGACGCGCCCTGTCCAGGGTGTATTTTTGTCTCGAGCCCGGTGTTTGTGACACTGGACTAACGCTTGCCCTGTAATGCTGAATATCAATACAGGCAAATGAAGCACATTTAAAAAAAGCTTTAAAGCATTCTTGAAAAATGATGAGGCCAACCTTTTTAAAAAGTAGATCCCGATGACCTGTTGACTGAAATAGTAGATCCCAAGCCACAGAAGTGTGGGCACCAGTTTTACATTGGCTACGTTTTAACAAGACGTACCAAGAATGGCCTGTAGATGGCGCACTGTGGTCGTTTTTAAAAGCAAGCTATGGCCAATTATGCCACCGAACTTAAATATGTACAATACTTTATAATGTATCAATTGTAACAGTATCAAATAATAAAACATTATAAAAAATTATAAGTTTATGCGTTTCTGTCAAAACAAAACAAAAAAGGTATGTAAACAAAACTGAGCGTAAATAGGGCATTACTGACATTGTACTGACAATCTTTACAGATTGCAAAATGATCATAATGTTTGTGAACTGGAGAATGTGGGCATCGATCTTACTACCTCTCGCATGCTAAGCGAGCGCTCTACCATTTGAGCTAATTCCCCTTACAAAAAACTTTCCTTTACCCTTTGTAAATTGTAATGTACTAACAGAGTGTTAATGCTGCATTATAAAGTGAGGGTGCAACATGTTTAAGCTCACGTACTCTTTTCTATATTATGCGTTGCTTTTCATTAAAATGTTATGTGCATTTATATGTGGCAAAATAAAAAAATCCATAAAAATCAAATTGAGTTAGCAAAGAACCTTAAATTATACTAAATGGTTCTTCAAGTAGAAACAGTTCTACCAAGAACACCTAAAAGAACCCTTAAGAAACACTTCTTAGTGCTACATACATCAGTTGTATTCCACACAGGTCAGCATGCGATGAAACTTTGCTCGAAACAGACATCGTTTTACTTTCTAACTGTATTCATATTATGTCATCTAGTGGACAATTGAATAGCTTACAACCAGCACAAACAGGGTTTGAGTTCTTAATGAATAATAATTAATCTTAATAAATAATCCAGTCAGTTAAAAACCCAACAAGAAGGTTGTACCTAATACACTCAGACTAGAGAAAACACACCCTAACATGCTAGTGCTGTTACAGTGCTAAGAATGGTCCACCCAAAAACATTATTTGGTCAGTTGGAGATCTCATATGGGGCTCCCTTTCTATTGATTTTTGGTTTACAGCCTAGTGACAAAGTGTACAGTGCAGCAGATGGGTTACAGTCAGTACATTTACAATACATAATAATGTGAAAAGATTAAGCAGTTTATGGGTTCGAATCCCACTTCTGACAGCTCATGATTTAAACAAATCTACTTCTTTAGAGGACACAGCCATCAGGGAATACAGTTTTCATCAAAGGGTGAACATGGTCTGCAACAATGCTGAGGTAGGTGGTACGTGTCAAAGTAACATCCACATGGATGCCAGGACCCAGGCTTTTGATCACTGAAAATGTGAGAAACTGAATCATGTATTCATCCTGATCTTGCTCTGTTTATTGTTGCAGCTCTGCTGGAGGGTTATTTTTTTGGTGTTTGTGGTGGTGGTGGTGGGGTCTTTGTTCCCATTTTGGTTTATTTGATGTACTTTACATCCATTTAAATATGTACTTAAATACTTAAATATCCATTTAAGTATGTTTATTCAGCGTCCATTTACATTGTTACAGCAGTATTTTACGACAAAAATGGAAATGTTCACATTATTGAAATGGATGTAAAGTACATCATATACTAAATAAACCAAAATGGGAACAAAGGCCCCACCATCACCACCACCACCACCACCACAAACACCAAGAAAATAACCCTCCAGCAGAGCTGCAACAAGAACAGGACAATCTCCTACAGGTCCAACAAAATAAAATAAAAAATGCACTTCAAAAAAGACCTCACATTGTTCGTCCTAAAGGCTAAGATCAACTTTTTAAATAAACTGAGTCTGTGATGGTTTAAAAACAACGCGTAATATAGAAAAGAGTACGTGAGCTTAAACACGTTGCACTCTCACTTTATAATGCAGCATCAACGCTCTGTTAGTACATTACAATTTACAAATCATAAAGGAAGGTTCTGTGTAAGGGAAATTAGCTCCAATGGTAGAGCGCTCGTTTAGCATGCGAGAGGTAGTGGGATCGATGCCCACATTCTCCAATGCCGAAACATTATGATCACTTAAAGGCAACACATAATATAAAAGTCGTTGCTCACTGAAACGCTGCATCAAACATTAGGTCAGTCTGTAAGTTTTACAGTGACAGTTATGCTCTATTTTTACTCAAATCGTTTGGTTTAAAGACCTTTTTTGACTTGTTTAAATTGACAAATGTAGCGCCCCCTAGCACCCTTGGCTGTATTTGGAAAGCGCTCCCCGACTTCTTTTATTTGTTTAAGAAATCTCTTTCTTTGTGGTAATGTAAGGATTTAAAAGGGCCACTACTTATCAGTACTTACGATTATTTTATATTTAAGCTATACTCTTATTTAAACCGAAAAAACTATTTACAGTAGCTGTATTAACATTATCCCTGACTCACATACCAAACTTGTACACATTAATAATACTTAAACAAATTAACTATTTACTCATTTACACAATCATTAATATGCATTTCAAACCCCAATATATTTTACAAAAATGTCATAATACAGATTCACTAAAATTACCATCAGTAATATTCAAAATATTATCAATCCCTCCTAAGTTAGGTAAATAACTAACTAAAAAAAGGGTACCCAAAATTACCGTTGCAGGCCTGATCCAACCTAATAGTCCCAATCAGCACAGATCACGAAGTATATTTGGTCGGTTGTGGTGGAGCTGTCCACGTTCTTTGTTTACATGGATGAAACAGAAAAAATCCACCAGTCTTTTTCCTTTTGATCTTGGATGAAACAATCAGAGTTTATCCGATGCTTTTAATCCACTATCATCACAGTTGCTGAGGAAGCGTACTGCCTTCAATGTCCATGCGCGTAAACTCAAGAGACGAAGTTCACGGCTGATACAGCATAAACAATGTCACTAATCGACTGTAAGATGTTAATATAAGACTCACTGTCCGTTTGTCTTAACGCATCAAGAGAGATAAATCTTAAACAGGTGTTTTACCCGCTTACATGACACTTTTTTCTTCTTTTCCACCCACTTTCTCCCGCTCTTTTCCCGACCTGTGACAGTTCATGCTGATTGGCTTAAAAATAAATCAAGGGAGGGCTATACATACACTTTACTTTAAACAGCATAAAACAACCAGAACATTATTTACAGAACAAATAAGAACAACTTATTTACTAGTTATAAATTAACATAAACAAAATATTAGTTATGCCCAAATTTTAATTGGGCTACACAAACACACAATAACTTATAATTCTCCAATTTTGAAATGTCTCGGAGTTTTATCTGAAATGACTTTTTGTTAAAGTAGCGGTACGTGACTTTTTAATGGTTTTTCTTCTGGTGAAACTGCTTCATAGAAGATGAACAGCTGAAACTCACGACATTCCCTTTAAAATGCAGCATCAACCCTTAAGTCAGTCTATCAGTGGTACAAAGACAGTTTTGATTGTGTTTAGATCGTCCTAAAGGCTGCGATAAATAGAGTCTGTGATGGTTTAAAAGCAAGGTATAATACAGAAAAGAGTATGTGAGCTTAAACACGTTGCACCCTCACTTTATAATGCAGCATCAACGCTCTGATAGTACATTACAATTTACAAAAGGCTAAAGGGGGTTTTAAAGGTGCTTTAAAGGTGAAGGCTGTTGCTGTTCACACACAAAGAAAAACATCTCTGGAGGAGAATTTTGCACGATTGTTTTCCAGTCATTAAAATGTAATGTGCATTTATATGTGGCAAGAGAAAAAAAAATCCATAAAAATCAAATTGAGTTAGCAAAGAACCTTGAATTCTACTAAAGGGTTCTTCAAGTAGCAACAGTTCTACCAAGAACACAAAAAGAACCCTTAAGAAACACTTCTTAGTGCTACATACATCAGTTGTATTCTAGAGGTCAGCATGCGATGAAACTGTGATAGAAACAGACATCGTTTTACTTTATACCACAGTTAGTTCCGACCTTACAATCTGATTGGTTGAGAAGCGTTCTAACCGTGCTGATATTCGTGATAACAGCACAGCCTTTTCACACCACAACTGTATTACTCCGCTGACGCGTTGCCAGTAACGACAAGCTTCATGCACACAAACGCGCACGCAGGCAACACAGACCTTTTTCCCGATCGTAGTGTTAAACTTTATATTCGTTGTGGAACTACTTTTTGGCGGAAGGTATTGTCAATATTAAAGCATATTTATTATGAAATTCAGGGCTTCTTTGATTTATTTTCTTTCTTTATTTTGTAAAAACTGTTGTATAAAAGCAATAGAACACTTGAGGTCATGTGTTATCGCGAATAACATCACGGCTGCGACCGAATCACAGCCGTGATGTTATTCACGATAACACACTCCCTCTCGTGTTCTATTGCTAGATTCTAACGCAATATTAACTGTATTCATATTATTCCATCTAATGGAGGATTGAATAGCCTACAACAAGCACAAACAGGGTTTGAGTTCTTAATAAATAATCCAGTCAGTTAAAAACCCAAAAAGAAGGCTGTACCTAATACACTCATACCAGAGAAAACACACCCTAACATGCTAGTGCCGTTACAGTGCTAATAATGGTCCACCCAAAAACATTATTTGGTCAGTTGGAGGGCTCATATGGGGCTCCCTTTCTATTGATATATGGTTTACAGCCTAGTGACAAAGTGTACAGTGCAGCAAATGGGTTACAATCAGTAAATTTACCATACATAATGATGTGAAAAGATTAAGCAGTTCGTACAAATGGTGGTGTCGATGGTACCCAAGCTAGTCAGGATGAGGTCTAAAACGCTAAGTTCAGGTCACAGTGTCCCATGAGGCGTGGGTTTGAATCCCACTTCTGACTGCTAGTGCTTTATACAAATTTATGTCTTTAACCCTCTAACATACATAACAATGTGAAAAGATTCAGCACTTTGTACAAATCTTTGGCCATGTGGGGGTGTTGTTGGTAATTGGCATAAGGACCTCGCAAGTATGTCAGGATGGCCGAGCGGTCTAAGGCGCTGCATTCAGGTCACAGTCTCCCCTGGAGGCGTGGGTTCGTATCCCACTTCTGACATCTCAAGCTTTATACAAAGTTACTTCTTTAGAGTCAACAGCCATCAGGGAATACAGTTTGCATGAAAGGGTGTACATGGTCTGCAACAATGCTGAGGTAGGTGGTACGTGTCAAAGTAACATCCACATGGATGCCAGGACCTTGGTTTTTGATCTCTAAAAATGTGAGAAATTTAAACATGTATTCATCCTGATCATAAAGTATGTTTATTCAGCGTCTATTTACATTGTTACAGCAGTATTTTACAATTGAAATGTTCACATTATTTAAATGTATGTAAAGTACATTGTATACTAGCTGTTTACTTTTTTCCCTAAGTAAAAACTGTCATTACCTCAACATGTCATTACCAACACATAACTTCTTGTGATGGTAAAAACACTTAGTGATGGTAATAACAGGTTTTTAGCTTCACCATCACTATCTTATTAACTCTTTAATAATTAAAGCTAATTAAAGCTAAATAAGCATAATGGTTTTATTATACAAGGAAACATTAATTTTCACTGATTAGTCAATATGGCCCACAAGATATCAGCAGAGATCCAGTAAAATATCAGTAATTACATGAAAAAGAAAAGTTAAGCTTAAAGTAATATCACAACCTTCAAAATGGGAACAAGGGAGCATCGTAAGGGGAATTAGCTCAAATGGTAGAGCGCTCGCTTAGCATGTGAGAGGTAGCGGGATCGATGCCTGCATTCTCCACTGCAGAAACATTATGATTATTTAAGGGTATCATGTAATATGAAACTCGTTGCGGCATCGCTTAATGAAACGCAGCATCAAAAATTATGATCAGGATTTAAGTGAGTCTTTAAGGCAACAAAAAATATGTGGGTATTAATATCTAAAACTCAGCGCATTATTAGGCTACACATGAATATAGATTTAAACTGTCCTCTATTTACTACAGTCTGTTTGAAACAACTAGTTGGTGTGGAGAACATGTTACACACACAGAGCGCTATTATTTCAAGCTTATCAAGTACATGATATTTCACTTAATAACATCTCACAAAGTACAAATTCTTCAACTTTCTAATTAAACCATGTAGTACGGGACATTTCCGCTTACCTAATGCAGTAAGAAACAACATGCCCAAACAGGGACTTGAACCCTGGACCCTCAGATTAAAAGTCTGATGCTCTACCGACTGAGCTACCCGGGCTCTGCAAGTTTCTTTAACCCTCACAAGGACGTGACTTGAATTACAAATTTTAACATACGTTGTCCTGTAGAACAGTTCCAGCAAGAACACCAAAAAAAACCCTTAAGAAACACTTCTTAGTACTACATACATTAGTTGCATTCCACACAGGTCAGCATGCGACATCGTTTTACTTTCTAACTGTATTCATATTATGCCATCTATATTACGGTGGCCCGCTGAGTTAAAACACAATAACATTTACAAAACAAACAAAAGCTGACAACACAACAACAATAAGGAAAAACGCGAATATATTAAGAGACAACACAAATTCTTTAAGGTGGAACGCAATTACATTAAGGGAGAACACAACGAAATTAAGGAAACACGAATACACACTACACTACATCTAGTGGTCGATTGAATAGCCTACAACCAGCACAAACAGGGTTTGAGTTATTAACAAATAATCCAGTCAGGTAAAAACCCATCAAGAAGGCTGTACCTAATACACTCATACCAGAGACAACACACCCTAACATGCTAGTGCCGTACAGTGCTAACAATGGTCCACCCAAAAACATTATTTGGTCAGTTGGAGATCTCATATGGGGCTCCCTTTCGATTCATATATGATTTACAACCTAGTGACAAAGTGTACAGTGCAGCAAATGGGTTACAGTCAGTAAATTTACCATACATAATAATGTGAAAAGATTAAGCAGTTCGTACAAATGGTGGTGTCGATGGTACCCAAGCTAGTCAGGATGAGGTCTAAAACGCTAAGTTCAGGTCACAGTGTCCCATGAGGCGTGGGTTTGAATCCCACTTCTGACTGCTAGTGCTTCATACAAATTTATGTCTTTAACCCTCTAACATACATAATAATGTGAAAAGATTCAGCACTTTGTACAAATCTTTGGCCATGTGGGGGTGTTGTTGGTAATTGGCATTAGGACCTCGCAAGCATGTCAGGATGGCCGAGCGGTCTAAGGCGCTGCGTTCAGGTCGCAGTCTCCCCTGGAGGCGTGGGTTCGAATCCCACTTCTGACATCTCATGCTTTATGCAAGTTTACTTCTTCAGAGGACACAGCCATCAGGGAATACAGTTTGCATTAACTGGGTGTACATGGTCTGCAACAATGCTGAGGTAGGTGGTACGTGTCAAAGTAACATCCGCATGGATGCCAGGACCCAGGCTTTTGATCTCTATAAGTGTGAGAAATTTAAACATGTATTCATCCTGATCATAAAGTATGTTTATTCAGCGTCTATTTACATTGTTACAGCAGTATTTTACAATTGAAATGTTCACATTATTTAAATGTATGTAAAGTACATTGTATACTAGCTGTTTACTTTTTTCCTAAGTAAAAACTGTCATTACCTCAACATGTCATTACCAACACATATCTTGTTGTGATGGTAAAAACACTTAGTGATGGTAATTACAGGTTTTTAGTTTCACCATCACTATCTTATTAACTATTTAATAATTAAAGCTAATTAAAGCTAAATAAGCATAATGGTTTTATTATACAAGGAAACATTCATTTTCACTGATTAGTCAATATGGCCCACAAGATATCAGCAGAGATCCAAAAAATATCAGTAATTACATGAAAAAGAAAAGGTAAGTTTAAAGTAATATCACAACCTTCAAAATGTGAACAAGGGAGCATCGTAAGGGGAATTAGCTCAAATGGTAGAGCGCTCGCTTAGCATGTGAGAGGTAGCGGGATCGATGCCCGCATTCTCCAGTGCAGATACATTATGATTATTTAAGGGTATCATGTAATATGAAACTCGTTGCGGCATCGCTTAATCGCAGCTTCAAAAGTTAGATCAGGATTTAAGTGAGTCTTTAAGGCAACAAAAAATATGTGGGTATTAATATCTAAAACTCAGCGCATTATTAGGCTACACATAAATTTACATTTTCAGCAGACGCTTTTATCCAAAGCAACTTACACAATGAGCAATTGAGGGTTAAGGGCCTTGCTCAGGGACTCAACAGTAGCAACTTGGTGGTGGTGGGGCTTGAACCGGCAACCTTCTGTTTACTAGTCCAGTACCTTAACCACTGAGCTATCACTGGCCCAGTGATAAATATAAATATAGATAAATATATAAATATAAATATAGATTTAACCTGTCCTCTATTTACTACAGTCTGTTTGAAACAACTAGTTGGTGTGGAGAACATGTTACACACACAGAGTGCTATTATTTCAAGCTCATCAAGTACATGATATTTCACTTAATAACATCTCACAAAGTACAAATTCTTGAACTTTCTAATTAAACCATGTTGTACGGGACATTACCGCTCACCTAATGCAGTAATAAACAACTCGCCCAAAGAGGGACTTGAACCCTGGACCCTCAGATTAAAAGTCTGATGCTCTACCGACTGAGCTATCACAAGTGTGGCGACTGCACTTGCAACCTCTTTGACTTCTATTGGAAAATGCATGTAGAAATTGCATACGTAGTTGCTCGTTTCGATCAGCACCTTACCCAGTGGTAGCGTGGCCGAGCGGTCTAAGGCGCTGGATTAAGGCTCCAGTCTCTTCAGAGGCGTGGGTTCAAATCCCACCGCTGCCAACTCAGGCTTTTCAACGCCGGCTCCATGTTTACCCACCCAATGCAACGTATACTCAATCACAATCCCAAGTGTGGCACACGCGATTGGCCCTTTTCGACCCACAACCTTTCTTAACTTTTTTTTTTATGTAACATGAAACAGTTCGACCGCACTGTGCACACAAACCTTAACTTGGTGTACCTTTGTATCGTTGCTGTTATCTCTAGCATCACTCCGACTACATGCAACTATGATATAATAGGAAGCATAATAAAAAAAAAAACTTGTACTCACCCAATAACTGTGTTTATACCTAAAATGAAACGCAGACACTGTGAAAACAGCATACGTTCTAAAGCCAATGAGCTTTTAAACAAGCTCAAACACACCGATGCACCACAGAGTCTTAAATTAAGCATACAGCACGATGGTTTAGCAGAAGAAATGTTGTAAGAAAGGAAGCCCTTAAATACTGACCGTCTTGTTGCTCTGCTTGCAAGCTTACTGTAACAAAAGAACGGTCGTGTATTTGATGGGTTAAGATTAGTCGCTACTCCAACAGTTCTTCGCTGTGGCTGGTTAAATGCTGGAAATTACCACTTACCTAATGCAGTAGGAACCAACTCACTCGAACAGGGACTTGAACCCTGGACCCTCAGATTAAAAGTCTGATGCTCTACCGACTGAGCTATCCAGGCTCTGCAACCTGCTTTCATCCCCACAAGCATGTGACTTAAATTACAAACTTTAACATATGTTGTCCTGTAGAACTTCAATTAATATAAAATGTTTTTATTTCTGTTTCGGCTCTCTTGAAGGTGATTATATAAAGTTTTAGGTGAAGTATGTTGCTGCTTACACCAGTGGCGGAGCCAGACAATTTTCATAGGGGTGGCCAGACTGAGACCATTGCTCACACAGGGGTGGCACAGAAACTGTCTGAAACCTTTTTTTTATGTGGCAAGTTGCTGTGGATCTAGTAGTGTTTTGGTCACTCACTCATTTACCTATACAGGCAGTGAGTGTCATGTAGAATTACATCAAGCCTAGCATAAAAAAAAAAAAGCCCAATTTAGAGGAAAACCGCCCAATCTGGCAACACTCAGGGCTCTAGACTAACTTTTTGCACTGGTTGCACTGGTGTGCCTAACTTTTTTTTTTAGGTGCACCAGCACAAAAGTTAGGTGCACCCAAATTTTCAACCGCATCGCATTTTACAGGTTCACTTTTTTTAATACTGACTTTGATTGATATTGATTAACTAACAATCTGGTCAACATAAAGTTCTTTATTTGAAGCACAATTCTACACGAAAGGTAACTTACTGAAAAAGTGTTGGTAATTAAAGTGCTTCACTAAGCTGAAATTTAAACTCAAGATAAATTAAATTAAAAGAAAATCTCAATTAAAAGTTCAAGTGTTTTAAGGGCTTCAAACTGAACATCTCATTTAATGATAAGAATATTACATATAATTAATGCAGTAACGAGACGCATATTATTGACATAGGCTACATGACATGACATTATTACATATTGAGTCAGTTTGTCGCTGATATTTTTAAAGTGCCTTAAAGAAAAGATGAACTGTGTGATGTGACGCGGTAAAAGTAACCCGGACAGAACGAACAACGTTTAACGTGAAATATAAACACCACACGTGAAGTAAATCCAGTTAAACACAGATACATGTGGAGCTGTTAGACTGGGTTTGATGGTTATTTCACACAGATGTTTGTTTGTATCATGGAACTTTAATGATGTTTTATCTCTCAAGTCGAGCGCTGAGCAAATCGGTTATTTAGGTCGAGAGTCGCGGTGAAAGCGAAGCGCAAAACTCTTCTCACGTCAGTGAACTAAAGAAAACAACAACTGAGACAAACACGTCACGTCTTCTTATCACCGATATTTGATTGATGTTTTTACATTAAAACAAACATCTGTAACAGCAGCACAGATGCTCACACATATTCTACACACTCCGTCATGATATTTCGCTGTGTAACGCCCGCCGGTGATGACGCTGGTCCCGCCCTTCACTATGTCTGATTGGTTTAGATTTATAGATATGATTAGATATGGGCCTAATGTGTGTCTGTTGGTGCACCGGAGACTTTCAGAGTCACAGAGACTTTTTTTTCCCCTCGAACGGCTGGTCGCAGATTGACTGTGGATGCTCGTTCACTCACAGCTGTTGAACTCATTTAGCCACTAATATCCACCGTGTTGTAGGTATTATAGTGTAATCAGAGCGGTAACTGTGGCGTACGTCATCATGCACTTACGTATGCATATCGATCGAATTTGTTTAAAAATCATATCACCGTTATTGAAACATTTTCTATCACGATATACAGTATATCGATATCGAACTATTGTCCAGCACTAGATATTCCCTTGCAATACTTTATCATTTGGCTGCCAACTTGTGTGTAATGATGAGACTCATTTGAACCCCAGAACATGCTAGTGTGAATGCATGGAAAACTAATTTTAATTTTCTTTTAACAATATGATACAGACTGACCAACACTATTAAGCCAAATCAGCATTGAAAATAGACTTTACTTTTAATATCCTTCTACAATGCTGGAGCTTCTTAAAACGGAATATATTCTTTTAAATAGAAGTGTTATTTAACTGCGATTAAATTGTTTTCCAACAAAATCCGCCCAATTAGGCGGATAACCGCCCAATCTGGCAACACTTGAACGCGCAGAGCCAGCTGGCGCCTTTACTCGTAGCTCGCCACAAATACTACTAAATAGTAATAGTAGTACTAGTAGTACTAAGTAGTACTACATCTGTAATTGTGTTGGTGGTTGACATTTATGTCGAGTGTATTACTGCACTGTTTTGGTGGAGAACTACTTCTTTGAGGTGCGCTGTTGAATTGCGTCCCTGTGAGAACACCTGCGTGCAGAAATGCTTCCGCAAAAAAAGTTGCCGGCAAAGCGGTGATGGGGGGGCCGGAGGGGTGGCCGAAGATTCATTTATGGTGGCCATGGCCACCACTATCCACCCCCTCTTACACACACACAAAAAAACATCTCAGGAGGAGAATTTTGCAGGTAGATTACAAACAGATTCCTTTCTTTCACCTTTTTCCTTTTTTCCTGTATCAATTGCACGATTGTTTTCCAGTCCTTAAATGTTATGTGCATTTATATGTGGCAAGAGAAAAAAATCCATAAAAATCTAATTGAGTTAGCGAAGAACCTTGAATTATACTAAAGAGTTCTTCAAGTAGAAACAGTTCTAGCAAAAACACAAAAAACCCTTAAGACTTCTTAGTCTTAGTTTTTTATTATTTCAAATGCCATTCATAATTTATAATCACTGATTTGTGAGATATCAGCAGTAGTAGATCATGTTTAACTGGTTTAATATTGTTTAAGCGCTGATTATCGGCTGTTTTTCGTGAGTATGTTTGGGCGGTTTACCATGCATTTTGGCGGGCTTTTAAATGCGCAATCTGGCAACCCTGGCTGAAGCGTTCATTCATATTTTGGAGCGATGTATGTTTGTATGCTAGAATATAAATAACATCTTTTACAAACTGCTGTCTATTTACATTGACATTTTCTCTTCTGTCTAAACATTTTTGGAATTGGGTTTGTAAAGATAAGGGATACAGTAGATAATATATTTAATGAGCTGAACTAACCGAGAGAAGCGCTAACGGTGGTGGAAGAGTCTAAAAGGGTTTGGAACATAGTCGTATCATCATAGCAGTACAACACAGTTTTGTCCGTAGCATCCGAAAATATCCAGAAGCTAATATACACAAACCTTTCTTTAAAAAATAAACTTACCTTGTTAATAAAGTATGACCTCAAAATCTAAACAAACACAGTATCCGCTGCTGCAGTCTCTACACAAACTTTGCTGCACTGAAATCGCAAGGACACATTTTATGGATATTACGGTAATGCACTGAGAACTCGTCCTGCAGTCATGCAAGCACATACAGCAGTGTGTAAGTTTACACTAATCAACCATAACATTAAAACCACCTCCTTGTTTCTACACTCACTGTCTATTTTATCAGCTCCACTTACCATATAGGAGCACTTTGTAGTTCTACAATTATTGACAGGACCACCACAGAGCAGGTATTATTTGGATGGTGGATCATTCTCAGTACTGCATTGACACTGACATGGTGCTGGTGTGTTAGTGTGTGTTGTGCTGGTATGAGTGGATCAGACACAGCAGCGCTGCTGGAGTTTTTAACTACCGTGTCCACTCACTGTCCACTCTATTAGACACTCCTACCTAGTTGGTCCACCTTGTAGATGTAAAGTCAGAAACGATCGCTCATCTATTGCTGCTGTTTGAGTTGGTCATCTACTAGACCTTCATCAGTGGACATAGGACGCTTCCCACAGGGTGCTGATGGCTGGATGTTTTTGGTTGGTGGACTATTCTCAGTCTAGCAGCGCTGCTGTGTCTTATCCAGTCATACCAGCACAACACACACTAACACACCACCACCTGAATTTCCTGCATAAATCTGTTCCATAAAATATTTTCTGCCTTACTCAGCCCTCTGCTTCCTTGTATAGAAATAGGCTAAAAACCGGGTGTAGTAAGTCCTGCTGTCCACAACAAAGGACATTGGATAAATGTTTTGTTTAGAAAGGGTTAAAATTGCTGTACATTTCTGTAATCTTTATAAACTGAAGTTACGACTCATATTGAACAAAACTGATCTCTTACTTTGCTTATTTCCATGAAATGTAAAATATGATATGACAGCCATTTATAAAAGAAAGTTCATGAGCTGCTTGCCACACACCCACAAATGTGACATTAATAAAAAGCCCAGGATGTACTCTATGAAGTAGAAGTACTTAAATGGATTGCATCAATGGTGCTTGAGTTAGAGATCTCGGACACATGTCAAGTCAAATTTATTTATTTAGCGCTTTTTACAATGAGCATTGTCTCAAAGCAACTTTATCCAGGACCAACAGACCAAAAACCCCTATTGAGCAAGCCGAGGGCGACTGTGGCAAGGAAAAACTCAGGAAGAAACCTTGAGAGAAACCAGACTCAGCAGGGACCCATCCTTCTTGGGTGGCCTGGAGGATACTTTAAATAAAAAGGATTTACACAAATCATACAAACACAAAAGTAAATTGAACTGAAAGTTGTAACTAGCAGAAAAATAATGTGAGTTCTTCATTGTTCAGTCCAGTCTGTGATAAACTCCGTTGTAAGTTCTGGACATTTTTGGTGCAAACACGGCAGGTTTCCATCACATCTAGTAGGAGCAGCAATCGTTAAGAGTAAAATATCAGAGAGTTTTACAGGTTTAGACTCCAGCACCCCTAACTATTACAGCATAACTAGGTTTGCTTGTTTAGTTTGAAAAGACCAATCAAAAGCCTGAGTAAATGAATATGTTTTCAATCTAGACTTGAACATAGAGACTGTGTCCGAGTTCTGACAGCGGATCTCCCTAAGTTTAAAGCAGATGGAAATGTTGTGTTTCAATAAACAATAAAAGTTATCAGGAGCAATTCCTTGGAAAGACTCCAAAGGGGTTACCAAAAGTACAGTTGTTTTACATCAGAGGTGCCCAATACATCGATCATGATCTACCACAGCGATTCTCAACTGGTGGGTCGCGACCCAAAAGTGGGTCGCGGACACGTTCTGGGCGGGTCGCGGACAGCTTGTAAAAAATAAATACATTTAAAAAATTTTTTAAATAATTAATGCTCATCTGATTTTGTACTCGTCTTTTATCTGGAAAAAAAAGAGACAGAGAGAGACACGCATCAGACGCGCGCAGCATTCTCGTTGCCATGGTAACCACCATTCGTTTGCCGGTTACCCTTCTCTTTAAATTTGTGATGATGTTCGGAGGCAAGATGGCGAAACGCAAATACAACCCGGAGTATTTGAAATGTGGATTTTCGTTCATTGAGGACAAACACGGACAGAAACCCAAGTGTGTTATTTGTAATGAAGTGCTGGCACAAGAGAGCATGAAACCATCCAAACTAATGCGACATTTACAAACGAAACATCCCGCATGTAAAGACAAGCCGGTGGAGTTTTTTCAAAGACGACTTCATGAGCTGAAGGTATCAGAGAAGTGTCTGACAGCATCTTGCTCCAAACAAGAACATGCGCTCCGGGCGTCTTATCACGTAGCTCACCGTATTGCGAAGGCCAAGAAACCCCACACAATAGCCGAAGAGCTTATTTTACCCGCTGCCATGGACATGGTAAGAGAGGTGCTGGATCAATCAGTGGCAGACAAGCTTAAAACAATACCCCTGTCCAATGATACTATAGCTCGGCGTATTGAAGACATGTCTGGTAACATAAAACAACAGACCACAGCTCGCGTCCAGGCAAGCCCTTACTACGCATTACAGATGGATGAATCCACGGATATAGCTCACCATGCCATTTTACTGCTTTATGTGAGACATGTGTGGGACGGTGATTTGCAGGAACAATTTCTCTGCAGCAGAGAACTCCCTACCACTACCAAAGCAGAGGACATTTTCAACTCCGTAGACTTGTATTTGAGCTCAGTGGGCCTAAGCTGGGAATACTGTGTTGGAATCACAACTGACGGCGCTGCCTCCATGACCGGGAAACATTCAGGTGTGGTGAAACAAATTCTGATGAGGGCACCTAATGCGACTTGGAACCACTGCTTTTTGCACCGAGAGGCACTGGCGGCTAAGAATATGGTTCCTGTGCTTGATGAAGCTTTGCAAAATGTCATCAAAGTGGTGAACCACATAAAACGGAGTGCGAAGAACAGCCGCTGCTTTTCAAATCTATGTAAAGATTTGGGTTCTGAGCATATGCAGGTTTTGTATCACTCCGAAGTGCGCTGGCTGTCGAGGGGTAAGGTCTTGTCACGCTTTTATGAACTGAAAACAGAAATCGCCACCTTCCTCTCAGAGAATAACTCCTCATATGCTGAACTGTTTGACAACCACACCTGGCTCGCACTTGTTGCATATCTTGCTGATATTTTTGAGCACCTCAACACGTTAAACGTGTCTATGCAGGGGAAAGGACACAACATTTTTGAACAGTCAGACAAAATTGTTGCGTTCAAGAAAAAGATCACACTGTGGGTAAATCATTTATTCAAAGACAGACTGGACATGTTTCCAAACGCTTGCCAGGAAGCACAGCAGCTGCACACCACGGCCAAAAATGACTTGAAAAAAACGATCAAGGTGCATCTCAATAAACTTCAAGCTCGGTTTGACGACTACTTCCCAGAGAGACACGGAGATAACATTAATGCCTGGATACGCGACCCTTTCAGCGTCAACATGGAAAGCGTCATGTTGCCAAGCAACGAAGAACATCAGCTGGTGGAGCTGTCATGTGACCAGACGCTGAAAAAGAGATTCGGCGACGTACGTTTTTCCCACTTCTGGTGCAGCGATGTGATGGCTGAGTATCCATCTCTCGCCACTCTTGCAGTCAAAACGATCCTACCATTCAGCACGACCTATCTTTGTGAAAGTGGCTTTTCTACCTTGGTCCAGCTCAAGTCAAAGCAGAGAAACAGGTTGAACACTGAGCATGACCTGAGAGTAACTCTGTCTACTGTCACCCCAGACTTTGAAACTCTGATCAGAAGTAAAGTACATGCCCAACTGTCTCACTGACTTCCACAAAAGACAGGTTAGGTGAAAGCATCTTGTTTTGTAGCCTTATTTATTTTATGCAGTTTTGATATTTAAATGTATTGTAGTAACTTTTATACATGCAGTTGGCATGATCCTCCTCAGTTTCTTACTAATGTACTCTGAATGCAGAGATATGCAGAGAAGTGAAATATCAAATTTTGTGGCCTTATTTATTTTGTGCAGTTTTGATATTTAATTTTATCAGTTTTGATATTTAATTTTATTGTAGTAACTTTTATACATGCAGTTGGCATAGTCCTCCTCAGTTTCTTTAAAAAAAATTGCTCTTAAATTCACTTTGCATGCATATATATGTTTAAATGTGTTTTTGAAGGCTATTTTTCAAAAATAAATTTGTTTGGTTTGTATTCTATAAAAGTGGGTCGCGACTTAATGACCATGAGAAAATGTGGGTCACGGGCTGAGACCAGTTGAGAACCCCTGATCTACCAGTTGTTCGCACAGTGCATACTGGTACGTCGCCCCTCATTCTAACAGGTCAGCGTGATTGACATGAAACGTGGCCATTGTTATTGTAAATTTGCGGTTTGCCTCCACCTAGTGGACATTTTGAGAAATGCAATTTATTACAGGTTAGAACATAACATTAAAAAAACCTCTTTGTTTCTAAACTCACTGTCCATTTTATCAGCTCCACTTACCATATAGAAGCACTTTGTAGTTCTACAATTACTGACTGTAGTCCATCTGTTTCTCTACATGAATTTAAAACCTGGAGAATGCAGGCATCGGTCCCGCTACCTCTCGCATGCTAAGCTAGCTCTCTACCATTTGAGCTAATTCCCCTGATGAAGGACCCTCCTTTACCCTTTGTAAATTGTAATGTACTACAGAGCGTTGATGCTGCATTATGAAAGGGCCAAAATAGTGCAGGATATACCAACTGTTTAATGCAGTGCAATAACAAAGCAGCTCTGTGAAGCAAGAACTAAAATTATGATGCATGTAATTCAACATAAAACGTGGGTATTAATATCTAAAACTCAGCGCATTATTAGGCTGCACATAAATATAGATTTAAACAGTCCTCTATTTACTACAGTTTGTTTGAAACAGCTGGGCGTACAACTAGTTGGTGTGGAGAACATGTTACACACACAGTGTACTATTATTTCAAGCTGATCAAGTACATGCTATTTCACTTAGAAACATCTCACAAAGTACAAATTCTTCATCATTCTAAATAAATCAGGGGTCCTCAAACTTTTTAACCAAAGGGCCAGATTACTGTTCTTCAGTGTTTCGGGGGGCCGGACCGCAGGTGAAATAGTAAACACACCCAAAAAAGCTATTTACTATGTATACTGGATGTATTGTCTGTGCTTTGTATAATTGTAGTTCATAATGATAATGCAGAAATGTTATTTATTTTAATAATTTTCATTATCCTACCTCATACAGTGTTTCCTTAAAAAATCAGTGTGAACTGTGAGCCTGCTTTTGCCTGACGAGAGTAAGCGTCAGGTTCCATATTTGTTACTGCCAGTCATAATAGCTAATAAATGTTGATCAGTGAGTCTGGATCTGACTCAGACTCAGCTTTATTGTCATTCAAAACCATGTACATGATTAGAACGAAATGCACTTACTCAGGTCTCGGTGTGTGTAAACATAATAATATATAAAATATAAATAGCAAGAAAACCAAGTTAAGTAAAAATAAAACTTAGGACTTAAAAAGACTAGAAGAAATAACTAAGATAGGAATTTTAAATATTTACATTTACATTCAAGTATTGCACAGGAACTACAGCAGCTTTATGTGGATCTAAAGTGCATGATTCGAACTATATCAGCAGAAAAAGGCAGCACCAGGTCACAGGTGTTTAAGGTAACTGGTGAATAGACAGTACATGAGGGGTGGAGCAATTTAGCAGTCTGACTGCATCCGGTTGGAGATTGAAGGTGTTTCAACTTCAAAAAAGTCTGCTCACAGATCCAGATGCTCCCGAAAACGGTAGTTACTTTGAGTGCATGTTTTATTGAGATCGGGGAGCAATGGAAAGAGAAGCATACAAATTAAACAATGTGCTTGAGTTTTGATTTTGGATGCATAAATGCGTTGATCTCCGGGAGCAGGTCGTTAAAACATTTCAAAACTCGTCCCGACTCAGCCAGCAGATCTCAGTAAAGCCCATCTTCAGCTCAGACAAGAATTCCTGAAACTGCCTGTAGTTAAGAGCATTAGCTTTAATGAAATTAACATAGGACACGAGGATTTTCAAAACGAAATCCCACTTAACTGCTTTGCAACACAGTTCAGTGGCTGCGGTCACTCATCTCTCTATTGATGCGCCAATCACTCCCCTCATGCTTGGAGCGCCACCCGTTGGATCGCTGCCGTATAATCTACTGAGGTGGCCAATTTTGGTTTCCTCTGTTATTTTTTTCCCGTTATAATACTGTGAGTTTGAAGATGAACAGCGGCCAGACAACATGTACTGCTGCTGTGGTTAAAGGGGCCGGTCAAAGCATCTACCTAAAGTAGTTTGATGACCCCTGAAATAAACCATGTAGTACAGGACATTACCGCTTACCTAATGCAGTAAGAAAAAACTCACCTGAACAGGAACTTGAACCCTGGACCCTCAGATTAAAAGTCTGATGCTCTACCGACTGAGCTAGCCAGGCTCTGCAAGCTGCTTTAATCCTCACAAGGACGTGACTTGAATTACAAACTTTAACATGAGTTGTCCTGTAAAACTTCGATTCATATGAAAAGGTTTTATAACTGTCTCGGCTCTCTTGAAGTCGATTATACACTATATTGCCAAAAGAGCTCGCTGGTCGGGATGGCCGAGCGGTCTACGGCACTGTGTTCAGTTTGCAGTCTTCCCTGGAGGTGTGGGTTCAAATTCCACTTCTGACAGCACATGCTTTATACAAACCCTCCACCATACATAACAATCTAAAAAGATATAGTTTCAGTGAGCAATGACACATTGACTTTCGTATTACGTGATGCCATTAAATGATCACAATGTTTGTACAATTTTCATATTTTGGAGCGATGTATGTTTGTATGCTAGAATATAAATCTTTTACAAACTGCTGTCTATTTACATTGACATTTTCTCTTCTGTCTAAACCTTGGAATTGGGTTTCTAAAAGTAAGCGATACAGTGGATAATATATTTAATGAGCTGAACTAACAGAGAGAAGCGCTTACGGTGGTGGAAGAGTCTAAAAGGGTTTGGAACATAGTCGTATCATCATAGCAGTACAACACAGTTTTGTCCGTAGCATCAGAAAATATGTAGAAGCTAATATACAAAAAAAAAAAAGTTTATTTTAATAAACTTGCCTTGTTAATAAAGTTTGACCACAATTCTATTTCTATTGTATAGAAATAGGCTAAATACAGGGGGTAGAAAGTCCTGCTGTCCACTACAAAGGACATTGAATAAAATTGCTGTATATTTTTTAAATCTTTTGAAACTATTTGATTATTAGGAAAAGATTGACAAGAAAGATCATGAGCTGCCACACACCCACAAATGTGACATTACTAAAAAGCCCAAGGTGTACTCTATAAAGTACAGTAGTACTCAAATGGATTGCATCAATGGTGCTTGTGTTAGAGATCTCGGACACATGTTCCCACAGGGGACAAAAATGAATTGCTCTGTCTCAGGAGGATATGTTAATTAAAGCTCATAATGTCACTCATTACAGTTTAATTTAGAAATACAAGATCTGATAACTGACCTTACAAATTTTGAAACAGATCTGTGATGGAAAATTTGTGTTTCAATAAACAATAAAAGTTATCAGGAGCAATTCCTTAGAAGGACTCCAAAGGGGTTACCAAAAGTACAGTTGTAACACATCAGGGGTGCCCAATACGTCGATCGCGATCTACCAGTCGATCGCACAGTGCATACTGGTAGATCGCCCCTCATTTTAACAGGTCAATGTGATTGACATGAAATGTGGCCACTGTTTTTGTAATTTGCGGTTTGCCTCCACCTAGCCATCCCCAAACTGTTCCCACAAAGTTGGGAGCATGAAATTGTCCAAAATCTCTTGGTGTGCTGAAGCATTAAGAGTTCCATTCACTGGAACTAAGGGGCCGAGCCCAACTCCTGAGAAACAACCCCACACCATAATCCCCCCTCCACCACACTTTACACTCGGCACAATGCAGTCAGACAAGTACCGTTCTCCTGGCAACCGCCAAACCCAGACTCGTCCATCGGATCGCCAGACGGAGAAGTGTGATTCGTCACTCACGTCTGTATTAGTTTTAGTCGGTTCCTTTGCATTAAACATTCTTCCATAACATGATGGTGGACGCTGGCGCATTTGGCTGCCGCTACCGTTACCGTATTTTATCGTATTTTATTTTATCGTTTTTCGTTTTCATCTTTTTACACACCTTGTGGATCTATTTCTTTTATGTTACTTTTGATACTTTTATTTGTTCTTTTGATACTTTTTGTTCTTTCTACTGTACATCGCGTCTGCGGCCGGTGGTGAACGGTGGATGAGTTTTCCTGGGATCGGCACGAAGTTGAACTATTCCGTTGACCAGCTGAGGAAGTTCAACAATTGCACTACTCCATCGTGTATTTCAGTCATCAAACAGCTTGGACTCCTTCGCCGGCCTCGTTATATTCACAGGGGCTCCCGGAGAAAGCTTGTTTATTTTCGAAACGGTAACGCTATTCCATCCTTCTGGTCAGCCGTGCGCACTGTCGCTCCGCAAACACGTCATCAGAGCGCTGCTGCCTTGCACACCAGTAGCGGTGTAGTCTCCATGACAACGCTGTCCACGGAGTGGGATGGGAAACGCGGAGTGGACTTTGCAAATCTCCGTTCTCTTCCTCGTTCCTCACAGCCAACTACACAACAATACCACTTGAAAATGGCATTGCTTAATGTTCGTTCACTCAACACAAAAAGTACTGTACTCAGTGAATTTATATCTGACAGTGAACTAGACTTTTTCTGTCTCACTGAAACTTGGCATAAACCCTTGGATTATTTTACGTTAAATCAGACCACGCCAATGGGATACTCGTATATTGATGAACCTCGTATGGAAGGGCGAGGTGGTGGTGTTGCTGCAGTCTATAGGGATGATATTAAAATAACCACTTTGTCTTTTCCTGCTGCTCTTTCTTTTGAACACCTGGCTTTCAAGTTGTCAGGGCCTACTCCTCTGGTCACTGCTGTAGTTTATCGTCCGCCAAAGCCAAACGCTTCCTTTCTCTCTGACTTTTCAGATTTTTTAACCCAGCTTAGTGCCCTCTCATCCTCTGTACTGCTTATGGGTGATTTTAACATCCATATTGATGACAACAACTGTAAATTTGCCAGGGAATTTTTGGAATTGTTACAGCGTTTTAATTTCACACAACATATAAATTTTCCAACTCATAAAAAAGGTCATACTCTTGACCTTGTCTGCTCTACTGGTGTCCTAGTTCATCAGCCGTCCAGCCATGACCTTACTGTCTCTGATCATTTGACAATCATCATGGACATTGAGGTCACTAAGCCCATCACTACAGCTAAACGTAAAATATCCTTCAGGAATCTTCAATATATCTCTCCCTCTGCTTTCTCAGATTCTCTTGTTAAAAAGATGTCTGTCTGTCCTGTACTGTCTAGTACTTCATCTGACCTTGTCGATTACTATAATGACATACTCGCCTCATGTCTTGATGAGCTGGCTCCTTTGAGAACCAAATTTGTTTCATTTAGTCATTCTGCACCATGGTACACAATTGAGCTTCACCAAATGAAATCCCGTAAACACCAGCTTGAAAGACTTTATAAAAAAAACCGGTCTAACAGTACATTATCAGATTTATTCTGATTATCTTCAACATTACAAAGACGCTCTTACGGCAGCCCGATCCACTTACTATTCCGAACTCATACATGCTGGATCAACAAATCCTAAGACTCTCTTTTCCACAATAAATAAGCTTCTCAAACCAGTTGACAATACTACCAATTCCTTTACAGTTGACAAGTGTAACTCTTACCTCTCATTTTTTCAAACAAAAGTTGAGAATATCCACAATTTTCTGACAGTTTCCCCTGTCATCTCTGTTTCTCCGCCTATCTCACCTCAATTTATTACCCAGCCTCTGTCTCAGTTCTCACCTGTGTCTCATTTGGACCTATCTGAGATCTTAACAGGGATGCGAAGCTCCACTTGTGTTTTGGATCCTGCTCCATCAAAACTGGTTAAGGGTTGTTTTCCAGTTATCTCATCACTTATCACAGAGATAATCAATTCCTCTCTTAGTTCTGGCTCAGTCCCTCAATCACTCAAATTGGCTGCTGTTACTCCCATACTTAAAAAACCTGAACTTGACTCTAACATTATGAGTAACTTTCGGCCCATTTCCAATCTTCCATTTCTGTCGAAAATACTGGAACGTGTTGTTGCCTCACAGCTCAAAGATCACCTAAATTCCAATAATCTATTTGAATCATTTCAGTCTGGTTTCCGCCCCCAGCACAGCACTGAGTCAGCCCTCCTCAAAGTCACAAATGACCTTCTTCTTTCCTCAGACTCTGGACAAATTAATATTCTCGTCCTCCTTGATCTTACTGCAGCTTTTGACACCATTAATCACTCCATTCTTCTGTCCCGCCTTGAATCCTCTGTCAACATCACTGGTACTGCCCTTTTGTGGTTAAGGTCATATCTCGTAAACAGACAACAGTTTGTTAATATCAACAATTGTAGTTCTGCCATTGCTCCACTGTCCCAAGGCGTTCCCCAAGGCTCAGTGTTAGGTCCCCTTTTGTTTATTCTTTATATGCTCCCCCTTGGTGACATCATACGTCGGCATGGTTTACATTTCCACTGCTATGCTGATGATATTCAGCTTTACATCTCCTCCAAATCCATTAATACTGAACTTCACTCCACTCTGACAAATTGCATCACTGAAATGAAATTGTGGATGAAAGCTAATTTCCTCAAATTAAACTGTGAAAAATCTGATATGATCATCGTAGGTCCTACAACCCTGGCAAAAACCACAAAAAATTTTCAAATTACCATTGATAATGACACTTTGTCTCCGTCTTCTAACATCCGAAATCTTGGTGTAATTTTTGATAGCAACCTCTCTTTTGACCGCCATGTAAATCACATCACCAAAACTGCTTTCTTTCATCTAAAAAACATAGCACGTCTACGTCCATCACTCTCCTTTTCTGCCGCCGAAACCTTGATTCATGCTTTTATTACATCCAGAATTGATTATTGCAATAGCATCCTTTATGGTACATCTAACAAAATCCTAAAAAAACTTCAGTATATCCAGAATTCAGCTGCTCGCCTCCTTACTCATACTCGCTCCCGTGATCATATTACACCTGTTCTCCAAAAACTTCATTGGCTTCCCGTTGCTCAACGCATTCAATTCAAAATTCTTCTATTCACTCACAAAGCTCTCCATAATCAGGCCCCATCCTACCTCACCGACCTGCTCCATCAGCACATTCCCTCCCGTAGCCTTCGCTCTTCTGAGGCTAACCTACTGTCCATACCCTCTAGGACCAAGCACCGGACCTGGGGTGACAGGGCCTTTTCCATAGCTGCTCCATCTTTATGGAATGCTCTCCCCAAACACCTACGAGATTGTCCTGACCTGTCCAAATTCAAGTCACTTCTCAAAACTCATCTATTCAAAATGGCATTTAACTTGTAACAACACGAAATAAATGCTTTTATTTTTGCTATTCTTTTTAATAGTTTTTATACTTAGATCACGACAGAAATGTGAAGTCCTAGATCCTAAAACTTGTAAAGTTTTCAGTTTCCTGATTGCATGTGAATCTGTCCTGTTTCTGTCTAATTTTAAGAAATTGTTCTATATTTGTTGTTCTCTCTCATAATTTAGCAAATTTTTAATGAACTGTCTTATGCTGCTCTCTTTGTTTTTATCTTAATTATTCTTGATGTTGATGTACTATTTTGATTTTGTACTATGATTTGTATGGTGTATGTACGTATTTGTTTTGATTATTTGTCTTATGTAAAGCGTCTTTGAGTATCTTGAAAAGCGCTATATAAATAAAATGTATTATTATTATTATATATTAATGCAAAGTATTATAGTAAGCAAGTATTAAAGTATGCAAGTATTCAAATTTGCAAGTATTAAAATACAATAGTATTAAGTACACATGTAATGTTGTACAACACTATGTAGTTAAATACATTGAATAAAAAGTAGTATATCGCTTTTATTGTCCTACCAGAATAACAAGATGTAAATCTACCAGCACCGACGTTAATCCTGAATATTTAACCTAGCACATGCGTTATCGGATTATATTTCTTGAGTATACAACAATAACCTTGGCTGACTTAAAAACTCACAGGTAACAGGTGTATAACACTTTTAAAATCAGACAAAATCAATTCTGTCGTTTTACATAAAGCTAATCATAACGTTATTTAGGGTTGTACGCAATAATAAATTTTTTATTCTGTTTATCTTACTTACACTTGTAAACAGAGGACATCTTTCTTCTTCTTTCTTTCTCCGCTGTGAACGCCTACCCAGCTCCAGTTGCATTATGGGATACATTAGCGGACCGAAAGTGTGCATCGCTTGCATACTCAAACATGGCTGCCAAAGAAGTAGGTCATCCGGGTACTTCTCACGTACCTCTTTGTGCATACTATGTATTCGGACATACTAACCGCTCTAGCGTACTCATTTCACGTACTATTGAGTATGGAAGTATGCGATTTCGGACGCAGCCAGACTCTTTTCTATATTATGCGTTGCTTTTAAACCATCACAGACTCAGTTTATTTGAAACGTTTATCGCAGCCTTTAGGACGAACTGAACCAAACCAAAACAGACTGACTTAAGGGTTGTCAAGGGCTTCTGTCAAGAGACAGAAATGGGGCCGGAGCTTCAGGAAAGTAACGACCACAACCCAAGAGGGGCCAGAGGTGCAATGGATAACGCGTCTGACTACGGATCAGAAGATTCTAGGTTTGACTCCTGGCTGGCTCGGTTACCTTATGCCTTTTTTTGTCTCTCTAACTCCTCATGTATGGTTCTCTGTACCCCACATCCAACAATGCACGTCTTGTCAAAACGACAAAGGCTTGTAAGAGCGAAAAGAAGTGGCTGATTCTGGCATCAGCCGGTGCTAAGCCTTGCAGTTTCCCATATGGTCTAGCTGTCAGGATTCCTGGTTTTCACCCAGGCGACCCGGGTTCTACTCCCGGTATGGGAATTGTCCTTTTTGATTGGACTCGAGTAAAACTCTGCATATTAGTTCCTTGGCGCCTTGTTGCTGTAGCTCAAGCAGCTTGTTCTGTTGGAACTATGACTGCAGTCTATCAGGGAGCAGCTGACGTGAGCCACCAGTGGCTGAGCGCTGGGAAGCCGTGATTGTATAGTGGTTAGTACTCTGCGTTGTGGCCACAGCAACAGCATGAAAGGGGACTAACAAAACATGCAGAAAAACAGATGGACTACAGTCAGTAATTGTAGAGCTACAAAGTGCTTCTATATGGTAAGTGGAGCTCATAAAATGGACAGTGAGTGTAGAAACAAGGAGGTGGTTTTAATGTTATAGCTGATCAATGTACAGTATATTAGAATAATACATTACTAAATTATATTATTCTGGGTTATCTGAGTATATTTATACAATAAAAAAAAAATTAAAATACATTCTACATGCTTTGATAACAATATTTGAAGCTTCAAGATTATCACCCAGGTACCACCATGATAAAATTACATCGACTATCTTCTCCTCAGTAACAATCAAACTGTCAAACAACTATGAAACTGACAGTCACCCCAGAAATCATGGTGGGAGTATACTAACGTCATAATAACACTGCCAAAATTCTACTCCCGCAAATAAAAACCCTCTTTTTGACCCTGCCACTTTCAAATAAAATCTGGCAACACTGGTCGTTACAACATGAATGTACATTCCTCAGGGAATTTAGAAACAACTCTTATCTTCTCCAAGCATGACACCCTGGTACATTTCAGACCCAGCAACACCTTTAGACACAACCTGCTTTATCCCAGGGACTTTACACCAATTGGTCAGCCACCTATAAAGCATGTCCCTCCTAGTCAGTTTAACCCCAATTTACACCTGGCAAGGTGGGGCAACGACTCTCAAATGAGTCACACCTTACTTTGCTTGATTTAACTTGAATTTTTTTTTCCATTATTCATTGATAAAGATTTCAGTTTATAATATTTTATCACTTATGTGACGAGTTGCTTGTTCATTTCTGTTTCTGTTGTTTAGCCTGTACAGAACCATGAGAGATCTTTGGACAGACATAAGTAGTGCCAGTTCTAAACAACAGTGATGTGCTGGGGAGTTGCACAGTCTTCTATTAAAAACATGGAAGTGTTCCTGTTGATGACCACTGGATTACAGTTTATGGGATCAGTGCCTTTATGTTGTGTTTTAAACATTTGTTGTTGAAATGTCAGAACATGTCATATGTAACATGTTTTAATAAACAAAATAAGTTTTGAAAATGCTTTTTGTTACATGACATTAGACCCTCTGGTTTAAATAAAGTACTTTAGTGATTTAGTGAGTGAAGTCTGGTTTCCTGGAATGTTGCTGGGCAAAATGTGCCAACTGTAGAGGGTAATTTTGATAATTTTTTATATCCATACGTTCTCAGCTGTACAAAACTACAGCTGCAGGAAAAGGTCATTCCAAACTTGTTTAGGATTCATCTACATTTCTGCATCAATTACTCATAAAAGGTGCTCTCCTGTGTTGTGCAAGTCATAAAGTAGGTAAAGAAAATACACACGCCAGTACAAACACAGTTTTATTCAATATTTTATTGGTTTTGTTTCCTCTCTTGTCTCATACACCATCACAGAGAAGGTCAAAGTGCTTTCAGGATGACAGACGTGGTCGTTGATCTGTAGGGACACAAAACAATGTACTGACCGTTAAATTACCATCGACTGGAATCAAGGCACAATACACATGTGTTACAAGTCTGCAGGATCCATTCCCAGACACCCACCATAGATTGTTGTGGTGACTCAGTCATTTCATCTTCTGTGAGGTATCAAGGTGCTTAGGCCCAAATCTGATCTGGTTGCTTCTTCCAGTAGGTTAGACTTGTTCATTGATGGGGCTTTCTATAAGACAATTACCCAGAACACACACACCCATATCAATCATTGATGTTTAAATTATGTTAAACTCCTAACTGCCTAAACCACTTTCTCCAGCACTCACCTTTCTGACCTGGCGTGGTATGTACATGGTGCTGAGGAATGGAGGTGATCTGAACCTCAGCTAAAAACCTCTGGATGTGTTCTTGTAGCAGACCTGTGCTGTGGTGGTGAAAACATAATGTGAGATTGATTTCCATCATGTGTTAAGGGGATGTTAAGCTAATAATTATCTGAGGGGGGAAACAGATGAAAAGCAGCTTGAAAAACTTCAGTATTATTCAGTCGACTGACTCGTCAAGCTGATCCACAAAATTTTGCTGATCTCCAAATCACTCCTGTTGTGTTTTCTGGTGTTCATGCTCTCAGATTACTTTTACATTACATGAAAGCAAACAGTGGACGGTTTTGTTCATACACATTTAGTCATTGCTTAGTCTCTGATATGCTCACCCATGATCTGTCTGCTACAAACCCATACAGGTGCCTGTAGAGTAAAGAAAAGGAAAAAAAAAAACAGTTTGACATGAGAAATTGTTGTTATAACTATAAAAATGTATGATTTTATTTGGTTAAAAGTTCTTTACACACCAATTACTAACCTAGTGTCTTTGATGTTATTAGCAAAATGCAACGATGATTCATTGCAACGTGTGATCTGGCCTATATGCTAACACAGACTCTTAGCTATATCCATTTAGGTCTATCCTTATTTGTTCTAACTGACCTGGTGTTACGTGGGGGGGGAAAAGGAGGACCCAAGATGCAGAGTTAAGTAACAGAAAAGTTTATTAATAAAAGTAAACAAATAATAATCAGGTATATAACGTTTTAACAAAGGAAAATGAAACCCAGTCGCGAATCCCCATCGCGGCTTGCGAGGCCGTCGTGATCGGCATTGCAGGACAGGAGCTTCTCCATAGAGGAAATTAGAGAATAACCCGAACTTGCCGTCGCGATGTCCGGGGACAGGTGGCTCTGTCACTAGTCGCACCATGCTGTCACCAGGCAGAAGCTCACCTATAGGAAACAAGAGAATGATCCGGACCCGCGTCAGCGCAGTCCGAGGAAACCAGTGGCTCTGTCACTAGTCGCACCATGCTGTCACCAGGCAGAAGCTCACCTATAGGAAACAAGAGAATGATCCGGACCCGCGTCAGCGCAGTCCGAGGAAACCGGTGGCTCTGTCACTAGTCGCACCATGCTGTCACCAGGCAGAAGCTCACCTATAGGAAACAAGAGAATAATCCAGACCCGCGTCAGCGCAGTCCGAGGAAATCGGTGGCTCTGTCACTAGTCGCACCATGCTGTCACCAGGCAGAAGCTCACCTATAGGAAACAAGAAAAACACCAAACTCGCCGTTGCGATGTTCGGGGAAACGGATGGCTTGATCGTCAGCAACAGCTGGAATGAAACCAATCCAATTAACGCAAAGAACACACCGAACTCGCCGTCGCGTCGTTCGGAGCGATGGCTGTATTCCCAAAGACCGCTTAAGCGGCGGGGGAAAAACAGCCAACCCGGAGCGCTTGCATAACGGGTTCGCAGGCTGAATTCCCAAAGACCGCTTAAGCGGCGGGGGAGAACAGCTAACCCGTATAGTGCAAGGAACACACCCGGAGCGCTTGCATAACGGGCTCATGGGCTGAATTCCCAAAGACCGCATAAGCGGCGGGGGAAAACAGCCAACCCGTATAGTGCAAGGAACACGCTGAACTCGCCGTCGCGATGTTCGGGGATACACCGAACTCACCGTCGCGAAGTTCGGAAATCGGGTGGTTTATCACCAAGCCGAAGCTGGAATGAAACCAATCCGTATTGTGCAAGGAACACGGCGAACTCGCCGTCACGAAGTTCGGGGACAGGTGGCCATGTCACCGACCGCGCCTCAGCACGATCGGGAAGCCGCACACCTGTTTAGCACACGGGACACCCCGAAATCGCCGTCGCGAAGTTCGGGGAACCCGTGTGCTAAATCACCAGCCAATCCTTGCTGTGGCTGGGAGTAAAACAAAAACGTCGACTTAAACTAAAAGAAACCAAACCAAACGAAACAGGGACAAAGGCGTGACAACCTGTGGCTGCACGGTGCCTGCTTAAATAAGCAGGTGCAGCTGCAGGTCGTCAGCCTTAATTAGGAGACCTCTAATTTAAGGCCTTTGTTCCAGAGGATCTGTAATTCCTGCAACGCCGGGGACCAAGGTAGGTTAGTCCCAACGCCGCAGGAAACCTTACAGTACGCCCTTCTCAAAAAGGACCACTCCTGAGGTCCTAAGCCCCGCAGCCCGAGTCCCCTCGGGTGGACTCAAGCAACTGGGGAGTTAAAGAGGACCACTCCTAAGGTCAGAAGCCCCCGCAGCCTGAGTCCCCTCGGGTGGACTCAAGCAGCCGGGGAAGTAGCCAGGGAGGGCCCCCTAAAAAAATTTTTGAGAGGGAATGGGGAGTTCTCCGCGGGTCCATTTAATGGTCACGCCTTTCTGTTACGTGGGGGGGGGGAAAGAGGACCCAAGATGCAGAGTTAAGTAACAGAAAAGTTTATTAATAAAAGTAAACAAATAATAATCAGGGATATAACGTTTTAACAAAGGAAAATGAAACCGAGTCGCGAATCCCCATCGCGGCTTGCGAGGCCGTCGCGACCGGCATTGCAGGACAGGAGCTTCTCCATAGAGGAAATTAGAGAATAACCCGAACTCGCCGTCGCGATGTCCGGGGACAGGTGGCTCTGTCACTAGTCGCACCATGCTGACACCAGGCAGAAGCTCACCTATAGGAAACAAGAGAATGATCCGGACCCGCGTCGGCGCAGTCCGAGGAAACCGGTAGCTCTGTCACTAGTCGCACCATGCTGTCACCAGGCAGAAGCTCACCTATAGGAAACAAGAGAATGATCCGGACCCGCGTCAGCGCAGTCCGAGCAAACCGGTGGCTCTGTCACTAGTCGCACCATGCTGTCACCAGGCAGAAGCTCACCTATAGGAAACAAGAGAATGATCCGGACCCGCGTCAGCGCAGTCCGAGGAAACCAGTGGCTCTGTCACTAGTCGCACCATGCTGTCACCAGGCAGAAGCTCACCTATAGGAAACAAGAGAATGATCCGGACCCGCGTCAGCGCAGTCCGAGGAAACCGGTGGCTCTGTCACTAGTCGCACCATGCTGTCACCAGGCAGAAGCTCACCTATAGGAAACAAGAGAATAATCCAGACCCGCGTCAGCGCAGTCCGAGGAAACCGGTGGCTCTGTCACTAGTCGCACCATGCTGTCACCAGGCAGAAGCTCACCTATAGGAAACAAGAGAATGATCCGGACCCGCGTCAGCGCAGTCCGAGGAAACCGGTGGCTCTGTCACTAGTCGCACCATGCTGTCACCAGGCAGAAGCTCACCTATAGGAAACAAGAGAATAATCCAGACCCGCGTCAGCGCAGTCCGAGGAAATCGGTGGCTCTGTCACTAGTCGCACCATGCTGTCACCAGGCAGAAGCTCACCTATAGGAAACAAGAGAATGATCCAGACCCGCGTCGGCGCAGTCCGAGGAAACCGGTGGCTCTGTCACTAGTCGCACCATGCTGTCACCAGGCAGAAGCTCACCTATAGGAAACAAGAGAATGATCCGGACCCGCGTCAGCGCAGTCCGAGGAAACCAGTGGCTCTGTCACTAGTCGCACCATGCTGTCACCAGGCAGAAGCTCACCTATAGGAAACAAGAGAATGATCCGGACCCGCGTCAGCGCAGTCCGAGGAAACCGGTGGCTCTGTCACTAGTCGCACCATGCTGTCACCAGGCAAAAGCTCACCTATAGGAAACAAGAGAATAATCCAGACCCGCGTCAGCGCAGTCCGAGGAAATCGGTGGCTCTGTCACTAGTCGCACCATGCTGTCACCAGGCAGAAGCTCACCTATAGGAAACAAGAAACACACCAAACTCGCCGTTGCGATGTTCGGGGAAACGGATGGCTTGATCGTCAGCAACAGCTGGAATGAAACCAATCCGTTTAACGCAAAGAACACACCGAACTCGCCGTCGCGTCGTTCGGAGCGATGGCTGTATTCCCAAAGACCGCTTAAGCGCCCGGGGAAAAACAGCCAACCCGGATCGCTTGCATAACGGGTTCGCAGGCTGAATTCCCAAAGACCGCTTAAGCGGCAGGGGAGAACAGCTAACCCGTATAGTGCAAGGAACACACCCGGAGCGCTTGCATAACGGGCTCGTGGGCTGAATTCCCAAAGACCGCATAAGCGGCGGGGGAAAACAGCCAACCCGTATAGTGCAAGGAACACGCCGAACTCGCCGTCGCGATGTTCGGGGATACACCGAACTCACCGTCGCGAAGTTCGGGAATCGGGTGGTTTATCACCAAGCCGAAGCTGGAATGAAACCAACCCGTATTGTGCAAAGAACACGCTGAACTCGCCGTCACGAAGTTCGGGGACAGGTGGCCATGTCACCGACCGCGCCTCAGCACGATCGGGAAGCCGCACACCTGTTTAGCACACGGGACACCCCGAAATCGCCGTCGCGAAGTTCGGGGAACCCGTGTGCTAAATCACCAGCCAATCCTTGCTGTGGCTGGGAGTAAAACAAAAACGTCGACTTAAACTAAAAGAAACCAAACCAAACGAAACAGGGACAAAGGCGTGACAACCTGTGGCTGCATGGTGCCTGCTTAAATAAGCAGGTGCAGCTGCAGGTCGTCAGCCTTAATTAGGAGACCTCTAATTTAAGGCCTTTGTTCCAGAGGATCTGTAATTCCTGCAACGCCGGGGACCAAGGTAGGTTAGTCCCAACGCCGCAGGAAACCTTACACCTGGACTTAGTTCCTAAGGATCTCTGAAAACCAGTTGTGCTCCAGGATCATCTCGAGGCTGGGTCGCTTATTCGGATCCTTGGCCAGGCAGCGTCTGATCAGATGACGGCAGGCTGTGTGTGCAGTGATCAGGTCGTTACAACATTGTAATAGAAACTATTTAACATCACTTAAAAAAAAAAAACGAAAAGAGACATGCTTCTTATGTTTCTGCATTTTCTTACCCATAGACACACCAGCTTTGAAGATCAGGTGTCCAGCAGCGATCTCCCTCTCATTCCAGAATGGCAGCTCTCCACACACTAGAACAAACAAAAGGACGCCCAGGCTCCACACCGTTGCAGCGCAACCATGATACTTACCTTCCTCGATCCATTCAGGTGGGGCGTATAGTATGGTGCCTGAATAAAAGTGAGAGAAACGGTTCACACACACGGCTTTCCTATGCGATCGCTGTCATCTGTGTTTCATAGCTACTGACCTCCGAGGTACAATTACCTGCAAAACGTCTGTAGGGTGTCGACTTGAGCAAGTCCCCACAGCCAAAGTCTATGAGCTTGACCTCTAACGTGTCGAAACTGACCAGAAGGTTCTGCTCCTTGATATCCCGATGGAGAACGCCACGATCACGGCAATGACGGGCGGCGAGAACCACCTGCCACATGATGACCTGAGCCAGATGTTCGGGAAGTGAGCCGTTCCTGCGGTATTCGAAGAGGTCCATGCAGCAGGCGGGTCGCTCCAGGATCAAGACGTAGCACTCGGGCATGTCGAACCATTCCAGGAGCTCCAGGACACGTTCGCAGCGAGGTGGCTCGGACACCATCAGCATCAACGCCACCTCTACAGGGAGACCGTTCTTCTCACCAGGCTAATATTTGAGCAGACATGGTTAGCATGGGGTTGGAATCTATAGTAAATAGGCAGAGTGGCGGTTACATTCGATGCTATTTTGCATTTTAATGCATCATGTCATTTATAAGATAAGGTTTTTTTTATATGGCTGTTGCATCTTTGCAATATTTCACAAGTGAAACAAATGTTACTTACAATGGTGATGAATCTGTCACAGCCACTCTTCAGCACAATCTTAATAGCAACCTTATAAAACATGCAAAACAAAACGATTCAAATCAGGAACGAATATTACGGGAACGTACTTTTGGCCAACAGTAACCAAAAGGGCCATTCGCTTTTTAACTACAAGTTTGATGACATGCGTAGTCATTGTGGATCTTAAGATCAAAGCAGCTTTGTAATGATCGACAATTCTCGTGTAACTCTGAGCAGAGCCGAGTAAATATCTCACCTGTTTTCCATCGGCCTTACGAAGTCCTGCAAACACAGAACCGTAGCCTCCTTTGCCCAGAAGCTTTCCGACTCCGTACAGGCTATCGAAGCACTCTGTAAAACAGGACGTGTTGTTATTCTGATAGAAACTCCTCAGTAAAAGTAAAAAACTCAATAAAAAACTCAAGAGCAGCATGATTTAAGCTCTAGATAATATTTGTTCTATGAAAGATGTAAGGCTGGACAGACCTTTGGAAGGAGCGCTGCCTCGCTGTCACCAGGCAGAAGCTCACCTATAGGAAACAAGAAAAACACCAAACTCGCCGTTGCGATGTTCGGGGAAACGGATGGCTTGATCGTCAGCAACAGCTGGAATGAAACCAATCCGTTTAACGCAAAGAACACACCGAACTCGCCGTTGCGTCGTTCGGAGCGATGGCTGTATTCCCAAAGACCGCTTAAGCGGCGGGGGAAAAACAGCCAACCCGGAGCGCTTGCATAACGGGTTCGCAGGCTGAATTCCCAAAGACCGCTTAAGCGGCGGGGGAGAACAGCTAACCCGTATAGTGCAAGGAACACACCCGGAGCGCTTGCATAACGGGCTCATGGGCTGAATTCCCAAAGACCGCATAAGCGGCGGGGGAAAACAGCCAACCCGTATAGTGCAAGGAACACGCTGAACTCGCCGTCGCGATGTTCGGGGATACACCGAACTCACCGTCGCGAAGTTCGGAAATCGGGTGGTTTATCACCAAGCCGAAGCTGGAATGAAACCAATCCGTATTGTGCAAGGAACACGGCGAACTCGCCGTCACGAAGTTCGGGGACAGGTGGCCATGTCACCGACCGCGCCTCAGCACGATCGGTGGCTCTGTCACTAGTCGCACCATGCTGTCACCAGGCAGAAGCTCACCTATAGGAAACAAGAAACACACCAAACTCGCCGTTGCGATGTTCGGGGAAACGGATGGCTTGATCGTCAGCAACAGCTGGAATGAAACCAATCCGTTTAACGCAAAGAACACACCGAACTCGCCGTCGCGTCGTTCGGAGCGATGGCTGTATTCCCAAAGACCGCTTAAGCGCCGGGGGAAAAACAGCCAACCCGGAGCGCTTGCATAACGGGTTCGCAGGCTGAATTCCCAAAGACCGCTTAAGCGGCAGGGGAGAACAGCTAACCCGTATAGTGCAAGGAACACACCCGGAGCGCTTGCATAACGGGCTCGTGGGCTGAATTCCCAAAGACCGCATAAGCGGCGGGGGAAAACAGCCAACCCGTATAGTGCAAGGAACACGCCGAACTCGCCGTCGCGATGTTCGGGGATACACCGAACTCACCGTCGCGAAGTTCGGGAATCGGGTGGTTTATCACCAAGCCGAAGCTGGAATGAAACCAACCCGTATTGTGCAAAGAACACGCTGAACTCGCCGTCACGAAGTTCGGGGACAGGTGGCCATGTCACCGACCGCGCCTCAGCACGATCGGGAAGCCGCACACCTGTTTAGCACACGGGACACCCCGAAATCGCCGTCGCGAAGTTCGGGGAACCCGTGTGCTAAATCACCAGCCAATCCTTGCTGTGGCTGGGAGTAAAACAAAAACGTCGACTTAAACTAAAAGAAACCAAACCAAACGAAACAGGGACAAAGGCGTGACAACCTGTGGCTGCATGGTGCCTGCTTAAATAAGCAGGTGCAGCTGCAGGTCGTCAGCCTTAATTAGGAGACCTCTAATTTAAGGCCTTTGTTCCAGAGGATCTGTAATTCCTGCAACGCCGGGGACCAAGGTAGGTTAGTCCCAACGCCGCAGGAAACCTTACACCTGGACTTAGTTCCTAAGGATCTCTGAAAACCAGTTGTGCTCCAGGATCATCTCGAGGCTGGGTCGCTTATTCGGATCCTTGGCCAGGCAGCGTCTGATCAGATGACGGCAGGCTGTGTGTGCAGTGATCAGGTCGTTACAACATTGTAATAGAAACTATTTAACATCACTTAAAAAAAAAAAACGAAAAGAGACATGCTTCTTATGTTTCTGCATTTTCTTACCCATAGACACACCAGCTTTGAAGATCAGGTGTCCAGCAGCGATCTCCCTCTCATTCCAGAATGGCAGCTCTCCACACACTAGAACAAACAAAAGGACGCCCAGGCTCCACACCGTTGCAGCGCAACCATGATACTTACCTTCCTCGATCCATTCAGGTGGGGCGTATAGTATGGTGCCTGAATAAAAGTGAGAGAAACGGTTCACACACACGGCTTTCCTATGCGATCGCTGTCATCTGTGTTTCATAGCTACTGACCTCCGAGGTACAATTACCTGCAAAACGTCTGTAGGGTGTCGACTTGAGCAAGTCCCCACAGCCAAAGTCTATGAGCTTGACCTCTAACGTGTCGAAACTGACCAGAAGGTTCTGCTCCTTGATATCCCGATGGAGAACGCCACGATCACGGCAATGACGGGCGGCGAGAACCACCTGCCACATGATGACCTGAGCCAGATGTTCGGGAAGTGAGCCGTTCCTGCGGTATTCGAAGAGGTCCATGCAGCAGGCGGGTCGCTCCAGGATCAAGACGTAGCACTCGGGCATGTCGAACCATTCCAGGAGCTCCAGGACACGTTCGCAGCGAGGTGGCTCGGACACCATCAGCATCAACGCCACCTCTACAGGGAGACCGTTCTTCTCACCAGGCTAATATTTGAGCAGACATGGTTAGCATGGGGTTGGAATCTATAGTAAATAGGCAGAGTGGCGGTTACATTCGATGCTATTTTGCATTTTAATGCATCATGTCATTTATAAGATAAGGTTTTTTTTATATGGCTGTTGCATCTTTGCAATATTTCACAAGTGAAACAAATGTTACTTACAATGGTGATGAATCTGTCACAGCCACTCTTCAGCACAATCTTAATAGCAACCTTATAAAACATGCAAAACAAAACGATTCAAATCAGGAACGAATATTACGGGAACGTACTTTTGGCCAACAGTAACCAAAAGGGCCATTCGCTTTTTAACTACAAGTTTGATGACATGCGTAGTCATTGTGGATCTTAAGATCAAAGCAGCTTTGTAATGATCGACAATTCTCGTGTAACTCTGAGCAGAGCCGAGTAAATATCTCACCTGTTTTCCATCGGCCTTACGAAGTCCTGCAAACACAGAACCGCAGCCTCCTTTGCCCAGAAGCTTTCCGACTCCGTACAGGCTATCGAAGCACTCTGTAAAACAGGACGTGTTGTTAATCTGATAGAAACTCCTCAGTAAAAGTAAAAAACTCAATAAAAAAAACTCACGAGCAGCATGATTTAAGCTCTAGAAAATATTTGTTCTATGAAAGGTGTGAGGCTGGACAGACCTTTGGAAGGAGCGCTGCCTCTCTGGACCGAGTGCTTTCCTGTAGTCGTGCTCTTCTCACCAGCTGTTGTTCACACAAATGTAATTTAATCGCTGTCAGTAAATGATCTCTAACACATCAGAAGTACAACAAGTGTACAGAGCTTTACAGAGTCATACGTTACAAATGTTTTATCATTAAATCTTACCAGTTCACAATATCATTGAATGGTTCAGTAAAGCTCTGGCTGACCTGTGTGGATGAAGTTGCTGGAGGAAGTGCTGGTGCTCAGTTCCACCGGGCTCTCTTCGATGTGTGAGGTCCTTCCAACTGTACCGTAAATGCTCTCGACTTAAAAGACGTGTTTTGTGTTAGTATCAGCATTTTACATCAACTGGATTCTTTTCTAAATCACTGCACTCATTCACTCAAAACCTTTCACCTAGTAAATTTAGCTCTGAATAAAAAAATGGTTTTCTAGTCGACTTGCTGTAGTGTGTACTTACCACTGCTCGCTAGAGAAGCATCAGAGAGGGAATCCAACACAGCAGCTGATTCCAGCACAATTTCACCAAGACTCAGCTCAGCTGTACAGAGGCAAGGTCAGAAGTGGATGGTCAAGGGTACGAGGTTTGGAATGGAGCAGTTATCAATCAGAAAGAGTAGGAGAGTGGAAATGGAATGTGTCTGCATCCATTCAAATGTTGATTTTGGCCATTTTAAACTGGTTTGCTTTATACTTGATGGAATCGAGTGTTCTTGTTAGACTGGAGTTTCAAACCCACCTGAGGTTCCAGAAGCGGATCGTGGACGTAGTGAGTCTCTCTCTGTGTGTTGGGATCCTCGTGATTCAGAGGAGCTACTGGATCCTTCCTGTTTTGGGCTCAAATCCACCACCTCATTTGATTGGGAAGTGATGGAGTCGTCTGTTCTGTCACCACCGGTGTTAGCAACCATGTTCTGAATGGTTCTGATCCAAGCCTCTCTATTCTCCTCTGAATCGGCCTGCAATACCCAGATCCTACACACACACACACAAACACACAAACACACACACACACACCCTGAACATGGCACGAATCTATAGCACAACAAAGTGCTTATTCCACTCCGGTTTTCATGTCATTTCTATTATAAAGAGAGTAAAATGTTCCTTTTTATATTCCTCATCTTTCTTTAGCAGATCAGTTGCACAGCCACGCCCTTCAGAGTGTCATAAATAAAGAAATCAAATTAATTTTCATGCCTGATGGTACACTGGACTTACTTTGTAGGTGAAACCACCTGGAAGCAGCAACGGCGTCCAATGCTCTTGTAGTGTTTGGCCGTGCACAGGTGTAAATCAGCTATGACCACCATGATATTCTGCTGGGGGCACAAAAGGTTTCTCAAACATTTCTTTACCTCTAATATTTCAGTTTTAAATCAAAGCACAAGCAAAGCAACTCAAACTTTAGCAAACGAGTCTTTAAAAGTGATTGTTCAGGAACAGTTTCTCCTTTTTATGTTGATTTTGATGTAAGCCACTATTGCTACTGATTTTACTTTAGACAAAGGACACGTGACTAACCCCGGATTTCTTCTTGTACACCGTTGCAGCGCAACCATGATACTTACCTTCCTCGATCCATTCAGGTGGGGCGTATAGTATGGTGCCTGAATAAAAGTGAGAGAAACGGTTCACACACACGGCTTTCCTATGCGATCGCTGTCATCTGTGTTTCATAGCTACTGACCTCCGAGGTACAATTACCTGCAAAACGTCTGTAGGGTGTCGACTTGAGCAAGTCCCCACAGCCAAAGTCTATGAGCTTGACCTCTAACGTGTCGAAACTGACCAGAAGGTTCTGCTCCTTGATATCCCGATGGAGAACGCCACGATCACGGCAATGACGGGCGGCGAGAACCACCTGCCACATGATGACCTGAGCCAGATGTTCGGGAAGTGAGCCGTTCCTGCGGTATTCGAAGAGGTCCATGCAGCAGAGTGTCATAAATAAAGAAATCAAATTAATTTTCATGCCTGATGGTACACTGGACTTACTTTGTAGGTGAAACCACCTGGAAGCAGCAACGGCGTCCAATGCTCTTGTAGTGTTTGGCCGTGCACAGGTGTAAATCAGCTATGACCACCATGATATTCTGCTGGGGGCACAAAAGGTTTCTCAAACATTTCTTTACCTCTAATATTTCAGTTTTAAATCAAAGCACAAGCAAAGCAACTCAAACTTTAGCAAACGAGTCTTTAAAAGTGATTGTTCAGGAACAGTTTCTCCTTTTTATGTTGATTTTGATGTAAGCCACTATTGCTACTGATTTTACTTTAGACAAAGGACACGTGACTAACCCCGGATTTCTTCTTGTACATAAGGTGGTTGTTTTGAATCAGGAACCAGCGCCTGAAGGAAAGAAACAGAAACAAAAGGAATCATAGAAATAAAACAACTGCATAGTACTGAAATTCTGCAGGGTTTCACTTGTAACTAATACAATGACATAAATGAGCTTCATATTAAATCATCGTGTTGAATCGTTGTGTATTCTGATTTGACAATATTTAGGAAACGATTGCTATGATGATTAGAGCTGTTTAATTAGCCATTAATTTCTACCTAAATGATTGCTCATCATGTGTTCTAGCTCTCTACAAACCTGTTCCATGTTTTAAAGACATTACTGGCCCTCTTGAACAAGTATCCCTCCATAACTGTCTGGTTCTCTGCGTCCACACTGCCCTCCGGTTCGGTCTCGCCACCACAGACGTCCTGAAAAGACGTCTGAGAACGAACTCGACCGAACGGCCAGCACAGACATAGACTACGCAAAAAGCGTCGCATTAGAGAAGGACGGTCAGTAGCACGTCTCTCCTGTTCAGCAGCCATCATGAGAAATGATGTACAAACACTGAAGGTTCAACTAAACTGAGCTCTCATAGAACACTCAGTGTCATCACAATGATGTCACAAAGGCAGAAGGTCTCAGTGCTGCAGCGCTGCAGGTGATGGTGTACATTTAAATTTCACCATTTGTTTATTTTTAATTATTTTACTCAAATGAATTTTAACAAACCCATGCTGACCCCTGTCCACCGTAAAAGCGCCAACAATGGGCACGTGAGCATCAGAACTGGACCAAGGAGCAATGGAAGAAGCTGGCCTGGCACCAGGATGCAGGAGGCAAGCCGGCGGAGGCAGTGTGATGTTTTGGGCAATGTTCTGCTGGGAAACTTTGGGTCCTGCCCATGTGGACCCCCCCCCCCCCCACACACACACACACTTAATTTATTAAAAATGTCCCTCTTTGATTTTACAGTGTTTATTATTTCTTTTTTTTGTGCTGTTAGTGATAATTACTGTAACCTTACACAACATGTGTATCAAATACATTTACATGAATCATTTTTAGTAAAAAAATAAATAATGAATGGTTAGAAACAGCTGCTGAAGAAACACTTTTTAACTTTTTTAAATGCCCCAATCAGTGTTATGAAAGCGGTAGAGAGGAGATGGCTCCGTCTGGCCACACTTTAACTCTCTTTGTTTCCACACGTTTGCTGAGTGGCACACACATCTGGAACAATGAAAGGTGATCAGACGGTCTACACCTAATCATCAGATACTCTAGATTGGCAGATCAATGACTTTCAGTTACAGCTGAGTCTTTAAAACTTGATTCATTTACATGAATGCACAGACCTCCTCCTCGATTCCTACCGGAGTTTACTGCCACTCTGTCTGAATCATGATGTTACACTCCGCCATCCACCCACGTGTTATGGTCCACAGTCGCAGCTCATCCATTTTGTTTGCCAGAGGTTGTACTAAAAAGTAATTAGGGGAGACGAGACTAGACACAAGTATTGGTCACTACATGGTACTAAGTAAGTAAGTGGTAGGTGAGGAAGATGACATCTTCTGATATGCAGGTAGCAGCGTAGGGTTTGTTATAGCAGCAGAGCTATAACAGGAGTAAGATGCAAAAATGCACAAACTTGTGCAAATTCATTATTGTGCGAAGATGCAAGTAATACACTCACAGTAGTACAATACAGTAGTTGTATGTAATTAAGTTGTCAGAGTCCAGCGAACAAACTGTGTTGATCGTGTGTGTGTGTGTGTGTGTGGTCGTGTTGTGCATGTGCAAGTGCGTGTGTGAGCAAGTGCCTGTGCATGTGTACAAGTGTGTGTATCCTGTGTGCATGTGGGTGTGAGTGAGTGTATGTGCATGTGAGTGCGTGTGTGTGTGTATATACTGTATATATATATATATATATATATATATATATATATATATACAGGGGTTGGACAAAATAACTGAAACACCTGGTTTTAGACCACAATAATTTATTAGTATGGTGTAGGGCCTCCTTTTGCGGCCAATACAGCGTCAATTCGTCTTGGAAATGACATATACAAGTCCTGCACAGTGGTCAGAGGGATTTTAAGCCATTCTTCTTGCAGGATAGTGGCCAGGTCACTACGTGATGCTGGTGGAGGAAAACGTTTCCTGACTCGCTTCTCCAAAACACCCCAAAGTGGCTCAATAATATTTAGATCTGGTGACTGTGCAGGCCATGGGAGATGTTCAACTTCACTTTCATGTTCATCAAACCAATCTTTCACCAGTCTTGCTGTGTGTATTGGTGCATTGTCATCCTGATACACGGCACCGCCATTGGATGCACATGGTCCTCCAGAATGGTTTGGTAGTCCTTGGCAGTGACGCGCCCATCTAGCACAAGTATTGGGCCAAGGGAATGCCATGATATGGCAGCCCAAACCATCACTGATCCACCCCCATGCTTCACTCTGGGCATGCAACAGTCTGGGTGGTACGCTTCTTTGGGGCTTCTCCACACCGTAACTCTGCCGGATGTGGGGAAAACAGTAAAGGTGGACTCAACAGAGAACAATACATGTTTCACATTGTCCACAGCCCAAGATTTGCGCTCCTTGCACCATTGAAACCGACGTTTGGCATTGGCACGAGTGACCAACTCCACTGCTCACATCCAACTGCTGTCTTTGAAAGATAGGCGCAGGAGTGCTGTCAGCATTGCTGCAGAGATTGAAAAGGTGGGGGGTCAGCCTGTCAGTGCTCAGACCATACGCCGCACACTACATCAAATTGGTCTGCATGGCTGTCACCCCAGAAGGAAGCCTCTTCTGAAGTCTCTACACAAGAAAGCCCGCAAACAGTTTGCTGAAGACATGTCAACAAAGGACATGGATTACTGGAACCATGTCCTATGGTCTGATGAGACCAAGATTAATTTGTTTGGTTCAGATGGTCTCAAGCATGTGTGGCGGCAATCAGGTGAGGAGTACAAAGATAAGTGTGTCATGCCTACAGTCAAGCATGGTGGTGGGAATGCCATGGTCTGGGGCTGCATGAGTGCAGCAGGTGTTGGGGAGTTACATTTCATTGAACGACAAATGAACTCCAATATGTACTGTGAAATACTGAAGCAGAGCATAATCCCCTCCCTCCGGAAACTGGGTCGCAGGGCAGTGTTCCAGCATGATAATGACCCCAAACACACCTCTAAGACGACCACTGCTTTATTGAAGAGGCTGAGGGTAAAGGTGATGGACTGGCCAAGCATGTCTCCAGACCTAAACTGTTATGATTTTCCTACGGGTGGACTCAATCGCGGAGCGTCGGCCCGGGAGAGGCGGAACCGACGCAATCTAAACTCGCCGTGAACCTAAATTAAGTAGAGTGGCTGGAAAAGAGGGCGGGGCCAGCCCAAGCCAACAGAAATAACGAACTGAAGGTTCACGTGTGAAAATAAAACCCCAATAACTAAATAAACAGTTCTGGAGTTTAGTATACGCTTGGTGCGCTAATAAATAATATATTCACGCGCTGCACTTATGCGTGCTGTGCAGCGAGTGAGTTTCGAACCGGGAACCTCGGGCACTATGACACAGTGACTTAAACCGGAGAGCCACAGCGCCACTGGTGTCGACGCCGACGGTTTGGGATATAAAGGGCAAACAAAAGAATCGCCTTCTTGCGAATTCAAACAAAAGATGAGTTCGGAAAATTAGGGAAACTTAGATTATTCTCTTTCAATTAATTAATCATTCTTTTCTGAATTATTAACATTCAAAAAAAAATAAAAGAGCAGGTTCACGCCCGGGAGCTGAGAAGTTAGTGGCGTGCTTTTGAACTTTAATCTCAGTACTCCCGAGAATGGGCGTGACCACCTCAAAAGTTACAGAGCACCGAGCGTGTCCGCTCGTGCCGGAAAAAAAAGGGTAACAACTTCGATCCCCGTAGGGAACGAGTAGAGAGCCAGGAAATGGCGAGAAACTCCCCGCTTCACTTGAAGGACGGGGAGAAGAAAGGTTTTAAGGCTCTACCTCTAGCAACGAGGCGGAGTGACAGAGAAAGAGTACTGCGGATCCTCTGGTCGAGGAGGAGGCGCATTTAAATGGAAAGAAAGGAAAAGCGTTTCTCCTAGTAAAATCAGGAGAACGCAAAGAAGTCACACACTGACTAAATCTTTCCCTATAATGCTTTTATTACCTCGGCCCCTGGGCCTACCGCAAACTCTCTATGAGACCTTGCGTTACCTGTGTCCCTGACAACTAATGTGCAAGAGAGCACGAGAGAGGGTGTGACGAGGAAGCCTGGCTGAGCGCTATCTTAAATACACGCTCAGCCAGGTGTTCCTCGTGAACGCTGATTGCCCGAGGGTGTTTTGGGAGTTGTAGTTCTCCTCCCTCGGGGCATGTTACGGGCTGTATGCCCTCTGGTGGCAACTGACGGAGTTTTGCGAAGTTGGCTCCCTCTGGTGGGCGCAAAGGGAGTCGATCGGCCTCCAGCCGCGCGGGCACCAGAAGCCGCAGGTTGAGCCACGGTCTGGCTCCCTCCAGTGGCCGCGGGGTGTGCAGGCCGACTCCTAACAGTACCCTCCCGTCTTGGAACGGCTCCCGACGTTCCCATGCCAGCTGCCCTGTTTTCTCGGAATTCCCGGATTAGTGCTGGGTCTAAAATGTGGCGCGCCGGGACCCAGGTCCTTTGCTCAGGGCCATAACCCTCCCAGTCGACCAGGTACTGAGTGGAGCCCTGGACCCGTCGTGAGTCAAGTAGACGACGGACAGTGTAGGCCGGCGCTCCATCTATGACTCTGGGAGGCGGTGGAGGTTGCTGCTGTGGGAGAGTCCGGCATAAGTAGGGCTTTAATCGTGATACGTGGAACGTAGGGTGAATCTTCATCGCTGGGGGTAGTTCCAAGCGATATGTGACAGGATTCACCCTTCTGATGACTTTAAAGGGTCCCACGTATCGAGGCGCTAATTTACCTGACTCGCCTCTGAGTGGTAGGTCACGGGTGGACAACAACACGCGTTGTCCTGGCCGAAAACAGGGGGCTGCTTGACGTCTCCTGTTCGCTGTGCGCTGCATGGTTGCGGAACTGGCCTCCAGTGCGGCTTTAGCCTTACGCCATGCCTGTCTGCACTGGAGAACAAAGTGCTGAGCCGCTGGGGACCCTACCTCTCTTTCCTGGGTTGGGAAGAGTGGGGGGGGGGGAACCAAACTGGCACTCGAAGGGTGACATGCCAATAGCCGAGTGCCTGAGGGTATTGTGAGCATATTCGGCCCAGGGGAGTTTGTCGGGCCATGAGCTCGGGCAGCCGGAGGTCAGGCATCTAAGGGAGCGTGTAAGATCCTGAATGACTCTCTCAGACTGTCCATTCGACTCTGGGTGGTACCCAGACGACAGGCTAACCGAGGTCCCCATGAGGCTGCAGAAGGCCCGCCAGAACCTGCTCACGAATTGGGGTCCACGATCAGACACAATATCGGTGGGTATGCCATGGGGTCTAATGACGTGCTGAAGGAGGATCTGGGCTGTTCGCTTAGCAGAGGGGAGCCCAGAAAGGGGTATGAATTTACACGCTTTAGAAAATCGATCCACCACCACCAGTATTGCTTTCAGACCCTTAGCGGAGGGCAGACCCGTGACGAAGTCCATCGCAATATGGGACCAGGGTCTAGAGGGGACCGGTAGGGGCAAGAGAAGCCCCTGGGGTCGAGCCCTAGGTCCCTTGTTTTTGGCGCAGACATCACAGGCTGCTATAAAGGAACGAACCTCCTCTTGTATGGCCGGCCACCAGAAACGGCGTCTCAAAAAATCTAGGGTGCGTGAGACTCCTGGATGGCCGGTGAGGTTGGAGGCGTGTCCCCAGAGAAGAACCTGGCGGCGCATGCTGGACGGGACAAATAGCTTGCCCTCGGGACCCCCACCCGGATCTGGTTCCCTGCGCTGGGCAGCAATGACCTTTCTCTCAATGTCCCAGGTGAGAGGAGCTACAATCTGGGCGGCCGGAAGGATGGGCTTGGCCTCTGAGTTAGGTTCAGGGGAATCCCACTGGCGGGAGAGGGCGTCCGGTTTGGCGTTTTTTGAACCTGGGCGATAGGAGAGGGTAAACTGAAACCTCCCAAAAAACAGGGACCAGCGAGCCTGCCTTGAGTTTAGCCTTTTGGCTTGCTGAATATACGCCAGGTTTTTATGATCCGTCCAGACCAGAAACGGATGAGGGGCGCCCTCAAGCCAGTGGCGCCACTCTTCTAATGCCAATTTTACTGCAAGGAGTTCCCTGTCTCCAATAGGGTAATTGCGTTCGGCTGGGGTAAGCCGATGGGAATAGTAGGCGCAGGGATGTAATTTCTGATCCTCCCCCGAGCGTTCAGAGAGGATCGCGCCTACCCCCACATCTGATGCATCCACCTCCACTATGAATGGGAGCTCCGGGTCAGGGAGCCTGAGCACAGGAGGAGAGATCAAGAGCTCCTTGAGGGTGTCAAATGCCTTCTGGGCCGAATGGGACCACTGGAAAGAGCCTTTTGACCGTTTGGTGAGCTCAATGAGAGGAGCTGCAACTGAGCTAAAATTCCGAACAAAACGACGGAAAAAATTAGCGAAACCCAGAAAACGCTGAACTGAGCGCAATGAAGTGGGAACTGGCCAATCTTTAACCGCTTGGTTTTTGGCTGGGTCCATCCTAAGCTCACCATGCGAAACTATAAAGCCCAAGAAGGAGACTGAGGAAGCGTGAAACGTTGATTTCTCCAACTTCACAAACAAATGGTTTTGGAGGAGAAGTTGGAGGATCCTTCTTACGTGGACAATGTGGTCTTTGAGCGAGGAGCTATAAATGAGGATGTCGTCCAGATAAACAAATGCATAGCGGTCCAACGCCTCCCGAAGTACCTCGTTTATGAACCGTTGGAAGACCGCCGGAGCATTGGTTAAGCCAAAGGGCATGACCCTGTACTCGTAATGCCCAGTGGGGGTAATAAAGGCGGTCTTCCACTCATCCCCCTGTCGTATGCGTATAAGATTATAGGCACTGCGAAGGTCCAGTTTCGTGAAAATCTGAGCCTTCTGCAGTGCCTCGAACGCGGTATGCATAAGGGGGAGAGGATAACGGTCCTTAACCGTGATTACATTGAGACCTCTATAATCTATGCAGGGACGCAGGGTTCCATCTTTTTTGCCCACAAAGAAGAACCCCGCGCCCGCTGGTGAGTTAGAATGCCGGATGAAGCCCAGTGCCAGAGCTTCTTTGATATACTCTTCCATGGCCTTCCTTTCCGGGGCAGCGAGAGCAAATAGGTGACCTCTGGGAGGTGACGTACCTGGAAGCAAGTCAATAGCGCAATCAAAGGTCCGGTGAGGCGGCAATTGTTGGGCTTTGGCTTTACTGAACACCTCTGCTAGGTCGTGATAAACAGAGGGGACAGTAGTGAGGTCCGGAGAAGGGGCCAACAGCTTACCCGGCAGATCACCAGGCGGCACTGACCGTATTAGGCATGACTCCTGACATCTGGGGCTCCATGAGTAGACCGTGCCCAACTTCCAGTCAATGACTGGGTTATGGAGTCTGAGCCATGGGTAACCCAAAATAACCTGCATTTTGGGAGAGCGAGTAATAAAAAAGGACAATGTTTCCGAGTGGTTTCCTAACCGCATGGTGATGGGAGGGGTCTTAAATCGAACGGAGCCCCCCCCAAGGGGATGACCGTCAATCGCTACTATGGGAAGAGGGGCGGCCAATGGTTGTGGAGTAAGCCCAAGGTGGCTAACAAGTTGAAGATCCATGAAGTTATTGGCGGCTCCAGAATCTATCCAAACTGCCATATTATTAGACGTCCCCTTATTCCAAACGAAAGTAGCCGTTAATGCAAGACCTAAGTCGGGGGCAGTGAGCCGGCCTCGACCCGAGCCCCCACTTAGGGGCGGGCCGGCGCGTTTCCCGACCTTGACCGTCCGCGTTGGCGCTCCGAAACTTCGGGGCGTGCGCGAGAGGTGCCTATTTGCATGGGTTCCTCCCCGACTGGGGATGGAACCAAGGAGGTGGGAAGTTGGGACCATGATCCCCGTGTGGTGGTGTGCCGAGCCGTTCACGGGCTCGTTGTTTTAGACGGAGGTCGAGACGACTGACCACCTCGTATAATTGCCCTAAAGAGGAAGGAAGGTCTCGGGTGGCCAACTCATCTTTGAGCTTTTCGCTGAGACCTTTAAGAAAGATGGCTCTAAGGGCAGCCTGGTCCCAACCACACTCGGCGGCTAGGGTCTTGAACTCAATTATATAATCGATGGCTGGGCGCGACCCCTGGCTCAACTCCAACAGCCGGGGTCCTGCCTCCTTGCCTCCCCGTGGGGCATAAAAGGTGTCCATGAGTGCTTTCGAAAACTCCTCAGCTGAGCTACACTCTGGTGCTTTCTGTTCCCATAGGGCCGTGGCCCAGAGCAAGGCACGGTCCGACAAGAGTGAAATCATATATGCCACTTTTGACCGTTCAGTAGGAAAACGGGAAGCCTGTAGCTCAAAAACTAAGGAGCACTGTAGGATGAAACCCCTGCATCGTTGAACCTCCCCTGAATAACGTTCTGGAGGGGCTATCGGGGGCTCGGTGGTATGGGTATGAGGCGAAGGACTGGCCGGAGGTTGAGACACCGTAAGCGAGCTAAAGCGTTCGGCCAGTTCGTTAAGCATACTTTCGTGTCTATGAATGACTGACTCCTGCAGCTTGACGGCCTGCTGCAGGGTTGTGTGACCCGCTGAGTCCATTGTTGGTCACACCCTTCTGTTATGATTTTCCTACGGGTGGACTCAATCGCGGAGCGTCGGCCCGGGAGAGGCGGAACCGACACAATCTAAACTCGCCGTGAACCTAAATTAAGTAGAGTGGCTGGAAAAGAGGGCGGGGCCAGCCCAAGCCAACAGAAATAACGAACTGAAGGTTCACGTGTGAAAATAAAACCCCAATAACTAAATAAACAGTTCTGGAGTTTAGTATACGCTTGGTGCGGTAATAAATAATATATTCACACGCTGCACTTATGCGTGCTGTGCAGCGAGTGAGTTTCGAACCGGGAACCTCGGGCACTATGACACAGTGCCTTAAACCGGAGAGCCACAGCGCCACTGGTGTCGATGCCGACGGTTTGGGATATAAAGGGCAAACAAAAGAATCGCCTTCTTGCGAATTCAAACAAAAGATGAGTTCGGAAAATTAGGGTAACTTAGATTATTCTCTTTCAATTAATTAATCATTCTTTTCTGAATTATTAACATTCAAAAAAAAATAAAAGAGCAGGTTCACGCCCGGGAGCTGAGAAGTTAGTGGCGTGCTTTTGAACTTTAATCTCAGTACTCCCGAGAATGGGCGTGACCACCTCAAAAGTTACAGAGCACCGAGCGTGTCCGCTCGTGCCGGAAAAGAAAGGGTAACATTTTCGATCCCCGTAGGGAACGAGTAGAGAGCCAGGAAATGGCGAGAAACTCCCCGCTTCACTTGAAGGACGGGGAGAAGAAAGGTTTCAAGGCTCTACCTCTAGCAACGAGGCGGAGTGACAGAGAAAGAGTACTGCGGATCCTCTGGTCGAGGAGGAGGCGCATTTAAATGGAAAGAAAGGAAAAGCGTTTCTCCTAGTAAAATCAGGAGAACGCAAAGAAGTCACACACTGACTAAATCTTTCCCTATAATGCTTTTATTACCTCGGCCCCTGGGCCTACCGCAAACTCTCTATGAGACCTTGCGTTACCTGTGTCCCTGACAACTAATGTGCAAGAGAGCACGAGAGAGGGTGTGACGAGGAAGCCTGGCTGAGCGCTATCTTAAATACACGCTCAGCCAGGTGTTCCTCGTGAACGCTGATTGCCCGAGGGTGTTTTGGGAGTTGTAGTTCTCCTCCCTCGGGGCATGTTACGGGCTGTATGCCCTCTGGTGGCAACTGACGGAGTTTTGCGAAGTTGGCTCCCTCTGGTGGGCGCAAAGGGAGTCGATCGGCCTCCAGCCGCGCGGGCACCAGAAGCCGCAGGTTGAGCCACGGTCTGGCTCCCTCCAGTGGCCGCGGGGTGTGCAGGCCGACTCCTAACATAAACCCAATAGAACATCTTTGGGGCATCCTCAAGCGGAAGGTGGAGGAGCGCAAAGTCTCGAATATCCGCCAGCTCCGTGATGTCGTCATGGAGGAGTGGAAAAGCATTCCAGTGGCAACCTGTGAAGCTCTGGTAAACTCCATGCCCAGGAGAGTTAAGGCAGTTCTGGGAAATAATGGTGGCCACACAAAATATTGACACTTCAGGAACTTTCACTAAGGGGTGTACTTACTTTTGTTGCCGGTGGTTTAGACATTAATGGCTGTATATTGAGTTATTTTGAGGAAAGAATAAATTTACACTGTTATATAAGCTGCACACAGACTACTTTTCATTGTGTCAAAGTGTCATTTTGTCAGTGTTGTCCCATGAAAAGATATACTTAAATATCTGCAGAAATGTGAGGGGTGTACTCACTTTTGTGATACACTGTATATAAAATGTGAGTAATTTTGTGCCAGTGTAAGTATGTGTGCAGTTAAGTGTGTGAGTGTGTATGTATGTGTGTGTGAGCATGCGCCTGTGTGTGTGAGAAGCGTGATTGTGTGTCAGAATCTAAGTGTGTTGGTGTATGTATGTCCATGTGCAAGTGTTTGTGGATTTATGTGTGTGTGTGTGTGTGTGTGTGTTTGTGAGTGTGCGTATGTTAGTGTATGTGCATGTAAGTTAGTGTATAAGTGTGTGTGTGTGTATGCAAGTAGTTACGTGTCACAGTCTAAGTGTGTGTGTATGTATGCATGCATGTTAGAGTTGAGTATTAGTTTGTGTACATGTGTGACCATGCATGCAAAGGAGTTTGTGAGTGTGCGTGAATGAGTGTGCATGCGTGCGAGTGTGTGTTTATGTGTGTGGTTCTGTTGTGTGTGTGTGTAGTGTGCGTGTGATTGTGTTGGTGCGTGTGTGTATTTGTTTGTGGTGTGCATATAATTTAGTGTTAGTGTATGTGTGTGTGCATGTGTGTGTGTTTGCATGAGTGTAACTGTGTTGGTGTGTGTATGTATGTGTGTGTGTCAAAGTCAATCCTGTGTGTGTGTGTGCCAGAGTCCATCATGTGTGTGTGTGTAACACACACAGACACAATAAAGACTCAGGAACATGAGAAATCTGCAAACCCAATTAGAATAAACCAAATTGCACAAAGACTCAGAACTAAATAGCTGAATGATTGGGAAACTGAAACTAATGTCCAGAGTAAAATGCAGTGTTATTTGGCCCTTAGCAGACACTACAGTACAGCACATTATCTGAGCACAGTATCCGACCCTAAATTAAGAAACACCCTGACGAGGTACAGACTGAGTGCACACGACCTGGCCGTGGAGACGGGGCGACACACCCGGTCCTGGCTGCCCCGGGAGGAGAGGCTGTGCCAGCACTGCACTCTCAGTACAGTAGAGATGGAGCTGCACTTCCTCACCCAATGCACCAAATACCACCACATCCGGTCCCAATTCTTCCCCAAATTTAACACCGTCATCCCCTACTTCAACTCCCTCCCAGACCCCGACAAACTGCCCCACCTTCTGGGGGAGCACAGAGAGAGCTGCACTCTTTTATCCTGGATTAGGCCATCTACCAGTAAAGCAAATGAGGGAGATGTATCAGTATCAGTTGTTTGGTTATTAAAAAGCGTGCACAATATGGCCTTGTTTTTGCCTGTTTTTCATTTATTTATGCAATTTGATAATTTGAGTTATTTGATTAGATGTGTATTGATTGTGTTAACAAAAAATATATAAGTTAAATATCCTACTGTGTTTTTTTTTTTTTGTTTTTTTATAATTTTGGTAATGGGTGCCCTTTTTTTTGCTTGAGCACCTGCCCCCAAAAATGTCTGTGCACGTGCCTGCTAATCAGCCATAACATTAAAACCACCTCCTTGTTTCTACACTCACTGTCCATTTTATCAGCTCCATTTACCATATAGAAGCACTTTATAGTTCTACAATTACTGACTGTAGACTGCTCACTCTGTTTTTCAATGGTCAGGACCCCCACAGGACCACCACAGAGCAGGTATTATTTAGATAGTGGATGATTCTCAGAACTGAGAATCAGGGCAGTGGTTCATTATTCCTGGTTCAGTCGATTAAGACTCCCATGAAGTCATCCAAATATCAAAGCATCCCCACACAATCACACTTCCACCACCTGGTGGTATGATGGATGTTCTTATTGTTTCTTATTATGGAATACATTCATTCATTCACTGCCTGATTTATCCTGGTAATGATCACTGTGAGTCTTTTTTGTTATCAAAAAAACTTCAAAAAGTAAATAAAAAAGATAACAATAATATCATTTCAGTTATATCAATAGCAGCGATCAAAATAAGAAATAAAACTCTGATGCATTTTAATACTGTAGCATTATAAGTTCATGCGTTTCTGTCAAAACAAAACAAAAAAGGTATGTAAATAAAACTGTTTAAGAGTAAATAGGGCGTTAATGACATGGTAACATTGACAGACTGGCCTAAAGATTGATGCTGCAACGAATTTCGCCTTAATTTTATCTTTTCAGATTCTGAGTTGCTCCCAAATGATCATAATGTTTCTGCACTGGAGAATGCGGGCATCGATCACACTACCTCTCGCATGCTAAGCGAGCGCACTACCATTTGAGCTAATTCCCCTTACGAAGACCCCACCTTTACTAATGTACTAACAGAGCGTTGATGCTGCATTATAAAGTCAGGGTGCAAGTGTTTAAGCTCAGACTCAGCTTTATAATCATTCTATTATATAATATTACAGTTTTTCTCAATTGCTTTGGTGCATTTCTCTGATCAGAATTAAAATTCTCATAACTGTTAGTTCAGCCTCCACAAGATTTAGTCATTTGTGCACATCATAGTAGCAGTTTCTCATTCCTTCCAACAAATTGCAAATGCTTTTGGACATGCATCAATTGCTTCCATACAATTCTCTGCTGTTTTATAACATTATCATTTGCTATGTCATGTCAGTCAAAATGAACTATACTTATGAATGCTGAATAGTAATTCCTTATGAAACTAATACACTCATACCAGAGAAAACACTCTCTAACACGCTAGTGACGTTACAGTGCTAAGAACGGTCCACCCAAAAAACATTATTTGGTCAGTTGGAGATCTCATATGGGGCTCCCTTTCTATTGATATATGGTTTACAGCCTAGTGACAAAGTGTACAGTGCAACAAATGGGTTACAGATTAAGGAGGTCGTACAAATCTTAGTACGTGGTGTGGGTGAGGATGGTATTATTCCTACCGTGGCAAGTCAGGATGGCCGAGCGGTCTAAGGCGCTGCGTTCAGGTCGCAGTCTCCCCTGGAGGCGTGGGTTCGAATCCCACTTCTGACAGCACATACTTCATACAAATTTATGTCATTAACCCTCTACCATACATAATAATGTGAAAAGATATAACAGTTCGTACAAATCTTAGTCCTAGTTTGTCTTAGTTTTCTATTACAAAAACATCCTTTACCCTTTGTAAATTTTAATGGATTAACAGAGCATTGATGCTGCATTAAGTAAGAGTGCAACGTGTTTAATCTCACGTACTCTTTTCTATATTATGTGGTGCTTTTATACCATCACAAACTCAGTTTATTTAAAACGTTCATCCCAGCTTTTAGGACAAACTGAAAAAAGATCAGCAGTTCACCAGATGAAAAACCAACAAAACGTCACGTACCGCTACTTAAAAAAAAAAAAAGTCGTTTCAGATAAAACTCCGAGACATAAATTACAAGTTATTGCGTGTTTGTCAATTTCAAAATCAAAAATGATTTTTAAAAAATAGAAAAAAAAATTTAAAAATGATTTGAGTGAAAATTGAGCGTAAATGTCGTTGTAACATTGTAAATTTTGATGCTGTGTTTCAGTGAGCAATGACGCAACAAGTTTCATATTACGTGATGCCTTAAATGATCATAATGTTTCTGCATTGGAGAATGCGGGAATCGATCCCTCTACTTCTTGCATGCTAAGCGAGCGCTCTACCATTTGAGCTAATTCCCTCTACTATGAACCCACTTTACCCTTTGCAAATTGTAATGTACTGACAGAGCAGAGAGTTAATGCTGCATAACTGTCTGTACCACTGACAGACGGACTTAAGGGTTGATGCTGCTTTATATAAGGGCCAAAATAGTGCAGGATATACCAAATGTAAAGTGCAGTTCAAAAAGTCACAGTCAGCCGACAGTGATCATGACTGTAGGAGATTCTTCTGTTCTTGTTGCAGTGCTGCTGAAGGGTTTTCTTTTTGATGGTTGGGGGGGGGGGTGTTTGTGATTATATGTAACTGTAATAGCTTACGTGCCTTTGCATCTTTGATCCCATTTTGAAGGTATAAAGCATGAGCTGTCAGAATGGGAATTCAAACCCACGGCTCCAGGGGAGACTGCGAGCTGAACGCAGCGCCTTAGACTGCTTGGCCATCCTGACTTGCTTGCAAGTTACCAATGCCAATTTTCCTCAACACCCCCACATGGCCTAAGATTTGAACTGCAAGCTGCTTGAGCCACAGCAACAAGGCGCCGAGGAACTAATAGGCAAAGTTTTGCTCGAGTCCAATCATAAAGACCAATTCCCATTCCGGGAGTCAAACCCAGGCCACCTGGGTGAAAACCAGGAATCCTGAACGCTAGACCATATGGGAAACTGCAAGGCTCAGCACCGGCTGACGCCAGCATCAGCCACTTCATTCCGCTCTGCCAAGTCTTTGTCACCTTGACAAGACCTGCATTGTTGGATCTGGGGTACAGAGAGCCATACACAAGGAGTTAGAGAGAAAAAAATTGAAAGAGAATAGAAACCTTCGAAGCACGGCATACAAAAAGACAGTGCCGTGATCCAGATTCGAACCGGGGTTGCTGCGGCCACGGCTTCCCAGTGGTCTGCCACTGGTGGCTCACGTCAACTGCTTCCTGACAGACTGCAGTCATAGTTCCAACAGAACAAGCTGCTTGAGCTACAGCAACAAGGCGCCGAGAAACTAACAGGCAAAGTTTTGCTCGAGTCGGGAGAAAACCAGGAATCCTGACCGCTAGACCATATGGGAACTTCTGGCACCTGTGAGTCTGCGGTCGTGACTTTCCTGAAACTCCGGCCTCATTTCTGTCTCTTGACTGAAGAGAGAATAAAAACCTTCGAAGCACGGCATACAAAAAGACAGTGCCGTGACCCGGATTCGAAACGGGGTTGGTGCGGCCACAACGCAGAGTACTAACCACTATACGATCACGGCTTCCCTGCAGTCTGCCAGCGGTGCCTCACGACTGCTGCCCCCTGATAGACTGCAGTCATAGTTCCAACAGAACAATGTGCTTGAGCTACAGCAACAAGGCGCCGAGGAACTAACACGCAGAGTTTTGCTCAAGTCCAATTCCCATAGCAGGAGTCGAATCAGGGCCGCCTGGGTAAAAACCAGGAATCCTGACCATATAGGAAACTACAAGGCTCAGTATCGGCTGGTGCCAGCATCAGACACTTCCTGCTCCCTGGTAGACCGCAGTCATAGTTCCAACAGAACAAGCTGCTTGAGCTACAGCAACAAGGCACCAAGGAACTATTAGGCAAAGTTTTGCTCGAGTCCAATCATAAAGACCAATTCCCACACCAGGAGGTGAACCCGGGCCGCCTGGGTGAAAACCAGGAATCCTGACTAGACCATATGGGAAACCGCAAGGCTCTACACCGGTTGACGCCAGCATCAGCCACTTCTTTCCACTCTGACAAGCCTTTGTCACCTTGACAAGACCTGCATTATTGGATCTGGGGTACAGAGAACCACACACAAGGAGTTAGAGAGACAAAACAAAAAACATTTTGTTTTTTGGTCCACCCAAAAAACATTATTTGGTCAGTTGGAGATCTCATATGGGGCTCTCTTTCTATTGCTATATGGTTTACAGCCTAGTGACAAAGTGTACAGTGCAGCAAATGGGTTACAGATTAAGGAGGTCGTACAAATCTTAGTACGTGGTGTGGGGTGAGGATGGTTTTATTCCTACCGTGGCAAGTCAGGATGGCCGAGCGGTCTAAGGCGCTGCGTTCAGGTCGCAGTCTCCCCTGGAGGCGTGGGTTCGAATCCCACTTCTGACAGCACATACTTTATACAAATTTATGTCATTAACCCTCTACCATACATAATAATGTGAAAAGATATAACAGTTCGTACAAATCTTAGTCCTAGTTTGTCTTAGTTTTCTATTACAAAAACATCCTTTACCCTTTGTAAATTTTAATGGATTAACAGAGCGTTGATGCTGCATTAAGTAAGAGTGCAACGTGTTTAATCTCACGTACTCTTTTCTATATTATGTGGTGCTTTTATACCATCACAAACTCAGTTTATTTAAAACGTTCATCCCAGCTTTTAGGACAAACTGAAAAAAGATCAGCAGTTCACCAGATGAAAAACCAACAAAACGTCACGTACTTAAAAAAAAAAAAAGTCGTTTCAGATAAAACTCCGAGACATAAATTACAAGTTATTGCGTGTTTGTCAATTTCAAAATCAAAAATGATTTTTTAAAAATCTAAAAAAAAAATTAAAAAATGATTTGAGTGAAAATTGAGCGTAAATGTCGTTGTAACATTGTAAATTTTGATGCTGTGTTTCAGTGAGCAATGACGCAACAAGTTTCATATTACGTGATGCCTTAAATGATCATAATGTTTCTGCATTGGAGAATGCGGGAATCGATCCCACTACTTCTTGCATGCTAAGCGAGCGCTCTACCATTTGAGCTAATTCCCTCTACTATGAACTCACTTTACCCTTTGCAAATTGTAATGTACTGACAGAGCAGAGCGTTAATGCTGCATAACTGTCTGTACCACTGACAGATGGACTTAAGGGTTGATGCTGCTTTATATAAGGGCCAAAATAGTGCAGGATATACCAAATGTTTAGTGCAGTTCAAAAAGTCTCAGTCAGCCGACAGTGCCAACATGCAGCCATATTTGAGGATGAGGTCTTTTATGAAGTGCATTCTCTTTGATTTTGTTGGACTTGTAGGAGATTCTTCTGTTCTTGTTGCAGTGCTGCTGAAGGGTTTTCTTTTTGATGGTTGGGGGGGGGGGGTGTTTGTGATTATATGTAACTGTAATAGCTTACGTGCCTTTGCATCTTTGATCCCATTTTGAAGGTATAAAGCATGAGCTGTCAGAATGGGAATTCGAACCCACGGCTCCAGGGGAGACTGCGAGCTGAACCATCCTGACTTGCTTGCACGTTACCAATGCCAATTTTCCTCAACACCCCCACATGGCCTAAGATTTGAACTGCAAGCTGCTTGAGCCACAGCAACAAGGCGCCGAGGAACTAATAGGCAAAGTTTTGCTCGAGTCCAATCATAAAGACCAATTCCCATTCCGGGAGTCAAACCCAGGCCACCTGGGTGAAAACCAGGAATCCTGACCGTTAGACCATATGGGAAACTGCAAGGCTCAGCACCGGCTGACGCCAGCATCAGCCACTTCATTCCGCTCTGCCAAGTCTTTGTCACCTTGACAAGACCTGCATTGTTGGATCTGGGATACAGAGAGCCATACACAAGGAGTTAGAGAGAAAAAAATTGAAAGAGAATAGAAACCTTCGAAGCACGGCATACAAAAAGACAGTGCCGTGATCCGGATTCGAACCGGGGTTGCTGCGGCCACGGCTTCCCAGCGGTCTGCCACTGGTGGCTCACGTCAACTGCTTCCTGATAGACTGCAGTCATAGTTCCAACAGAACAAGCTGCTTGAGCTACAGCAACAAGGCGACGAGAAACGAACAGGCAAAGTTTTGCTCGAGTCGGGAGAAAACCAGGAATTCTGACCGCTAGACCATATGGGAACTTCTGGCACCTGTGAGTCTGCGGTGGTGACTTTCCTGAAACTCCGGCCTCATTTCTGTCTCTTGACTGAAGAGAGAATAAAAACCTTCGAAGCACGGCATACAAAAAGACAGTGCCGTGACCCGGATTTGCTGCGGCCACAACGCAGAGTACTAACCACTATACGATCACGGCTTCCCTGCAGTCTGCCAGCGGTGCCTCACGTCTGCTGCCCCCTGATAGACTGCAGTCATAGTTCCAACAGAACAATGTGCTTGAGCTACAGCAACAAGGCGCCGAGGAACTAACACGCAGAGTTTTGCTCAAGTCCAATTCCCATAGCAGGAGTCGAATCAGGGCCGCCTGGGTAAAAACCAGGAATCCTGACCATATAGGAAACTACAAGGCTCAGTATCGGCTGGTGCCAGCATCAGACACTTCCTGCTCCCTGGTAGACCGCAGTCATAGTTCCAACAGAACAAGCTGCTTGAGCTACAGCAACAAGGCACCAAGGAACTATTAGGCAAAGTTTTGCTCGAGTCCAATCATAAAGACCAATTCCCACACCAGGAGGTGAACCCGGGCCGCCTGGGTGAAAACCAGGAATCCTGACTAGACCATATGGGAAACCGCAAGGCTCTACACCGGTTGACGCCAGCATCAGCCACTTCTTTCCACTCTGACAAGCCTTTGTCACCTTGACAAGACCTGCATTATTGGATCTGGGGTACAGAGAACCACACACAAGGAGTTAGAGAGACAAAAAAAAGCCATAAGGTAACCGAGCCAGCCAGGAGTGGAACCTATAATCTTCTGATCCATAGTCAGACACGTTATCCATTGCACCACTGCTTAGACCAATTCCCATACCGGGAGTCGAACATGGGCCGTCTAGGTAAAAACCAGGAATCCTGACCGCTGGACCGTATGGGAAACTGCAAGGCACAGCACTGGCAAAGACAAAGAAAGGGAAGCGCTTCAGTACGATTTAAACACTTTTGAACCAACGGTCGCTGTGTCGCGGCGCCTGGGATTAGTTCTGCTGGCAGACAAAGCTATTTCTCCATAAATCAGGGCCTGAACAGAGAAACCGACCGACGTTGAGGTGATTCGGCTCTGGACACTCCCCTGCAGTTTTCCTTCAGCGGACAGGTACACGTTTTTCAGGTGCTCACGGTGAATTGTTGGCTTCGCTACCCTGTTTAATTCGTTTCTACTAATAATTGATAGTGTAGCACCTAAGCTTGCTAATAACAGTAACAAAAAGGCACTAACATTTAACTAGGTTCGATTAGCAGTATACCTTGAAATCATGAGAGATGTTAAGGTGAAGTTAAACAGCTAACACATTTATTGCCATACAAGCAATGAAATATCACATATAGCGCTGCAAAAAAACCTTAGAAATAAAGAAATAAATAAGCTCTTACAAATAGGAATTATGTTAAGAGATCTTCAATTCAATACCACTCCTTATATTTAAAGAGGTATAGATTCAAAAATTAAGTTCTAGTCCTTGAATGTGTGTATTAAAGGTATTTTCCTATGGCTGTTTTACCCAGGTAGAGTAAATAGTGTGAGTAGGTTCTTATCTGGTCCTGGGCAAAAACTCTGATATATCCGGAGTCTTCTGTAAACAGTCTTAACGGTAGGCCACACCGCTTCTACGACCATCAACAGTTTCACAGGGCTGGGCTCGCCATCACAATTCTCCAAGTTTTTCTGTGCGTCTAAGAAAAACCAATCTACACAGATAGTGCAGAACAATGAATGCTCCTATTCTTTTATGTTCCCTAAAATGAGATCTCTAAGTTATTTTCTTCATTTCAGAACATCTTATGACATGTACAAAAACTAAGGATGCACCTTGACTACAAATGATTAATTAACATTCATACATCACAGCAACATTGACATTTAACATGTAAGGAATTACTATACATCACTTCAGTATTGGTATTTTAGCACTGACTAATGAATTACTACTCTTTTCCAACTTTTTAGCTGTAACATGTGCAATTATCCCTTTAACATGAATTTGAATTGAACCATCACTAAACTCCATTAATATGTACATTATGATAACCAAAATATGTTCAATCATAGCACAGTTGTGCTGTAAATAATTAAGATGTATCAATCTAACCAAACTGAATGACTTAACAGAATATGTGCACTGTGCCTTTGCGGCTCCACCACGCTATTAGTAATTCTAGCTAGCGATTAGCATAGCTATACTTTTAAATCATTTCCACAAGCATTAAAGAACATTCTCATAACTCCAATTGGTTTTTTATTCCTTCCATTTCTAATGAAAAGCGTATGAACTCAAAAGAAAGGTGGACTCTCCCTTTACAGAAGCTAGCTAGGCTATCAGAACAAACTCACGGAAGTTTCAAACACTTATTACTTGACAGAAAACCGCCTCCCTCACGTTCATAGCTGGAATTCTGGTAAAAAAAAAAAATCCAGTCCATTAGCTCTAATATATGCTAAAAGTCAATATTTGAAACCATTATGTAGTATTTTGTACCGATTATTGCTCAGCTGGTCTGCAGCAACCTCTCAAGATCTCTCAAGCCAAAAAGGGAAAAACTAATGAAGGTAAAGTCTTTTTCTACCACTGCGCCCTCTTTTGGGGACGACAAGTAACTACACCTCTTAAAGGACTTTTGAGGTTTTAGTAGCTCCATATTTCATATGGGTTACAATAGCATACGCTTCAATCAGGCTCTAAATCTCTGGTTTCCACCTACCATTCAATCATATGCTAATTTTATGTTATAGTTCGCCTACAGATTTATACTTCTATCATTACCACTTAGTTATGCCATTTACTTTTTAACTGTCATTGTATCAGTGGCGATTTCTCTAAGACTAAAATGTCAAAAATTAAATAGTCAAATATGTACAGTTGTGTTAACATTTCATTGACTACAAATGCGTTAGAACACGTTCATCTCGAAGACGAGTTCGTTCAGAATCAGCTACTTATCACAAATCGACTGACTTGATTTTGTTAACTCCCGTAGCGTGAATGCATTTGCCCGTAGAAGCTGAGCGTCTCTTCACTTCAATGGGGCTGCATGGAACGTTTTTTTTTCATTGCTTCGAAACTCGCCGGTCATTGGATAAATGCCACGATTTTGTCCCGCTCCCGGACGCTGAGCGTCTCTGGGGGTGAATGGAGCTGTGGGCAGGTCTGGACGCTGAGCTTCTGCAAGATGATTGGAGGATCAGTCGAATGGCTGAATCCCGTTTTGATTGACAGCTATTTTGAGATCGACACGTCACTTAATCACTGGGAGCTTCAGTCCCATCACGGATTTTGCGAGTGAAGTCGAAAGATAAACCATTTCTTTCTTGACCATTTCCGTTGTTCACTGTGTAAATAATACACACTCATAGTATTTGTTTCAGGACACTGGTCAAGTCCCTGGAAAAGACGCCTACTTGGTACGATAGGATCACAGGCCATTTTCTTGAAAAGGAACGGAGGGCAGAATTTAAGTATAAATAAATTGACAAATTTTATGATGTAAGCCGACAACGAGCTTCCCCTCTTTGAAAGACCAGCAGCCGCCACTGCATTGTATGTGTTATGTTTTGTTAGTTTAAGAAACATTACAACGATTCAAAACTTAGCGCTGTGGTTTTAATTACCTCGGTGAGAAAAATAATCGGCTTTATGTACTTACCCCAACAGAAAGGGACTGATATGTTATGAATTAGGTTTTTTGAAACAATTTAGCCTAACCAAACAAGTAAATGTTGGTTGTGCCTCGTGAAGTTATTAATTATAAAAAAAAATAATTACATGCAAATCTCTCTTTTACGCTACAATAAAGACCACTTCCCATACCCATAGAGAGACCAAAAAGCCATAAGGTAACCAAGTCAGCCAGTAGTCGAACCTAGACTGACCTGATTTTTGATGCTGCGTTTCAGTGAGCAATGACGCAACGAGTTCATATTTCGTTTTGCCTTCAAGTGTTTCAGCTCATGTACTCTTTTCTATATTATGTGTTGCTTTTAAACCATCACAGACTCACTTCATTTAAAACATTCATCTCAGCCTTTAGGATGCTGTGTTTCAGTAAGCAATGACGCAACGAGTTTCATATTATGTGATGCCCTTAAATAATCATAATGTTTCTGTACTGGAGAATGCGGGCATCGATCCCGCTACCTCTCGCATGCTAAGCGAGCGCTCTACCATTTGAGCTAATTCCCCTGACGAACAAACCACCTTTACCCTTTGTAATGTACTAACAGGGCAGAGTGTTGATGCTGCATTATGTAAGGGCCAAAATAGTGCAGGATATACCAACTGTTTAGTGCAGTGCAAGAACTGAAAATATTATGTATGTAATTTAACATAAAATATGTGCCTATTAATATCTAAAACTCAGTGCATTATTAGGCTGCACATAAATATAGATTTAAACTGTCCTCTATTTACTACAGTCTGTATCTAGTTGGTGTGAAGAACATGTTACACATACAGTGTGCTATTATTTCAAGCTGATCAAGTACATGCTATTTCACTTAGAAACATCTCACAAAGTACAAATTCTTCAACCTTCTAAACAAAACCATGTAGTATGGGACATAATGCAGTAATAAACGACTCGCCTGAACAGGGACTTGAACCCTGGACCCTCAGATTAAAAGTCTGATGCTCTATCGACTGAGCTATCCAGGCTCTGCAACCTGCTTTAATCCTCACAAGCATGTGACTTGAATTACAAACTTAAACATACGTTGTCCCGTAGAACTTCAATTAATATAAAATGTTTTATACCTGTTTCGGCTCTCTTGAAGGCGATTATATAAAGTTTTAGGTGAAGGCTGTTGCTGTTTACACACACAAAGAAAAACATCTCTGGAGGAGAATTTTGCAGGTAGATTACAAACAGATTCCTTTCTTTCACCTTTTCCCTGTATCAATTGCACGATTGTTTTTCAGTTCTTAAATGTTATGCGCCATAAAAAATCCATAAAAATCAAATTGAGTTAGCAAAGAACCTTGAATTATACTAAATAGTTCTTCAAGTAGAAAGTTCTACCAAGAACACAAAAAACCCTAAAGAAACACTTCTTAAGACTTCTTAGTCTTAGTTTTTTATTATTTCAAATGCCATTCATTATTTCAAATGCCATTAATCATTTATAATCATTGATTTGTGAGATATCAGCAGTAGTAGATCACGTTTAACTGGTTTAATATTGTTTAAGCGCTGATTATCGGCTGTTTTTCATGAGTATGTTGGGCGGTTTTCCATGCATTTTGGTGGACTTTGAAATGCGCAATCTGGCAACCCTGGCTGAAGCGTTTATTCATATTTTGGAGCGATGTATGTTTGTATGCTAGAATATAAATAACATCTTTTACAAACTGCTGTCTATTTACATTGACATTTTCCCCTCTGTCTAAACCTTGAAATTGGGTTTGTAAAAGTAAGCGATACTGTGGATAATATATTTAATGAGCTGAACTAACTGAGAGAAGCGCGTATAACCACAATTTCTAAACAAACACAGTATCCGCTGCTGCAGTCTCTACACAAACTTTTCTGCACTGAAATCGCAAGGACACATTTTATGGATATTACGGTAATGCACTGAAAACGCGTCCTACAGTCATGCAAGCACATACAGCAGTGTGTGAGTTTACACTAATCAGCCGTAACATTAAAACCACCTCCTTGTTTCTACACTCACTGTCTATTTTATCAGCTCCATTTACCATATAGAAGCACTTTGTAGTTCTACAATTATTGACAGGACCACCACAGAGCAGGTATTATTTGGATGGTGGATCATTCTCAGTACTGCAGTGACACTGACATGGTGGTGGTGTGTTAGTGTGTGTTGTGCTGGCATGAGTGGATCAGACACAGCAGTGCTGCTGGAGTTTTTAAATACCGTGTCCACTCTATTAGACAGTCCTACCTAGTTGGTCCACCTTGTAGATGTAAAGTCAGAAACGATCGCTCATCTATTGCTGCTGTTTGAGTTGGTCATCTTCTAGACCTTCATCAGTGGACATAGGACGCTTCCCACTGGGTGCTGATGGCTGGATGTTTTTGGTTGGTGGACTATTCTCAGTCTAGCAGCACTGCTGTGTCTTATCCAGTCATACCAGCACAACACACACTAACACACCACCACCTGAATTTCCTGCATAAATCTGTTCCATAAAATATTTTCTGCCTTACTCAGCTCTCTGCTTCCTTGTATAGAAATAGGCTAAAAACCGGGTGTAGTAAGTCCTGCTGTCCACAACAAAGGACATTGGATAAATGTTTTGTTGAGAAAGGGTTAAAATTGCTGTACATTTCTGTAATCTTTATAAACTGAAGTTACGACTCATATTGAACGAAACTGATCTCTTACTTTGCTTATTTCCATGAAATGTGAAATATGACATGGCAGCCATTTTTAAAAGAAAGTTCATGAGCTGCTTGCCACACACCCACAAATGTGACATTAATAAAAAGCTCAGGATGTACTCTATAAAATACAGTACTACTCAAATGGATTGCATAAACGGTGCTTGAGTTAGAGATCTCGGACACATGTCAAGTCAAATTTATTTATATAGCGCTTTTTCCAATGAACATTGTCTCAAAGCAACTTTACAGAATCCAGGCCGAAGGGCGACTGTGGCAGAGAAAAACTCAGGAAGAAACCTTGAGAGGAACCAGACTCAGCAGGGACCCATCCTTCTTGGGTGGCCTGGAGGATACTTTAAATAAAAAGGATTTACACAAATCATACAAACACAAAATTAAATTGAACTGAAAGTTGTAACCAGCAAAAAAATAATGTAAGTTCTTCATTGTTCAGTCCAGTCTGTGATAAAGTCTGTTGTACATTCTGGACATTTTTGGTGCAAACACGCCAGGTGTCCGTCACATCTAGTAGGAGCAGCATTGTTGGCACTGCAGTCTTTAACCTTGAGAGGGTGAACAGGTTTCCGTCAGAACCACCTCGGGTTAAAACAACAGAAGATGTTGTTACAATGTGAAATCGTTAGGAGTAAAATATCAGAGAGTTTTACAGGTTTAGACTCCAGCACCCCTAACTATTACAGCATAACTAGGTTTGCTTGTTTAGTTTGAAAAGACCAATCAACAGTCTGAGTAAATAAACACAGCATAACTAGGTTTGCTTGTTTAGTTTGAAAAGACCAATCAACAGCCTGAGTAAATAAACATGTTTTAAATCTAGACTTGAACATAAAGACTGTGTCCGAGTTCTGACAGCGGATCTCCCTAAGTTTGAAGCAGATCTGTGATGGAAATGTTGTGTTTCAATAAACAATAAAAGTTATCAGGAGCAATTTCTTGGAAAGACTCCAAAAGGGGTTACCAAAAGTACAGTTGTTTTACATCAGGGGTGCCCAATACATGGATCACGATCTTATAGTCAATCGCACAGTGCATCCCTAAGTAAAAACTGTCATTACCTCAACATGTCATTACCAACACATAACTTGTTGTGATGGTAAAGACACTTAGTGATGGTAAAAACAGGTTATTAGTTTCACCATCACTATCTTATTAACTGTTTAATAATTAAAGCTAATTAAAGCTAAATAAGCAAAATGGTTTTATTATACAAGGCAGCGCAATAATTTTCACTGATTAGTCAATATGGCCCACAAGATATCAGCAGAGATCCAGTAAAATATCAGTTATTACATGAAAAAGAAAAATTAAGCTTAAAGCAATATCACAACCTTCAAAATGGGAACAAAGGAGCATCATAAGGGGAATTAGCTCAAATGGTAGAGCGCTCGCTTAGCATGCGAGAGGTAGCGGGATCGATGCCTGCATTCTCCAGTGCAGATACATTATGATTATTTAAGGGTATCATGTAATATGAAACTCGTTGCGGCATCGCTTAATGAAACGCGGCATCAAAAATTAGATCAGGATTTAAGTGAGTCTTTAAGGCAACAAAAAATATGTGGGAATTAATATCTAAAACTCAGCGCATTATTAGGCTACACATAAATATAGATTTAAACTGTCCTCTATTTACTACAGTCTGTTAGAAACAACTAGTTGGTGTGGAGAACATGTTACACACACAGAGTGCTATTATTTCAAGCTTATCAAGTACATGATATTTCACTTAATAACATCTCACAAAGTACAAATTCTTCAACTTTGTAAATACAGCATGTAGTACAGGACATTACCGCTTACCTAATGCAGTAATAAACAACTTTTAGATTAAAAGTCTGATGCTCTACCGACTGAGCTATCCAGGCTCTGCAAGCTGCTTTAATCCTCACAAGGATGTGACTTAAATTACAAACTTTAACATATGTTGTCCTGTAGAACAGTTCCAGCAAGAACACCAAAAAAACCTTTAAGAAACACTTCTTAGTACTACATACATTAGTTGTATTCCACACAGGTCAGCATGCGACATCGTTTTACTTTCTAACTGTATTCATATTATGCCATCTAGTGATCGATTGAATAGCCTACAACGAGCACAAACAGGGTTTGAGTTCTTAACACATAATCCAGTCAGTTAAAAACCCAACAAGAAGGCTGTACCTAATACACTCATACCAGAGAAAACACACCCTAACATGCTAGTGGCGTTACAGTGCTAATAATGGTTCACAAATGGTCCAAAATCATTATTTGGTCAGTTGGAGTGCTCATATGGGGCTCCCTTTCTATTGATATATGGTGTGGTGTCAACGGTACCCAAGCTAGTCAGGATGCGGTCTAAGGTGTTGCGTTCATGTCACAGTCTCCCCTGGAGGCGTGGGTTCAAATCCCACTTCTGACAGCGCATGCTATACACAAATTTACATCTTTAACCCTCTACCATACATAACAATCTGAAAAAATATAGCTTCAGTGAGCAATGAGGCATTGACTTTCGTATTACATGATGCCATTAAATTATCACAATGTTTGTACACTGGAGAATGCGGGCATAGATCCTGCTACCTCTCGCATGCTAAGCAAGCGCTCTACCATATAAGCTAATTCCCCTTACGAAGGACCCTTTGTAAATTGTAATGTTCTAACAAAGTGTTGATGCTGCATTATGTAAGGGCCACGATAGTGCAGGATATACCAACTGTTTAATGTAGTGCAATTACTACAGTCTGTTTGAAACAGCTGGGCTTACAACTAGTTGGGGTGGAGAACATGTTGCACATACAGTGTGCAATTATTTCAAGCTGATCAAGTACATGATATTTCACTTAATAATATCTCACAAAGTACAAATTCTTCAACTTTCTGAATAAACCATGTAGTATGGGACATTACCGCTTACCTAATGCAGTAAGAAACAACTCGCCCGAACAGGGACTTGAACCCTGGACCCTCAGATTAAAAGTCTGATGCTCTACCGACTGAGCTACCCGGGCTGTAAAGATCCGTGCTGTCTCTCTTGAAGGCGATTATATAAAGTTTTAAGTGAAGTATGTTGCTGCTTACACACACAAAGAAAAACATCTCGGGAGGAGAAATTTGCAGGTAGATTACAAACAGATTCCTTTCTTTCACCTTTTTCCTTTTTTCCTGTATCAATTGCACGATTGTTTTCCAGTCATTAAAATGTTATGTGCATTTATATGTGGCAAGAGAAAAAAAAATCCATAAAACTCAAACTGAGTTAGCAAAGAACCTTAAATTATACTAAAGGGTTCTTCAAGTAGAAACAGTTCTACCAAGAACACAAAAAGAACCCTTAAGAAACACTTCTTAGTGCTACATACATCAGTTGTATTCTAGAGGTCAGCATGCGATGAAACTGTGATAGAAACAGACATCGTTTTACTTTATACAACAGTTAGTTCCTTACAATCTGATTGGTTGAGAAGCGTTCTAACCGTGCTGATATTCGTGATAACAGCACAGCCTTTTCACACCACAACTGTATTACTCCGCTGACGCGTTGCCAGTAACGACAAGCTTCATGCACACAAACGCGCACGCAGGCGACACAGACCTTTTTCCCGATCGCGTTTTAAATCCGTTATCTGATATACAATCTAGTGCACTATGTAGGGAACATTAATGTGTTTGTAACGCGAACAGTTAGTTCAATAGCCCAGTTAGCAGCTCCTAAAAGTTCTGTTATCACCAATATCCTTTGGTGTGTGCAAGAGGTTTTTTTTTTTTTTTTTTTTTTTTCGGAGGTTCTTGCCTTTTTCTTCTTGTTGTTCTTACCTCCCTGAAAGGAGTTTTTGCAACTTGGGATGTCTGCTTTGTAGTGTTAAACTTTATATTCGTTGTGGAACTACTTTTTGGCGGAAGGTATTCTCAATATTAAAGCATATTTATTATGAAATTTAGGGCTTCTTTGATTTATTTTCTTTCTTTATTTTGTAAAAACTGTTGTATAAAAGCAATAGAACACTTGAGGTCGTGTGTTATCGCGAATAACACAGCCGTGATGTTATTCGCGATAACACACTCCCTCTCGTGTTCTATTGCTTGAGTCTAACGCAATATTAACTGTATTCATATTATGCCATCTAATGGTCGATTGAATAGCCTACAACAAGCACAAACAGGGTTTGAGTTCTTAACAAATAATCCAGTCAGTTAAAAACCCAACAAGAAGGCTGTACCTAATACATTCATACCAGAGAAAACACACCCTAACATGCTAGTGCCGTACAGTGCTAAGAATGGTCCACCCAAAATCATTATTTGGTCAGTTGGAGATCTCATATGGGGCTCCCTTTCAATTGATATATGATTTACAACCTAGTGACAAAGTGTACAGTGCAGCAAATGGGTTACATTCAGTACATTTACCATACATAATAATGTGAAAAGATTAAGCAGTTCGTACAAATATTAGTCCGTGTGGGGCGAGGGTGGTGGTGATGGTACCCAAGCTAGTCAGGATGCGGTCTAAAACGCTGAGTTCAGGTCACAGTGTCCCATGGAGGTGTGGGTTTGAATCCCACTTCTGACTGCTAGTGCTTCATACAAATTTATGTCTTTAACCCTCTAAGATACATAATAATGTGAAAAGATTCAGCACTTTGTACAAATCTTTGGCCATGTGGGGGTGTTGTTGGTAATTGGCATTAAGAACTTGCAAGCATGTCAGGATGGCCGAGCGGTCTAAGGCGCTGCGTTCAGGTCGCAGTCTCCCCTGGAGGCGTGGGTTCGAATCCCACTTCTGACATCTCAAGCTTCATACAAAGTTACTTCTTTAGAGTCAACAGCCATCAGGGAATACAGTTTTCGTCAAAGGGTGTATACGGTCTGCAACGATGCTGAGGTAGGTGGTATGTGTCAAAGTAACATCCACATGGATGCCAGGACCCTGGTTTTTGATCTCTAAAAATTTGAGAAATTTAATCGTGTATTCATCCTGATCATAAAGTATGTTTATTCAGCGTCTATTTACATTGTTACAGCAGTATTTTACAATTGAAATTTTCACATTATTTAAATGTATGTAAAGTACATTGTCTACTAGATGTTTACTTTTTTCCCTAAGTAAAAACTGTCTGATGAAGGACTGGGACAGTGAAGCATTGAATATCTTTGTAAAAATCCCAGCTAACTGATCCGCACACTCTTTGAGGACCCTCCCGGTCACTCTGTCTGGTCCAGCAGCCTTTCTGGGGTTCACCGCTCTCAGTGTGCACCTCACCTCATGTTCCTGCACCACGGTTGATGGGGCTGCTGCTGCCTCTGAACTTTCCACCTCGAAGCGTGCGAAGAAGTGGTTCAGCTCCTCCACAAGCGCCGGGTCGTCCTCAGCCATCGTGATGTTGCTGGACTTGTAGTTGGTGAGATGCTGGACTCCCTGCCACATTTGCCTAGTGTTGTTGGTTTCAAAATGGTTCTCGATCTCCCTTTTGTACTCCATCTTGGCCTCCCTGATGCCTCTCTTCAGGTCAGCTCTAGCGGCTCCGTACTGCACACCATCTCCAGACCTAAAAGCGATGTCACGTTGTCTCAGCAGGACCTGTACTTCTTTGGTCATCCAGGGTTTTTGATTGGAATATGCCCGAATACGTTTGTCCACAGTGACATTTTCAACGCAGAAGTTGATGTATGAGAGCACCGACGTGGTGTATACCTCCAGGTCCTGATGTTCAAAAACACTCCAATCTGTGCTCTCAAAACAGTCCTGAAGCTGATGTGATGCCCCCTCTGGCCATGTTTTTACAGTCCTTGTGGCTGGTGGAATTCTCTTCCTGCAGGGTGTGTATGCAGGGATCAACAGCATGGAAATATGGTCTGACAGACCCAGATGTGGTAAGGGGTTTGTCCTATAGCCTTTCCTGATGTTGCTGTAAACTTTGTCCAGTGTGTTTGCACCCTAGTTGCACACTTAATGTGCTGTTCAAATTTTGGGAGTACTGTTTTTAATTCGGCATGGTTGAAATCCCCCGCTACTATGTGCACTGCGTCGGGATATGAGTTCTGTTGGTTACTTAATGCGTTGTGTAGCTCACCCAGAGCCCGGTTAGCATTAGCATCGGGTGGTATGTATACGGCCGTTACCATAGCGACAGTGAACTCGCGAGGTAGATAGAATGGTCTGCATTTAACAGTTAAATATTCCAAATCCGGGGAACAATGGCTGTCTACAGTCTTTGCATCTTTGCACCAGCTGTTGTTTATGTAGATGCATAATCCCCCTCCTCTGCTCTTACCGGAGTCGCCGTTTCTGTCGTAGCGGTGAGCCGTGTAGCATGCTAACTCGATAGCCGAGTCCGGTATGGTGGGCTGCAGCTAGGTCTCTGTAATTATCGCAACGCTGCAGTTCCGAAGACAGATATTATCAGCAAACTGTAGCCTCAGTTCGTCGATCATGTTTATTATGGATCTGGCATTTGAGAGGAAAATGCTGGGGAGCGGCAGTTTAAACGGTTGTCTCTTTAGCCGTGCTAGCGGGCCGGCCCTGCAGCCATGCTTCTGTTTCCTTTGTTTACGTTTCCTCCTGGGAGACCCCGGAGTCCTGACTATTTCTCCCGGTATATCGTGAAAGCTGTGATAGTCCGATGAAATAATCCTTTCACAGCGGAATCCCAGGTCCAGGAGATCCTGACGACTATAAGCCCAACAAACTGTAATATTTACAAACTGTCCTCTATTTACTACAGTCTGTTTGAGACAGCTGGGCGTACAACTAGTCAGTGTGGAGAACATGTTACACATGCAGTGTGCTATTATTTCAAGCTTATCAGGTACATAATATTTCACTTAATAACATCTCACAAAGTACAAATTCTTCAACTTTTTGATTAAACCATGAAGTACGGGACATTATCGCTTACCCAACACAGTAAGAAACAACTCTCCCGAACAGGGACTTGAACCCTGGACCCTCAGATTAAAAGTCTGATGCTCTACCGACTGAGCTACCTGGGCTCTGCAAGCTGCTTTAATCCTCACAAGGATGTGACTTAAATTACAAACTTTAACATATGTTGTCCTGTAGAACAGTTCCAGCAAGAACACCAAAAAAACCCTTAAGAAACACTTCTTAGTACTACATACATTAGTTGTATTCCACACAGGTCAGCATGTGACATCATTTTACTTTCTAACTGTATTCATATTATGCCATCTAGTGATCGATTGAATAGCCTTACAACCAGCACAAACAGGGTTTGAGTTATTAACACATAATCCAGTCAGTTAAAAACCCAACAAGAAGGCTGTACCTAATAAACTCATACCAGAGAAAACATTTACATTTTCAGCATACGCTTTTACCCAAAAGGACTTACACACTGAGGGTTAAGGGCCTTGCTCAGGGACCCAACAGTGGCAACTTGGTGGTGGCTGGGCTTGAACCGGCAATCTTCTGTTTACTAGTGCAGTACCTTAACCACTGAGCTATCACTGGCCCTAACCTAATACACATTATTTGGTCAGTTGGAGTGCTCATATGGGGCTCCCTTTCTATTGATATATGATGTGGTGTCAACGTTACCCAAGCTAGTCAGGATGCGGTCTAAGGTGCTGCGTTCAGGTCACAGTCTCTCATTTAGGCGTGGGTTTGAATCTCACTTCTGACAGCTCATGCTTTATACAGATTTACATCTTTAACCCTCTACCATACATAATAATGTGAAAAGATTTGTTTCAAGTTTGTTTCAAAGTTATTGCATGTTTGTCAATTTAAAAAAATAATAAAGGTGTTTAAACTAAACGATGAATGAAAATAGAGTGTAAACTGACCTCATTTTTGACGCAGCGTTTCAGTGAGCAATGACGCAACGAGTCTCATATTACGTGTTGCCTTTAAATGATCATAATGTTTCTGCATTGGAGAATGCGGGCATCGATCCCACTACCTCTCGCATGCGAAGCAAGCGCTCTACCATTTGAGCTAATTCCCCTTATAAAGAACTCTCCTTTACCCTTTGTAAATTGTAATGTACTAACAGATCATTGATGCTGCATTATAAAGTGGGGGTTCAACGTGTTTAAGCTCACGTACTCACGTTTATCGCAGCCTTTACGACGAACTGAACCAAATCGTAACTGTCTTTGTACCACTGACAGACTGAATTAAGGGTTGATGCTGCATTATGTAGGGGCCAAAATAGTGCAGGATATACCAACTGTTTAGTGCAGTGCAATAACAAAGCGGCTCTGTGAAGCAAGAACTGAAATTATGATGCATGTAATTCAACATAAAATATGTGGGTATTAATATCTAAAACTCAGTGCATTATTACGCTGCACATAAATATAGATTTAAACGGTCCTATATTTACTACTGTCTGTTTAAAACAACTAATTGGTGTGGAGAACATGTTACACATACAGTTTGCTATTATCTCAAGCTTATCAAGTACATGCTATTTTACTTAGAAATATCTCACAAGGTACAAATTCTTCATCATTCTAAATAAACCATGTAGTACGGGACATTACCTCTTACCTATAGCAACTCGCCCGAACAGGGACTTGAACCCTGGACCCTCAGATTAAAAGTCTGATGTTCTACCGACTGAACTATCCAGGATCTGGAACTTGCTTTAATCCTCACAAGCATGTGACTTAAATTACAAACTTTAACATATGTTGTCCTGTAGAAATTCAATTAATATAAAAAAAATTTATTTCTGTTTCGGCTCTCTTGAAGGCGATTATATAAAGTTTTAGCTGAAGTATGTTGCTGCTTACACACACAAAGAAAAACATCTCAGGAGGAGAATTTAGCAGGTAGATTACAAACAGATTCCTTTCTTTCACCTTTTTCCTTTTTTCCTGTATCAGTTGCACGATAGTTTTCCAGTCCTTAAATGTTATGTGCATTTATATGTGGCAAAATAAAATAATCTTTAAAAATCTAATTGAGTTAGCAAATAACCTTGAATTATACTAAAGGGTTCTTCAAGTAGAAACAGTTCTAGCAAGAACACAAAAAACCCTAAAGAAACACTTCTTAAGACTTCTTAGTCTTAGTTTTTTATTATTGCAAATGCCATTCATTATTTCAAATGACATTAATAATTTATAATCACTGATTTGTGAGATATCAGCAGTAGTAGATCATGTTTAACTGGTTTAATATTGTTTAAGCGCTGATTATCGGCTGTTTTTCGTGAGTATGTTGGGCGGTTTTCCATGCATTTTGGCGGCCTTTGAAATGCGCAATCTGGCAACCCTGGTTGAAACGTTCATTCATATTTTGGAGCGATGTATGTTTGTATGCTAGAATATAAATAACATCTTTTACAAACTGCTGTCTATTTACATTGACATTTTCTCTTCTGTCTAAACATTGTTGGAATTGGGTTTGTAAAAGTAAGCGATACTGTGGATAATATATTTAATGAGCTGAACTAACTGAGAGAAGCGCTAACGGTGGTGGAAGAGTCTAAAGCACTCAGCATACTTCAAGCGAAGCCAAGTTCGCGAACGTCGCACGAAGCCGAACGCGCCTTCGCGAGCTTACAAGCTGGCATACTTCTAGCGGTTTCGCTTTGCCTGTCGCGTCTGCTCCACAGCTGTGAATGTTAGGTTTCCATGACTACCGAAAATGGCGACGTGCGAGGTGTTGGAGGCATATAAAAACATGCTAGAAGAAGAAGCAGAGGAAGAACTGTTTTTGCTGCTTTGTCTTTATAAGAAGAAAAGAGAAAGGCGCAGGTGGTACGTGAGACCTTTGAACAGATCGAGGGTTGACGACGGAGAGTTTATAATGTTGGTAAAACCGATGAGATACATTGACGAGGAGACGCACTTTTCTTACTTCAGGATGTGTGCAAGTCGTTTTGACAGCTTACTGAGCCGACTTGCTCCCCACGTAAAACATGCAAGAACGCATAGATCCCCGGTAGACTTGGCAGAAAGACTTGCCGTGACTTTACGAATTCTTGCCAGCGGTTGCACTCAGCAAAGTGCCGCAGAAAGCTATAAACTGGGTCCATCGACCGTACGTGCTGTCGTATCTGAAATGTGCAAAGCTATTTGGCATGCTCTTGAGGATTTCGTGGAGTTTCCAAAGCCGACACAGTGGGCGGATATAGCCCAAGAGTTTTGGAGTTTATGGAATTACCCCAATTGTGTTGGATCAGTTGACGGCAAGCATGTGCAAATACGAGCCCCACCTGGAGCTGGTAGCGATTACTTTAATTACAAAGGCACGCATTCCATTGTGCTGCTGGCAGCATGTAATGCCAGGTACAAATTTACTATGGTGGATGTTGGTGCTTATGGGCGAGAGAGTGATGGAGGAGTTTTTCAAGAGAGTGAATTTGGATCAAAACTCTTGCAAGGAAAATTAGGACTGCCAACTTCATCTCCCTTGCCTGGTTGCCAGGTCACCTCCCCATATGTGTTTGTGGGGGATGCAGCATTTCCTTTGCATGTCAACCTTATGCGTCCTTATCCAGGTAAGTACTAAAATCTAAATATTTCATTTGTCATGTACACCAATAGGACACTACAGCTTTACACAAGTCTATATATTGTTTAAGTAGTACAGTTGTTTTATCATATACTTGAATTAACATATTTCCAAGTAATTGCACAAAAGCAGTGGTAATTTTAAATACTCATGTTATGTTGGTGTTGCAGGTATACTAGCTATATTTCTGAATGTCATTTATCGTTTTACATTTCACAGGATCCTGTTTAATGAAGGAGCAAAGAATTTACAATTACAGGCATTCTCGGGCACGGCGAGTTATTGAAAATGCATTTGGAATTTTGGCTGCAAGGTGGCGAATACTTGGGCGGCCAATTGAGTGTGCTCCTGAAAAAGCAGTGGACATTGTGAAAGCATGTGTTGCACTGCATAATTACCTGACATGCACCGATGCAACCAACACACTCTCCACATCATACATTCCACCAAATTTTGCAGACATACCTACTGCATCTGGAAACACACAGCCTGGAGAGTGGAGGAGACTGATAGAGGGGGACAACAACCTTCAGGACCCAGGAAGATTGTCAGGTACCCGAGCTAGCAGAGCAGCCATTGGCACACGAAATACCTTGGCACAATTCTTCTGTTCAGCCCATGGATCTGTGCCCTGGCAGGATGCCATCATCAACAAAGGTGCACTTAATCAAGAGTGAAAAAAAATTCAATGTAACCTGTCAAAGCTACACATCAATAATCTTCAATTATTGATGTGTAAACTATTCTTAAATGTTTTATGTAAATTTTGCTAGATATTGCTTATAATTTAGAAATGTAAGAGACAAAATTTGCTTCCAAGGTCATATTTATTTTAACAAAAGTAAGTAATGTTGTACAATGTACATCCGTTCAACTGTAATCTAACATAAATAAAATCTTTTAAACATTTCCTGACTTGAATTTTTGTACCCATCGAAGTGTTTAACATTTGAACAGTTAGTGCAAATTAACATTCAGAACAGCTTATGAATGCCACCCAAGCTCACTTCACGTAGGTTTGGTGGCCAGGACTTGTTTTTCTGTCTCAAACATGAGATTCTGCAATTTAAATTTAAAGTCGCAGCACACCTCTGGGGGTAGGGACCGCATAAAATCAGCTACATGCTGGACATAACGAGAAAAACTATCATTACTTTTCAGGACTTTCTCAAACTGTGCATCTCTTTCTGCCCGTCGCTTATCAAGCATCTCTGTAATGTTTTTTATGCTAAAGCCCTCAGAGGAGTCTCTTTTTCTTTTATGTCTTTGTTGGTTCTCTTTTTTCTCCTCTGAAATATCAGAGGATGCTTCAGAGGAAGTGGATGGTGCACTGGGCAAGGAGATTGATGCTGAGGGTGTAGCTGTTGGAGGTGTCAGTAGTGGGCTGTCAAAATCTTCAAAGTTTATTGTCATTTCACAAGGTGGGTCAGATTGTGGCATGGAGTTTTCAAGGAGATCTGATGCTTCCTCTTCTTTGTTTTTCTATTGGGAAAGGAAAAAGATTATTTCACAGCTACTAATTTATCATCAGAGTATTCACATTACTGTTCATCTTAGCAGAAAGCTATATATACAGTGTATCACAAAAGTGAGTACACCCCTCACATTTCTGCAGATATTTAAGTATATCTTTTCATGGGACAACACTGACAAAATGACACTTTGACACAATGAAAAGTAGTCTGTGTGCAGCTTATATAACAGTGTAAATTTATTCTTCCCTCAAAATAACCCAATATACAGCCATTAATGTCTAAACCACCGGCAACAAAAGTGAGTACACCCCTAAGAGACTACACCCCTAAATGTCCAAATTGAGCACTGCTTGTCATTTTCCCTCCAAAATGTCATGTGATTTGTTAGTGTTACTAGGTCTCAGGTGTGCATAGGGAGCAGGTGTGTTCAATTTAGTAGTACAGCTCTCACACTCTCTCATACTGGTCACTGAAAGTTCCAACATGGCACCTCATGGCAAAGAACTCTCTGAGGATCTTAAAAGACGAATTGTTGCGCTACATGAAGATGGCCAAGGCTACAAGAAGATTGCCAACACCCTGAAACTGAGCTGCAGCACAGTGGCCAAGATCATCCAGCGTTTTAAAAGAGCAGGGTCCACTCAGAACAGACCTCGCGTTGGTCGTCCAAAGAAGCTGAGTGCACGTGCTCAGCGTCACATCCAACTGCTGTCTTTGAAAGATAGGCGCAGGAGTGCTGTCAGCATTGCTGCAGAGATTGAAAAGGTGGGGGGTCAGCCTGACAGTGCTCAGACCATACGCCGCACACTACATCAAATTGGTCTGCATGGCTGTCACCCCAGAAGGAAGCCTCTTCTGAAGTCTCTACACAAGAAAGCCTGCAAACAGTTTGCTGAAGACATGTCAACAAAGGACATGGATTACTGGAACCATGTCCTATGGTCTGATGAGACCAAGATTAATTTGTTTGGTTTAGATGGTCTCAAGCATGTGTGGCGGTAATCAGGTGAGGAGTACAAAGATAAGTGTGTCATGCCTACAGTCAAGCATGGTGGTGGGAATGCCATGGTCTGGGGTTGCATGAGTGCAGCAGGTGTTGGGGAGTTACATTTCATTGAGGGACACATGAACTCCAATATGTACTGTGAAATACTGAAGCAGAGCATGATCCCCTCCCTCCGGAAACTGGGTCGCAGGGCAGTGTTCCAGCATGATAATGACCCCAAACACACCTCTAAGACGACCACTGCTTTATTGAAGAGGCTGAGGGTAAAGGTGATGGACTGGCCAAGCATGTCTCCAGACCTAAACCCAATAGAACATCTTTGGGGCATCCTCAAGCGGAAGGTGGAGGAGCGCAAAGTCTCGAATATCCGCCAGCTCCGTGATGTCGTCATGGAGGAGTGGAAAAGCATTTCAGTGGCAACCTGTGAAGCTCTGGTAAACTCCATGCCCAGGAAAGTTAAGGCAGTTCTGGGAAATAATGGTGGCCACACAAAATATTGACACTTCAGGAACTTTCACTAAGGGGTGTACTCACTTTTGTTGCCGGTGGTTTAGACATTAATGGCTGTATATTGAGTTATTTTGAGGGAAGAATAAATTTACACTGTTATATAAGCTGCACACAGACTACTTTTCATTGTGTCAAAGTGTCATTTTGTCAGTGTTGTCCCATGAAAAGATATACTTAAATATCTGCAGAAATGTGAGGGGTGTACTCACTTTTGTGATACACTGTATATATATTATCCAGTACATGATTAGCTGGATGGTAGCTAAATGTAAATACTAATCTTCCTTTAGGTAAGTATATTAAATGTTTAAAATAACACATATGACATAAATTTAAATATTTCATAGTTTTACAAGATATTTTCAGCATCTTGCACAGTAAAATAAACTTTATCACACACACACACACACACACACACACATATATATATATATATATATAGTATTGTTAGCAAACTACTATACATTAACTGGCTACACACACACACACATTATATATAGTATATATATACATACATTCATGCATATACACACAATATTACTAACCTCAGACTCAGAGGAGTTTGGCATGTTTGTCTCTGTCTCACGGTGCTTAATGAAGCCAGATAACCAGGACAAAGCTGTGTATAAAGGAGGGGTCTTGTTGCCACCGGCATCTCCACTCCGACCCTTCATTCGTTTTTTTGTTTTCACAAATTTGTCACGGAGGTTTTTCCATTTTTGGCGACAAAAATTTGAATCTTTACCAAGAGTCTCTCCGATTTCTTTCCATGAATTCATAATGATTTGGCTGTCTTTATAATCTCTTAAAGAGGTATCGTAAAGGTGACGATACCGCCGTACCTGTTCTGACAAACGCTCCTCAAACTCGTCCATGTTTGTTTACATGGCACGCCTCTTTTTACCGACCAATCACAGGCGTTGTCGCGGAGTGACGTTGTCCGCGGAGTTCGCCCAGCTTCCATGTGCGCGACAAGGCGAGCGAAGCCTCTGCGCGACGTCCGCGGTTGTTCGCTTTCTCCGCGATTACGTCACTTTGGTCGCCGAAGCCAGGCGAACGTCGTTTCCGCATGAAGTATGCTGAGGCCTTAACAGAGTTTGGAACATAGTCGTATCATCATAGCAGTACAACACAGTTTTGTCCGTAGCATCCGAAAATATCCAGAAGCTAATATACAAAAAACGTTTATTTTAATAAACTTACCTTGTTGAAAAAAGTATGACCACAATTTCTAAACAAACACAGTATCCGCTGCTGCAGTCTCTACACAAACTTTTCTGCACTGAAATCGCAAGGACACATTTTATGGATATTACGGTAATGCACTGAAAACGCGTCCTACAGTCATGCAAGCACATACAGCAGTGTGTGAGTTTACACTAATCAACCATAACATTAAAACCACCTTCTTGTTTCTACACTCACTGTCTATTTTATCAGCTCCACTTACCATATAGAAGCACTTTGTAGTTCTACAATTACTGACTGTAGACTGCTCACTCTGTTTTTCAATGGTCAGGACCCCCACAGGACCACCACAGAGTGGGTATTATTTAGATAGTGGATAATTCTCAGCACTGAGAATCAATGCAGTGGTTCATTATTCCTGGTTCAATCGATTAAGACTCCCATGAAGTCACCCAAATGTCAAAGCATCCCCACACAATCACACTTCCACCACCTGGTGGTATGATGGATGTTCTTATTGTTTCTTATTATGAAATACATTCATTCATTCACTGCCTGTTTTATCCTGGTAATGATCACTGTGAGTCTTTTTTTCAAAAAAACTTCAAAAAGTAAATAAAAAAGATAACAATAATATCATTTCAGTTATATCAATAGCAGCGATCAAACTAAGAAATAAAACTCTGGTGCATTTTAATATTGTAGCATTATAAGGTCATGTGTTTCTGTCAAAACAAAACAAAAAAGGTATGTAAATAAAACTGTTTAAGAGTAAATAGGGCGTTAATGACATGGTAACACTGACAGACTGGCCTAAAGATTAATGCTGCAACGAATTTCGCCTTAATTTTATCATTTCAGATTCCGAGTTGCTGCCAAATGATCATAATGTTTCTGCACTGGAGAATGCGGGCATCAATCCCACTACCTCTCGCATGCTAGAGGTCTAAGTCTTACCCTTTGTAAATTTTAATGGATTAACAGAGCATTGATGCTGCATTAAGTAGGAGTGCAACGTGTTTAATCTCACGTACTCTTTTCTATATTATGTGGTGCTTTTATATCATCACAGACTCAGTTTATTTAAAATGTTCATCCCAGCTTTTAGGACGAACTGAAAAAAATAATAACTGTCTTTGTACCACGGACAGACTGACTTAAGGGTTGATGCTGCATTTAAAGGGGATGTCGTGAGTTTCAGCTGTTCATCTTTTACAAAGCAGTTCACCAGATGAAAAACCATCAAAACGTCACATACCGCTGCTTTAACCAAAAAGTCGTTTCAGATAAAGCTCCGAGACATTTCAAAATTGAAAAATTACAAGTTATTGCGTTTGTCCATTAAAAATCAAAAATGATTTTTTAAAAATCTTTAAAAAAATGAAAAAGTGATTTGAGTGAAAATAGAGCGTAATTGTTATTGTAACATTGTAAATTTTGATGCTGCGTTTCAGTGAGCATTGACGCAACAAGTTTCATATTACGTGATGCCTTAAATGATCATAATGATCCTGTACTGGAGAATGCGGGCATCGATACCACTACCTCTCAAATGCTAAGCGAGCGCCCTACCATTTGAGCTAATTCCCCCTACTCTGAACCTCCTTTACCCTTTGCAAATTGTAATGTACTGACAGAGCAGAGCGTTAATGCTGCATAACTGTCTTTGTACCACTGACAGACAGACTTAAGGGTTGATGCTGCTTTATGTAAGGGCCAAAATAGTGCAGTTCAAAAAGTCTCAGTCAGCCGACAGTGCCAACATGCAGCCATATTCATGGATGAGATCTTTTATGAAGTGCATTCTCTTTAATTTGGTGGGACTTGTAGGAGATTCTTCTGTTCTTGTTGCAGTGCTGCTGGAGGGTTTTCTTTTTAATGGTGGTGGTGGGGTGTTTGTGATTATATGTAACTGTAATAATAATGTGCATTTGCATCTTTGTTCCCATTTTGAAGGTATAAAGCATGAGCTGTCAGAAGGGGAATTCGAACCCACTGCTCCAGGGGAGACTGCGAGCTGAACGACTGCTTGGCCATCCTGCTTGCACGTTACCAATGCCAATAGAGAACAGAAACCTTTGAAGCACGGCATACAAAAAGACAGTGCCGTGACTTGGATTCGAACCAGGGTTGCTACGGCCACAACGCAGAGTACTAACCACTATATGAGCATGGCTTCCCAATGCTCAGCCACTGCTCCCTGATAGACTACAGCCACAGTTTCAACAGAACAAGCTGCTTGAGCTACAGCAACAAGGCAACGAGGAACTAATAGGCAAACAACGAGCACAACAGGGTTTGAGTTCTTAAAAAATAATAAATAATCTTAATAAATAATCCAGTCAGTTAAAAACCCAACAAGAAGGCTGTACCTAATACACTCATACCAGAGAAAACACACCCTAACATGCAAGTGCCGTTACAGTGCTAACAATGGTCCATCCAAAAAACATTATTTGGTCAGTTGGAGTGCTCATATGGGGCTCCCTTTCTATTGATATATGGTTTACAGCCTAGTGACAAAGTGTACAGTGCAGCAAATGGGTTACAGTCAGTACATTTACAATACATAATAATGTGAAAAGTTCGTACAAATATTAGTCCGTGTGGGGCGAGGGTGGTGTCGATGGTACCCAAGCTAGTCAGGATGCGGTCTAACGAGCTGCGTTCAGGTCACAGTCTCTCATTGAGGTGTGGGTTTGAACTTCTGACTGCTAGTGCTTTATACAAACTTATGTCTTTAACCCTCTAACATACATAATAATGTAAAAAGATTCAGCAGTTCGTACAAATCTGTGGCCATGTGGGGGTGTTGAGGAAAATTGTCTTTCATAATTTGCGTTCAGGTCAGGATGGCCGAGTGGTCTAAAGCGCTGTGTTCAGGTCGCAGTCTCCCCTGGAGGCGTGGGTTCGAATACCACTTCTGACAGCTCATGCTTTATACAAATCTACTTCTTTAGAGGACACAGCCATCAGGGAATACAGTTTTCATCAGTGAACATGGTCTGCAACAATGCTGAGGTAGGTGCTACGTGTCAAAGTAACATCCACATGGATGCCAGGACCCAGGCTTTTGATCACTGAAAATGTGAGAAACTGAATCATGTATTTATCCTGATCTTGATCTGTTTATTGTTGCAGCTCTGCTGGAGGGTTATTTTGTTGGTGTTTGTGGTGGTGGTGGTGGGGTCTTTGTTCCCATTTTGGTTTATTTAGTATATGATGTACTTTACATCCATTTAAATATGTAATTAAATACTTAAATATCCATTTAAGTATGTTTATTCAGCGTCCATTTACATTGTTACAGCGGTATTTTACGGCAAAAATGGAAATGTTCACATTATTTAAATGGATGTAAAGTACATCATTTACTAAATAAACCAAAATGGGAACAAAGACCCCACCACCACCACCACCACAAACACCAAGAAAATAACCCTCCAGCAGAGCTGCAACAAGAACAGGACAATCTCCTACAGGTCCAACAAAATCAAAGACAAAATGCACTTTATAAAAGACCTCACATTGTTCGTCCTAAAGGCTAAGATCAACGTTTTAAATAAACTGAGTCTGTGATGGTTCAAAAACAATGCATAATATAGAAAAGAGTACGTGAGCTCAAAGACGTTGCACCCTCGTTTTATAATGCAGCATAGAATAGAAGAATAGAATAGAATCTTTATTGTCACTATACACAAGTACAATGCAATTTCGAGTGGCATCTCTCCAATAGAGTAGCAGCAGTAGAAGAAAGACAGTAGTAGTAATCACAAAAAAAAGAAAGAACAATAAAAATCCATTGAGCTGTTTTCACTACGCGATGCAGATCCTTACACTCGGCGGCAGTGCAGCTTGAATACCACTCTGTGAAATTGCTGGTCAGAATACTTTCTATTGTGCTCTTGTAAAAGTTTACTAGTAGGTTCTGCCATAGTTTGGCCTTTTTCAGCTTCCTGAGAAAGAAGAGTCTTTGTTGAGCCTTCTTAATCAGGTGTGAGGTGTTAACGGTCCACGTCAGCTGGTCAGACACGTAGACTCTGAGGAATTTCAGGCTTTTCACCATCTCCACCTTGTTTCCATGGATGTGCAGGGGGAGGTGGTTTATCTCCTTTGTTCTTCAAAAGTCAATGACGATCTCCTTTGTCTTAGAGGTGTTAAGAGCCAGGTTGTTTAATGTACACCAATCAGACAAGTGAGCTACCTCCTGCCTGTAGGCCATTTCCTGATTGTTGGAGATCAGTCCAACTATAGTTGTGTCATCTGAAATTTTAATTATTCTGTTGGAATTGTGAATGGTGGTACAGTCCAGTGTAAAAAGTGTGAAAAGCATAGGGCTTATCACACAACCCTGCGGCGTTCCTGTGTTTAGGATGAGGGTGGAGGAGGTGTGGTTGCCAATTTTGACCTTTTGTGGACGTCCAGTGAGAAAATCCATAATCCAGGGGCACATTGAGGAATTCAGGCCCAGGTTCACCAGTTTGCTGACCAGTTTATTGGGGATGATCGTGTTAAATGCGGAACTGAAGTTCACAAATAAAATCCTCACATCACTGTCAAGTTCCTCCAAATGTGTCAGCGCGGTGTTGAGTGCTGTTGTTATGGCGTCCTCTGTTGAGCGATTTGGTCAGTAGGCAAACTGATACATGTCCAGGCCAGATGGGATGACTGTTCTGATGTGTGAAAGCACCAGCTTTTTGAAGCATTTCATGACTATGGGTGTTGTGTTAGAGCCACTGGACGATAGTCATTCAGGCATGATGAAGCTGATTTCTTGGGTACTGGAATGATGGTGGAGGATTTGAGACACGTTGGGACAGCAGCTTGTTGCAGTGAGAGGTTGAATATGCTGGTAAACACCTCTGTAAGCTGGTCGGCACATGCTTTCAGCACCCGGCCGGGAACTGCATCTGGATCTGCTGCTTTGCTTGCATTGACTTTCCTCAGGGTGGTTCTCACCTGGTGGTGGTTAAGAACCAGTGTTGGTCCTCCAGTAGTTGGGTTGGTGAGTGGCGGGATGGGCGGAGCCACATTCTGAGTATATAAAAATATTAGTCTGTGTGGGGTGGGGGTGGTGTTGAGGATGACTCAGCTAGTCAGGATGGCCGAGCGGTCTAAGGCGCTGCGTTCAGGTCGCAGTCTCCCCTGGAGGCGTGGGTTCGATACAGCTACAGGATGATCAAACCTGAGCTTGTGTCCCATGCCCAATCATGAGAATTGCCTGGTTATTTAAGTGGCGCAGCCCACGGGACTATGCAAGGCAGGGGGTGTCCTCTTCCCCGAGTCAAGCCTAGCACTAATCGTATACCTTGTTCATCCTCCTCCTGGAGGGTTGTGACCTGGGTTCTCTAATGGGATGGGGTGTGGGGGGAATTAGTGAGCGGGTCCTGTCGATGCTCTTTGAGCCCAGCAATGGTCCTTCCGCTTGATCCATATCCACTGGCTGCTTCTTTCGGCCGCTTCAGAGACTGATCTAATTGTTTGTCGTAGAGCCTGTCCATGGATGCCAAGTTCTTTCAGCAGCCAGCAGCATCTGCTGCCAGTTCTGTGTGGCGCAGTTTCTTGCACTCATAGGCCTCTTCTGTTGAATTCTCCCATGGAACTGTGTGCTCTGTGATGTATACAGACTTCAATGAAGGGGACCAGAGCACCAAGTCTGGCCTAAGGGTGGTGCACAACAGGGTTTGAGCTCTTAAAAAATAATAAATAATCTTAATAAATAATCCAGTCAGTTAAAAACCCAACAAGAAGGCTGTACCTAATACACTCATACCAGAGAAAACACACCCTAACACGCTAGTGCCGTTACAGTGCTAACAATGGTCCACCCAAAAAACATTATTTGGTCAGTTGGAGTGCTCATATGGGGCTCCCTTTCTATTGATATATGGTTTACAGCGTAGTGACAAAGTGTACAGTGCAGCAAATGGGTTACAGTCAGTAAATTTACCATACATAATAATGTAAAAAGATTAAGGAATTTGTACAAATATTATTCCTTGTGAGGCGAGCATGGTATCTGTGGTACTCTAGCTAGTCAGGATGGCCGAGCGGTCTAAGGCGCTGCGTTTAGATCGCAGTCTCCCCTGGAGGTGTGGTTTTGAATCCCACTTCTGACATCTCATGCTTTGTACAAATTTACATCTTTAACCCTCTACCATACATAATAATGTGAAAAGATACAAAAGTTAGTACAAATCTTAGTCTTAGTTTTTATTATTTCAAATGCCATTAATAATTTATAATCACTGATTTGTGAGATATCAGCAGTAGTAGGCCATGTTTAACTGGTTTAATATTGTCCTCGATCAGCTCTGTCCTCTTACCCTTAAACAAGGAAAACCTTCTCACCCTGCTCCTTGGCTTTCAGATGCATTGCGCAGCAACAGAAGAGAATTAAGGGCAGCTGAGAGAAAGTGGAGAAAATCTAAGCTTGGTGTTGATCTCCACTCCTAACACGATCTGCTGTCCAGGTTCTCATCCGATGTGACTGCTGCAAAAACATCTTTTTACAAAGCAAAGCTTGAACAATCTGCTGCTGACCCACGTAGGCTTCATGCTATCTTTTCCTCTCTTCTGAACCCTCTTCCTCCTCCCCCATCTGCCTCTCTTACTGCTACTGACTGCAACATTCTTTCAGGACAAGATTGACAAAATTAATCAATCCTTCTCTCCGACTGACCCACTTTCAACTGACCCTCAACCCACCAACACACTCACCAGCTTCACCCCACTCACCATGGATGAGGTTGCACAGCTCCTCTCATCCAGCAATCCCACTACATGCACACTCGACCCTATACCATCCACCATCCTCAAAGACATCTCACAGGACCTAATCCCCTTCATCACACCCATCATCAACAACTCCCTGACATCAGGTGTTGTCCCTACTGCTTTTAAGAAGGCTCAGGTCATTCCCCTTCTTAAGAAACCTACACTAGACACTACAGACATTAACAACTACAGACCTGTCTCACTCCTCTCTTTTCTATCCAAAATTCTTGAACGTGCTGTCTATAACCAACTATCTGCCTTTCTTACTCAGAATGACCTCCACGATCCGTACCAGTCTGGCTTCAAGGCAGCGCATTCTACGGAAACAGCACTTGTAGCTGTTACTGAGAAGCTTCATGCAGCCAAAGCAGCCAAACTGTCATCGGTCCTCATTCTTCTTGACCTCTCCGCAGCCTTCGACACAGTGAATCACAGCATTCTCTTGTCCACTCTCTCCAACCTTGGAGTAACAGGTTCAGCATGGCAATGGATGACCTCCTACCTTGAATGGCACTCCTACCAAGTGTCATGGAGGGGATCCATATCTCCCCCATGCACTCTCTCAACCGGTGTTCCTCAGGGCTCTGTACTTGGCCCACTTCTTTTCTCTATCTACACCCGCTCTCTGGGTAAGGTCATAGCCTCCCATGGCTTCTCCTACCACTCCTATGCAGATGACACTCAGCTCGTTCTGTCATTTCCTCCTTCAGACACACAAGTCTCAGCTCGCATCTCAGCATGTCTGCGAGATATCTCACAATGGATGTCAGCTCATCATCTAAAACTTAATCCCAGCAAGACAGAGGTGTTGCTTATTCCTGGAGATCAGTCTCCAACCCAGGACCTAGTCATTTCTCTGGATGACTCCCAGATCAGACCATCTGATAAGGTAAGAAGTCTTGGTGCTGTCCTGGATAACCAGCTGACCTTCTCTCCTTATATAGCCAACATGACAAGATCGTGCCGGTTCCTCCTGTACAACATCAGGAAGATTCGGCCATTTCTCTCCAGGAAAGCTACCCAGATTCTGGTCCAATCACTTGTAATCTCACGGTTGGACTACTGCAACTCCCTCCTGGCAGGAGCTCCCATGTCCACTATTAAACCCTTGCAGCTCATTCAAAATGCAGCTGCTCGTCTGGTTTTTAACCAGCCCAAACACTGCCACATCACCCCACTGCTGCGTTCTCTTCACTGGCTTCCTGTAGCTGAACGCATTCAGTTTAAAACACTGATGCTCGCCTACAAAGCCAAAAATGGACCAGCCCCAAGCTACCTTCGTGGTCTAATCAAACCCCCGCTCTGTACCACGCAACCTCCGAATCACTAGTCTCGCCCGACTTGATCCTCCACCCAGGACTAAAGGAAGACAAGCATCAAGGCTCTTCTCTGTTCTAGCACCCAAGTGGTGGAATGAACTTCCTCTGTCCGTCCGAACATCTGAGTCTCTTGCTGTCTTTAAAAAACGATTAAAAACCCACCTTTTTACTAAGCACTTAAGCTGACTTGTACCTATTTACTAAAAAATTTTTTCCATTTCCAAAAAAAAAAAAAAAAACACTTTGGTTCTAACAGGTTTCAGCAGATTTGTTTTCTTCGACTGTTGTTTACTAAAACTTGAGAAATGAAATGTTTACTATGGAAGCACTTCTGTAAGTCGCTCTGGATGAGAGCGTCTGCTAAATGCAGAAAATGTAAAATGTAAATGTAATTATAGATTTAAACGGTCCTCTATTTACAACAGTCTGTTTGAAACAGCTGGGCGAACAACTAGTTGGTGTGGAGAACATGTTACACATACAGTGTGCTATTATTTTAAGCTTATGAAGTACATGCTAGTTCACTTACAAACAACTCACAAAGTACAAATTCTTCATCATTCTAAACAAAGCATGTAGTACAGGACATTACCGCTTACCTAATGCAGTAAGAACCAACTCTCCCGAACAGGGACTTGAACACTTGACCCTCAGATTAAAAGTCTGACGCACTACCGACTGAGCTATCCAGGTTCAACCCTTTTACAGCTTACAATAGATAACCCTTTTATATCTTTAACACTTCTGTAAGTCGCTCTGGATAAGAGCGTCTGCTAAATGCAGAAAATGTAAATGTAAATGTAAATGTAAAATGTAAAACCCTCTACCATACATAATAATGTGAAAAGATATAAAAGTTAGTACAAATCTTAGTACTAGTTAGTCTTAGTTTTTTATTATTTCAAATGCCATTAATAATTTATAATCACTGATTTGTGAGATATCAGCAGTAGTAGATCATGTTTAACTGGTTTAATATTGTTTAAGCGCTGATTATCGGCTGTTTTTCGTGAGTATGTTGGGCGGTTTTCCATTCATTTTGGCGGCTTTTAAATGCGCAATCTGGCAACCCTGACTGAAGCGTTCATTCATATTTTGGAGCGATGTATGTTTGTATGCTAGAATATAAATGACATCTTTTACAAACTGTCTATTACATTGACATTTTCCCTTCTGTCTAAACATTTTTGGAATTGGGTTTGTAAAGATAAGGGATACAGTAGATAATATATGTAAAGAGCTAAACTAACTGAGAGAAGCGCTAACGGTGGTGGAAGAGTCTAAAAGGGTTTGGAACATAGTCGTATCATCATAGCAGTACAACACAGTTTTGTCCGTAGCATCCGAAAATATCCAGAAGCTAATATACACAAACTTTTCTTTAAAAAATAAACTTACCTTGTTAATAAAGTATGACCTCAAAATCAAAACAAACACAGTATCCGCTGCTGCAGTCTCTACACAAACTTTGCTGCACTGAAATCGCAAGGACACATTTTATGGATATTACGGTAATGCACTGAAAACTCGTCTTACAGTCATGCAAGCACATACAGCAGTGTGTGAGTTTACACTAATCAACCATAACATTAAAACCACCTCCTTGTTTCTACACTCACTGTCTATTTTATCAGCTCCACTTACCATATAGGAGCACTTTGAATTTCTACAATTATTGACAGGACCACTACAGAGCAGGTATTATTTAGGTGGAGGATCATTCTCAGTACTGCAGTGACACTGACATGGTGTTGGTGTGTTAGTGTGTGTTGTGCTGGTATGAGTGGATCAGACACAGCAGCGCTGCTGGAGTTTTTAAATACTGTGTCCACTCACTGTCCACTCTATTAGACACTCCTACCTAGTTGGTCCACCTTGTAGAGACAGTCAGAGACGATCGTTCATCTATTGCTGCTGTTTGAGTTGGTCATCTTCTAGACCTTCATCAGTGGTCATAGGACACTTCCCACAGGGCGCTGTTGGCTGGATGTTTTTGGTTGGTGGACTATTCTCAGTCCAGCAGTGACAGTGAGGTGTTTAAAAACCTGCAGCGCTGCTATGTCTTATCCACTCATACCAGTACAACTCACACAAAGACACCACCACCATGTCAGTGTCACTGCAGTGTTGAGAATGACCCACCACCCAAATAATAGCTGCTCTGTAGTGGTCCTGGGAGAGTCCTGACCATTGAAGAACACCATAAAAGGGGGATAAAAAAGGATGTCGAGAAACAGATGGATTACAGTCAGTAATTGTAGAACTACAAAGTGCTTCTATATGGTGGAGCTGATAAAATGGACAGTCAGTGCAGAAACAAGGAAGTGGTTTTAATGTTATGGCTGATCGGTGTATACTCACCATGTATGCGTGGCTTTCCTCCGGGTATGAAAACGTGCCAGTAGGTGTAATTGCTGCTCTAAATTGCACCTGTATGTGTGAGTGAGTGGATAAATTAGTGTGTGATGCTTTGCGATGGTTTGACGCGCCCTGTCCAGGGTGTATTTTTGTCTCGAGCCCAGTGTTCGTGACACTGGACCCACGCTTGCCCTGTAATGCTGAATATCAATACAGGCAAATGAAGCGCATTTAAAAAAGCTTTAAAGCATTCTTGAAAAATGATCAGGCCAACCTTTTTAAAAAGTAGATCCCGATGACCTGTTGACTGAAATAGTAGATCCCAAGCCACAGAAGTGTGGGCACCAGTTTTACATTGGCTACGGTTTAACAAGACGTACCAAGAATGGCCTGTAGATGGCGCACTGTAGTCGTTTTTAAAAGCAAGCCAATTATGCCACCGAACTTAAATATGTACAATACTTTATAATGTATCAATTGTAACAGTATCAAATAATAAAACATTATAAAAAATTATAAGTTTATGCGTTTCTGTCAAAACAAAACAAAAAAGGTATGTAAACAAAACTGTTTGAGCGTAAATAGGGTGTTACTGACATTGTAACACGGACAGACTAGCCTTATGGTTGATGCTGCAACGAATTTTACCGTAATTTCATCTTTTCAGATTGCAAAATGATCATAATGTTTGTGCACTGGAGAATGTGGGCATCGATCCAACTACCTCTCGCATGCTAAGCGAGCGCTCTACTATTTGAGCTAATTCCCCTTACACAAAACTGTATTAACATTATCCCTGACTCACATACCAAACTTGTACACATTAATAATACTTAAACAAATTAACTATTTACTCATTTACACAATCATTAATATGCATTTCAAACCCCAATATATTTTACAAAAATGTTATAATACAGATTCACTCAAATTACCATCAGTAATATTCAAAACATTATCAATCTCTCCTAAGTTAGGTAAATAACTAACTAAAAAAAGGGTACCCAAAATTACCGTTGCAGGCCTGATCCAACCTAATAGTCCCAATCAGCACAGATCACGAAGTATATTTGGTCGGTTGTGGTGGAGCTGTCCACGTTCTTTGTTTACATGGATGAAACAGAAAAAATCCACCAGTCTTTTTCCTTTTGATCTTGGATGAAACAATCAGAGTTTATCCGATGCTTTTAATCCACTGTAATCATCACAGTTGCTGAGGAAGCGTACTGCCTTCAATGTCCATGCGCGAAAACTCAAGAGACGAAGTTCACGGCTGATACAGCATAAACAATGTCACTAATCGACTGCAAGATGTTAATATAAGACTCACTGTCCGTTTGTCTTAATGCATCAAGAGAGATAAATCCTAAACAGGTGTTTTACCCGCTTACATGACACTTTTTTCTTCTTTTCCACCCACTTTCTCCCGCTCTTTTCCCAACCTGTGACAGTTCATGCTGATTGGCTTAAAAATAAATCAAGGGAGGGCTATACATACACTTTACTTTAAACAGCATAAAACAACCAGAACATTATTTACAGAACAAATAAGAACAACTTATTTACTAGTTATAAATTAACATAAACAAAATATTAGTTATGCCCAAATTTTTATTGGGCTACACAAACACACAATAATTTATAATTCTCCAATTTTGAAATGTCTCGGAGTTTTATCTGAAATGACTTTTTGTTAAAGTAGAGGTACGTGACTTTTTAATGGTTTTTCTTCTGGTGAAACTGCTTCATAGAAGATGAACAGCTGAAACTCACGACATTCCCTTTAAAATGCAGCATCAACCCTTAAGTCAGTCTATCAGTGGTACAAAGACAGTTTTGATTGGGTTTAGATCGTCCTAAAGGCTGCGATAAATAGAGTCTGTGATGGTTTAAAAGCAAGGTATAATACAGAAAAGAGTATGTGAGCTTAAACACGTTGCACTCTCACTTTATAATGCAGCATCAACGCTCTGATAGTACATTACAATTTACAAAAGGCTAAAGGGGGTTTTAAAGGTGCTTTAAAGGTGAAGGCTGTTGCTGTTTACACACAAAGAAAAACATCTCTGGAGGAGAATTTTGCACGATTGTTTTCCAGTCATTAAAATGTAATGTGCATTTATATGTGGCAAGAGAAAAAAAAATCCATAAAAATCTAATTGAGTTAGCAAAGAACCTTGAATTCTACTAAAGGGTTCTTCAAGTAGCAACAGTTCTACCAAGAACACAAAAAAATCCTTAAGAAACACTTCTTAGTGCTACATACATCAGTTGTATTCTAGAGGTCAGCATGCGATGAAACTGTGATAGAAACAGACATCGTTTTACTTTATACCACAGTTAGTTCCGACCTTACAATCTGATTGGTTGAGAAGCGTTCTAACCGTGCTGATATTCGTGATAACAGCACAGCCTTTTCACACCACAACTGTATTACTCCGCTGACGCGTTGCCAGTAACGACAAGCTTCATGCACACAAACGCGCACGCAGGCGACACAGACCTTTTTCCCGATCGTAGTGTTAAACTCTATATTCGTTGTGGAACTACTTTTTGGCGGAAGGTATTGTCAATATTAAAGCATATTTATTATAAAATTCAGGGCTTCTTTGATTTATTTTCTTTCTTTATTTTGTAAAAACTGTTGTATAAAAGTCCTTCTTGGGTGGCCTGGAGGATATTTTAAATAAATAGGATTTACACAAATCATACAAACACAAAATAAAATTGAACTGAAAGTTGTAACTAGCAAAAAAATAATGTAAGTTCTTCATTGTTCAGTCCAGTCTGTGATAAAGTCCGTTTTAAGTTCTGGACATTTTTGGTGCAAACACGCCAGGTTTTCCGTCACATCTAGTAGGAGCAGCATTATTGGCACTGCAGTCTCGACTTGCAGTCTTTAACCTCGAGAGGGTGAACAGGTTTCCGTCAGAGCCTCCTCGGGTTAAAACAACAGAAGATGTTGTTACAATGTGAAATCGTTAAGAGTAAAATATCAGAGAGTTTTACAGGATTAGACTCCAGCACCCCTAACTATTACAGCATAACTAGGTTTGCTTGTTTAGTTTGAAAAGACCAATCAAAAGCCTGAGTAAATAAATATGTTTTCAATCTAGACTTGAACATAGAGACTGTGTCCGAGTTCTGACAGCGGATTTCCCTAAGTTTGAAGCAGATCTGTGATGGAAATGTTGTGTTTCAATAAACAATAAAGTCATCAGGAGCAATTTTGTAAATTTGGGGTTTGCCTCCACCTAGTGGACATTTTCAGAAATGCAATTTATTACAGGTTAGAACATAACATTAAAACAACCTCCTTGTTTCTAGACTCACTGTCCATTTTATCAGCTCCGCTTACCATATTGAAGCACTTTGTAGTTCTACAATTACTGACTGTAGTCCATCTGTTTCTCTACATAATTTTAAAACCTGGAGAACGCGGGCATCGATCTCACTACCTCTCACATGCTAAGCGAGCGCTCCACAATTTGAGCTAATTCCCATTATGAAGGACCTTCCTTTACCATTTGTAAATTGTAATGTACTAACAGAGCATTGATGCTGCATTATGTAAGGGCCACAATAGTGCAGGATATACCAACTGTTTAGTGCAGTGCAATAACAAAGCAGCTCTGTGAAGCAAGAACTGAAATTATAATGCATGTTATTCAACATAAAATATGTGGGTATTAATATCTAAAACTCAGTGCATTATTAGGCTGCACATACAGGTCCTTCTAAAAAAATTAGCATATTGTGATAAAGTTCATTATTTTCCATAATGTAATGATAAAAATTAAACTTTCATATATTTTAGATTCATTGCACACCAACTGAAATATTTCAGGTCTTTTATTGTTTTAATACTGATGATTTTGGCATACAGCTCATGAAAACCCAAAATTCCTATCTCAAAAAATTAGCATATCATGAAAAGGTTCTCTAAACGAGCTATTAACCTAATCATCTGAATCAACGAATTAACTCTAAACACCTGCAAAAGATTCCTGAGGCTTTTAAAAACTCCCAGCCTGGTTCATTACTCAAAACTGCAATCATGGGTAAGACTGCCGACCTGACTGCTGTCCAGAAGGCCATCATTGACACCCTCAAGCAAGAGGGTAAGACACAGAAAGAAATTTCTGAATGAATAGGCTGTTCCCAGAGTGCTGTATCAAGGCACCTCAGTGGGAAGTCTGTGGGAAGGAAAAAGTGTGGCAGAAAACGCTGCACAACGAGAAGAGGTGACCGGACCCTGAGGAAGATTGTGGAGAAGGGCCGATTCCAGACCTTGGGGGACCTGCGGAAGCAGTGGACTGAGTCTGGAGTAGAAACATCCAGAGCCACCGTGCACAGGCGTGTGCAGGAAATGGGCTACAGGTGCCGCATTCCCCAGGTCAAGCCACTTTTGAACCAGAAACAGCGGCAGAAGCGCCTGACCTGGGCTACAGAGAAGCAGCACTGGACTGTTGCTCAGTGGTCCAAAGTACTGTTTTCGGAAATCAAGGTGCCAGAGTCTGGAGGAAGACTGGGGAGAAGGAAATGCCAAAATGCCTGAAGTCCAGTGTCAAGTACCCACAGTCAGTGATGGTCTGGGGTGCCATGTCAGCTGCTGGTGTTGGTCCACTGTGTTTTATCAAGGGCAGGGTCAATGCAGCTAGCTATCAGGAGATTTTGGAGCACTTCATGCTTCCATCTGCTGAAAAGCTTTATGGAGATGAAGATTTCATTTTTCAGCACGACCTGGCACCTGCTCACAGTGCCAAAACCACTGGTGAATGGTTTACTGACCATGGTATTACTGTGCTCAATTGGCCTGCCAACTCTCCTGACCTGAACCCCATAGAGAATCTGTGGGATATTGTGAAGAGAAAGTTGAGAGACACAAGACCCAACACTCTGGATGAGCTTAAGGCCGCTATCGAAGCATCCTGGGCCTCCATAACACCTCAGCAGTGCCACAGGCTGATTGCCTCCATGCCACGCCGCATTGAAGCAGTCATTTCTGCAAAAGGATTCCCGACCAAGTATTGAGTGCATAACTGAACATAATTATTTGAAGGTTGACTTTTTTTGTATTAAAAACACTTTTCTTTTATTGGTCGGATGAAATATGCTAATTTTTTGAGATAGGAATTTTGGGTTTTCATGAGCTGTATGCCAAAATCATCAGTATTAAAACAATAAAAGACCTGAAATATTTCAGTTGGTGTGCAATGAATCTAAAATATATGAAAGTTTAATTTTTATCATTACATTATGGAAAATAATGAACTTTATCACAATATGCTAATTTTTTGAGAAGGACCTGTACATATAGATTTAAACTGTCCTCTTTTTACTACAATCTGTTTGAAACAGCTGGACGTACAACTAGATGGTGTGGAGAACATGTTACACATACAGTGTGCTATTATTTCAAGCTGATCAAGTACATGCTATTTCACTTACAAACGTCTCACAAAGTACAAATTCCTTCATCATTCTAAACAAACCACGTAGTACGGGACATTAATGCTTACCTAATGCAGTAGGAAGCAACTTGCCTGAACAGGGACTTGAACCCTGAACCCTCAGATTAAAAGTCTGATGCTTTACCGACTGAGCTATCCGGGCTCTGCAACCTGCTTTAATCCTCACAAGGACGTGACTTGAATTACAAACTTTAACATACGTTGTCCTGTAAAACTTCAATTCATATAAAAAGGTTTTATACCTGTTTCGACTCTTTTGAAGTCACTTAATACACTATATTGCCAAAAGTACTCACTAGTCAGCATGGCCGAGCTGTCTAATGTGCTGTGTTCAGGTCACAGTCTCCCTTGGAGGCGTGGGTTCGAATCCCACTTCTGACAGCGCATGCTATATACAAATTTACATCTTTAACCCCCTACCATACATAACAATCTGAAAAGATATAGTTTCAGTGAGCAATGACGCATTGACTTTCGTATTACGTGATGCCATTAAATTATCACAATGTCTGTACACTAGAGAATGCGGGCATAGATCCCTCTACCTCTCGCGTGTTAAGCAAGCGCTCTACCATTTAAGCTAATTCCCCTTACGAAGGACCCTTTGTAAATTGTAATGTACTAACAGAGTGTTGATGCTGCATTATGTAAGGGCCACAATAGTGCAGGATATACCAACTGTTTAATGTAGTGCAATTACTACAGTCTGTTTGAAACAGCTTGGCGTACAACAAGTTGGGGTGGAGAACATGTTGCACATACAGTGTATCACAAAAGTGAGTACACCCCTCACATTTCTGCAGATATTTAAGTATATCTTTTTATGGGACAACACTGACAAAATGACACTTTGACACAATGAAAAGTAGTCTGTGTGCAGCTTATATAACAGTGTAAATTTATTCTTCCCTCAAAATAACTCAATATAGCCGCTCAGGTGGCGCAGCGGTAAAAAGAAACACGCTACAACCAGGGCTGGATTCTGAGAGCGTGGTATCGAATCCAGCCTTGCTTTACTGGTTCGAAGCTGAGTGGCTATATGAGCAACGATTGGCCGGTTGCTCATGTGGGGGGTGGGACAAAGAACCGGATGTGGGTCTCTCTCTGTCAGAATGCGATTGCGTTCTCTGCCGGCTGATTGGAGGTGCTTACACAGAGATGAGAGAGGGTGCCCTTAGAGTGTGTCTCTCCGCATGCAACGCTAGGTGGCGCCAAACTCATCAATGTGTGGGTGGCAAAGATGCATCTGGCTGCTGCTCGTGTTTCGGAGGGGATACGGGTTAGCTTCAATCACTTCCGTCAGGGCAGGGTTCGGCATAGACAGAGAGGAAGCACGATGCTAATTGAACAATTGGATGTGCTAAAAGGGGAGAAAAAGGGGTAAAAATTTAAGAAAAATAATAATAATAACTGAATATACAGCCATTAATGTCTAAACCACCGGCAACAAAAGTGAGTACACCCCTAAGAGACTACACCCCTAAATGTCCAAATTGAGCACTGCTTGTCATTTTCCCTCCAAAATGTCATGTGATTTGTTAGTGTTACTAGGTCTCAGGTGTGCATAGGGAGCAGGTGTGTTCAATTTAGTAGTACAGCTCTCACACTCTCTCATACTGGTCACTGAAAGTTCCAACATGGCACCTCATGGCAAAGAACTCTCTGAGGATCTTAAAAGACGAATTGTTGCGCTACATGAAGATGGCCAAGGCTACAAGAAGATTGCCAACACCCTGAAACTGAGCTGCAGCACAGTGGCCAAGATCATTCAGCGTTTTAAAAGAGCAGGGTCCACTCAGAACAGACCTCGCGTTGGTCGTCCAAAGAAGCTGAGTGCACGTGCTCAGCGTCACATCCAACTGCTGTCTTTGAAAGATAGGTGCAGGAGTGCTGTCAGCATTGCTGCAGAGATTGAAAAGGTGGGGGGTCAGCCTGTCAGTGCTCAGACCATACACCGCACACTACATCAAATTGGTCTGCATGGCTGTCACCCCAGAAGGAAGCCTCTTCTGAAGTCTCTACACAAGAAAGCCCGCAAACAGTTTGCTGAAGACATGTCAACAAAGGACATGGATTACTGGAACCATGTCTTATGGTCTGATGAGACCAAGATTAATTTGTTTGGTTCAGATGGTCTCAAGCATGTGTGGCGGCAATCAGGTGAGGAGTACAAAGATAAGTGTGTCATGCCTACAGTCAAGCATGGTGGTGGGAATGCCATGGTCTGGGGCTGCATGAGTGCAGCAGGTGTTTGGGAGTTACATTTCATTGAGGGACACATGAACTCCAATATGTACTGTGAAATACTGAAGCAGAGCATGATCCCCTCCCTCCGGAAACTGGGTCGCAGGGCAGTGTTCCAGCATGATAATGACCCCAAACACACCTCTAAGACGACCACTGCTTTATTGAAGAAGCTGAGGGTAAAGGTGATGGACTGGCCAAGCATGTCTCCAGACCTAAACCCAATAGAACATCTTTGGGGCATCCTCAAGCGGAAGGTGGAGGAGCGCAAAGTCTTGAATATCCGCCAGCTCCGTGATGTCGTCATGGAGCAGTGGAAAAGCATTCCAGTGGCAACCTGTGAAGCTCTGGTAAACTCCATGCCCAGGAGAGTTAAGGCAGTTCTGGGAAATAATGGTGGCCACACAAAATAATGACACTTCAGGAACTTTCACTAAGGGGTGTACTCACTTTTGTTGCCGGTGGTTTAGACATTAATGGCTGTATATTGAGTTATTTTGAGGGAAGAATGAATTTACACTGTTATATAAGCTGCACACAGACTACTTTTCATTGTGTCAAAGTGTCATTTTGTCAGTGTTGTCCCATGAAAAGATATACTTAAATATCTGCAGAAATGTGAGGGGTGTACTCACTTTTGTGATACACTGTACAAGGTGCTATTATTTCAAGCTGATCAAGTACATGCTATTTCACTTAGAAATATCTCACAAAGTACAAATTCTTCAACTTTCAGAATAAACCATGTAGTAAAGGAAATTACCACTTACCTAATGCAGTAAGAAACAACTCGCCCGAACATGAACCCTGGACCCTCAGATTAAAGTCTGATGCTCTACCGACTGAGCTATCCGGGCTGTAGAGATCCGGGCTATCTCTCTTGAAGGCGATTATATAAAGTTTTAGGTGAAGTATGTTGCTGCTTACACACACAAAGAAAAACATCTCGGGAGGAGAATTTTGCAGGTAGATTACAAACAGATTCCTTTCTTTCACTTTTTTCCTTTTTTCCTGTATCAATTGCACGATTGTTTTCCAGTCATTAAAATGTTATGTGCATTTATATGTGGCAAGAGAAAAAAAAATCCATAAAACTCAAATTGAGTTAGCAAAGAACCTTAAATTATACTAAAGAGTTCTTCAAGTAGAAACAGTTCTACCAAGAACACAAAAAGAACCCTTAAGAAACACTTCTTAGTGCTACATACATTAGTTGTATTCTAGAGGTCAGCATGCGATGAAACTGTGATAGAAACAGACATCGTTTTACTTTATACAACAGTTAGTTCCGACCTTACAATCTGATTGGTTGAGAAGTGATATTCGTGATAACAGCACAGCCTTTTCACACCACAACTGTATTACACCGCTGACGCGTTGCCAGTAACGACAAGCTTCATGCACACAAACGCGCACGCAGGCGACACAGACCTTTTTCCCGATCGCGTTTTAAATCCGTTATCTGATATACAATCTAGCGCACTGTGTAGGGAACATAAATCAGTTGTCTAATTCACTGTCTAGTGCACTATGTAGGGAACATGAATCCGTGATCTGATACACAATCTAGTGCACTATGTAGGGAACATTAATGTGTTTGTAACGCGAACAGTTAGTTTAATAGCCCAGTTAGCAGCTCCTAAAAGTTCTGTTATCACCAATATCCTTTGGTGTGTGCAAGAGGTTTTTTATTTATTTTTTTCCTTCGGAGGTTCTTGCCATTTTCTTCTTGTTGTTCTTACCTCCCTGAAATGAGTTTTTGCAACTTGGGATGTCTGCTTTGTAGTGTTAAACTTTATATTCGTTGTGGAACTACTTTTTGGCAGAAGGTATTGTCAATATTAAAGCATATTTATTATGAAATTCAGGGCTTCTTTGATTTATTTTTTTTCTTTATTTTGTAAAAACTGTTGTATAAAAGCAATAGAACACTTGAGGTCATGTGTTATCGCAAATAACATCACGGCTGCGACCGAATCACAGCCGTGATGTTATTCGCGATAACACACTCCCTCTCGTGTTCTATTGCTTGATTCTAACGCAAAATTAACTGTATGCATATTATGCCATCTGATGGACGATTGAATAGCCTACAACAAGCACAAACAGGGTTTGAGTTCTTAATAAATAATCCAGTCAGTTAAAAACCCAAAAAGAAGGCTGTACCTAATACACTCATACCAGAGAAAACACACCCTAACATGCTAGTGCCGTTACAGTGCTAACAATAGTCCACCCAAAAACATTATTTGGTCAGTTGGAGATCTCATATGGGGCTCCCTTTCTATTGATATATGATTTACAACCTAGTGACAAAGTGTACAGTGCAGCAAATGGGTTACAATCAGTACATTTACCATACATAATAATGCGAAAAGATTAAGCAGTTCGTACAAATGGTGGTGTCGATGGTACCCAAGCTAGTCAGGATGAGGTCTAAAACGCTAAGTTTAGGTCACAGTGTCCCATGAGGCGTGGGTTTGAATCCCACTTCTGACTGCTAGTGCTTTATACAAATTTATGTCTTTAACCCTCTAACATACATAATAATGTGAAAAGATTCAGCACTTTGTACAAATCTTTGGCCATGTGGGGGTAATGTTGGTAATTGGCATTAGGTCCTTGCAAGCGTGTCAGTATGGCCGAGCGGTCTAAGGCGCTGTGTTCAGGTCGCAGTCTCCCCTGGAGGCGTGGGTTCGAATCCCACTTCTGACATCTCATGCTTTATGCAAGTTTACTTCTTCAGAGGACACAGCCATCAGGGAATACAGTTTGCATGAACTGGGTGTACATGGTCTGCAACAATGCTGAGGTAGGTGGTACGTGTCAAAGTAACATCCGCATGGATGCCAGGACCCAGGCTTTTGATCTCTAAAAGTGTGAGAAATTTAAACATGTATTCATCCTGATCATAAAGTATGTTTATCAGCGTCTATTTACATTGTTACAGCAGTATTTTACAACTGAAATGTTCACATTATTTAAATGTATGTAAAGTACATTGTATACTAGCTGTTTACTTTTTTCCTAAGTAAAAACTGTCATTACCTCAACATGTCATTACCAACACATATCTTGTTGTGATGGTAAAAACACTTAGTGATGGTAATTACAGGTTTTTAGTTTCACCATCACTATCTTATTAACTATTTAATAATTAAAGCTAATTAAAGCTAAATAAGCATAATGGTTTTATTATACAAGGAAACATTAATGTTCACTGATTAGTCAATATGGCCCACAAGATATCAGCAGAGATCCAGTAAAATATCAGTAATTACATGAAAAAGAAAAGGTAAGTTTTTTTTATTTTTATTACCCCTTTTTCAGCGCATCCAATTGTTCAATTAGCATCGTGCTTCCTCTCTGTCTATGCCGAACCCTGCCCTGACGGAGGTGATTGAAGCTAACCCGTATCCCCTCCGAAACACGAGCAGCAGCCAGATGCATCTTTGCCACCCACACATTGCGGAGAGACACACCCTAAGGGCACCCCCTCCCATCTTTGTGTAAGCGCCTCCAATCAGCCGGCAGAGAACGCAATCGCATTCTGACAGAGAGAGACCCACATCCGGTTCTTTGTCCCACCCCCCACATGAGCAACCGGCCAATCGTTGCTCATATAGCCACTCAGCTTCGAACCGGTAAAGCAAGGCTGGATTCGATACGACGCTTCGCAGAATCCAGCCCTGGTTGCAGCGCGTTTCTTTTTACCGCTGCGCCACCTGAGCGGCAAGAAAAGGTAAGTTTAAAGTAATATCACAACCTCCAAAATGGGAACAAAGGTGCATCGTAAGGGGAATTAGCTCAAATGGTAGAGCGCTCGCTTAGCATGTGAGAGGTAGTGGGGTCGATGCCTGCATTCTCCAGTGCAGATACATTATGATTATTTAAGGGTTTCATGTAATATGAAACTCGTTGCGGCATCGCTTAATCGCAGCTTCAAAAATTAGATCAGGATTTAAGTGAGTCTTTAAGGCAACAAAAAATATGTGGGTATTAATATCTAAAACTCAGCGCATTATTAGGCTACACATAAATTTACATTTTCAGCATTTAGCAGACACTTTTATCCAAAGCAACTTACACAATGAGCAATTGAGGGTTAAGGGCCTTGCTCAGGGACCCAACAGTAGCAACTTGGTGGTGGCGGGGCTTGAACCGGCAACCTTCTGTTTACTAGTCCAGTACCTTAATCACTGAGCTATCACTGGCCCAGTGATAAATTCAAGTATAGATAAATATATAAATATAAATATAGATTTAAACTGTCCTCTATTTACTACAGTCTGTTTGAAACAACTAGTTGGTGTGGAGAACATGTTACACACACAGAGTGCTATTATTTCAAGCTTATCAAGTACATGGTATTTCACTTAATAACATCTCACAAAGTACAAATTCTTCAACTTTCTAATTAAACCATGAAGTGCGGGACATTACCGCTCACCTAATGCAGTAATAAACAACTCGCCCAAAGAGGGACTTGAACCCTGGACCCTCAGATTAAAAGTCTGAGGCTCTACCGACTGAGCTACCCGGATTCTGCAAATTGCGTTAACCCTCACAAGGATGTGACTTGAATTACAAACTTTAACATACGTTGTCCTGTAGAACAGTTCCAGCAAGAACACACAAAAAAACCCTTAAGAAACACTTCTTAGTACTACATACATTAGTTGTATTCCACACAGGTCAGCATGCGACATCGTTTTACTTTCTAACTGTATTCATATTATGCCATCTATATTACGGTGGCCCGCTGAGTTAAAACACAATAACATTTACAAAACAAACAAAAGCTGACATGTCAACAACAATAAGGAAAAACGCGAATATATTAAGAGACAACACAAATTCTTTAAAGTGGAACGCAATTACATTAAGGGAGAACACAACGAAATTAAGGAAACACGAATACACACTACACTACATCTAGTGGTCGATTGAATAGCCTACAACCAGCACAAACAGGGTTTGAGTTATTAACACATAATCCAGTCAGTTAAAAACCCAACAAGAAGGCTGTACCTAATACACTCATATCAGAGAAAACACACCCTAACATGCTAGTGCCGTTACAGTGCTAAGAATGGTCCACCCAAAATCATTATTTGGTCAGTTGGAGTGCTCATATGGGGCTCCCTTTCTATTGATATATGATGTGGTGTCAACGGTACCCAAGCAAGTCAGGATGCGGTCTAAGGTGCTGCGTTCAGGTCACAGTCTCTCATTGAGGCGTGGGTTTGAATCTCACTTCTGACAGCTCATGCTTTATACAAATTTACATCTTTAACCCTCTACCATACATAATAATATGAAAAGATACTTCTAACATTTTACATTTACATTTTCTGCATTTAGCAGACGCTCTCATCCAGAGCGACTTACAGAAGTGCTTCCATAGTAAACATTTAATTTCTCAAGTTTTAGTAAACAACAGTCAAAGAACACAAATCTGCTGAAACATGTTAGAACCAAAGTGGGGTTTTTTGGGGGGTTTTTTGGAAATGGAAAAAAAATGTTAGTAAATAAGTACAAGTCAGCTTAAGTGCTTAGTAAAAAGGTGGGTTTTTAATCATTTTTTAAAGACAGCAAGAGACTCAGATGTTCGGACAGACAGAGGAAGTTCATTCCACCACTTGGGTGCTAGAACAGAGAAGAGCCTTGATGCTTGACTTCCTTTAGTCCTGGGTGGGGGCTCAAGTCGAGCGAGACTAGTGGCTCGGAGGTTGCGTGGTACAGAGCGGGGTTTGATTAGACCGCGATGGTAGCTTGGGGCTGGTCCATTTTTGGCTTTGTAGGCGAGCATCAGTGTTTTAAACTGAATGCGTGCAGCTACAGCTCATGCTTTATACAAATTTACATCTTTAACCCTCTACCATACATAATAATGTGAAAAGATTTGTTTCAAGATTGTTTCAAAGTTATTGCATGTTTGTCAATTAAAAAAATTAATAAAGGTCTTTAAACTAAACGATGAATGAAAATAGAGCGAAAACTGACCTCATTTTTGACGCAGCGTTTCAGTGAGCAATGACGAAAGGAGTCTGATGTTACGTGTTGCCTTTAAACGATCATAATGTTTCTGCATTGGAGAATGCGGGCATCGATCCCGTTACCTCTCGCACGCGAAGCAAGGATTTTACCAATTGAGCTAATTCCCCGTATAAAGAACTCTCCTTTACCCTTTTTAAATTGTAATGTACTAACAGATCATTGATGCTGCATTATAAAGTGGGGGTTCAACGTGTTTAAGCTCACGTACTCACGTTTATCGCAGCCTTTAGGACGAACTGAACCAAATCGTAACTTTGTACCACTGACAGACTGACTTAAGGGTTGATGCTGCATTATGTAAGAGCCAAAATAGTGCAGGATATACCAACTGTTTAGTGCAGAGCAATAACAAAGCAGCTCTGTGAAGCAAGAACTGAAATTATGATGCATGTCATTCAACATAAAATATGTAGGTATTAATATCTAAAACTCAGTGCATTATTAGGCTGCACATAAATATAGATTTAAACTGTCCTCTATTTACTACAGTCTGTTTAAAACAACTAGTTGGTGTGGAGAACATGTTACACATGCAGTGTGCAATTATTTCAAGCTTATCAAGTACATGCTATTTTACTTAGAAATATCTCACAAAGTACAAATTCTTCATCATTCTAAATAAACCACGTAGTACGGGACATTACCGCTCACCTAATGCAGTAAGAAACAACTCGCCCAAACAGGGACTTGAACCCTGGACCCTCAGATTAAAAGTCTGATGCTCTACCGACTGAGCTATCTAGGCTCTTACCTTCTCTTTGACTTTCATTTAAAAACCAGTCTGAAGAAGAAAGTTCATCACCAACTCATGATGTTTACCAGTTTGGTGTAGCTTGTGCTCCATCACAAGTGTGGCGACTGCACTTGCAACGTCTTTGACTTCTATTGGAAAATGCATGTAGAAATTGCATACGTAGTTGCTCGTTTCGATCTGCCCCTTAACCAGTGGTAGTGTTAGAACGTGGATCTTTTGTTAGAATCGATCCGAATTTATCAGGAGGCAAGGTGACGTCCTTTTAAAAGTTTTATTCAGAAAAAGGTTGGTTCGTCCTCCAAGTCACAAAGCAGCTGCGTTCTGAAGCCTCTGAGTGAAGAGATGCAACAGACCACGTGTAGAGCGCGCAGCTCTTATTTATAGTTTACCACCACCCCCTAGTGGCCAGGTGTAGTACTACTCCATATAAGGTATTCCTTTTGTTCCAGGCTTCCACTCAGCCAGTTCTAACCGGTTTTATGCCACGTGGCGGTTTGGAACAACTCCAATCACATTCCTTGAATACCTAAATGTTTTTAGACCAATATTGTAATGCCCAATAATAATTTATATTATAACAATTCCCCCTTTGAATGCAAAACATTGCGTTCACTTCAACAAAGAGCTTCAGAAGGCTATAGTTACACAAAGAAATTCAAAATGTATAGTCCTTTAGAGACTTCCCTATATGTGTTACATCTTCAAAGTAAGCTAAATTCCCTTATGTGTTGATGATGATATCTTTTTGTTGACAGGAAATCCATGGTCCCCCTTTTGATTTCAGTGATCTCCTTTTGGACAGCTTGAACCATCACCAATCATGCAAGGATTACATTAATCAAATATGTGCCTATGTGTTTTGCAACTTAACATTACTATTTACTTAAACTATCAATATGTCCTTTATCCTATATATGTTGTATTGTAGCTAAATACACACAAAACATTAATTCACGACATTTTCTTCTATTCTTGCTTCTTGGGGTCCCCCTTTGGTGTCGTCCATCGATCAGCAATCTAGACAGAAGAATATTGACAAACGAGACAGACAAACACTCAACATTGAAGTTTAAGTCCAGTACTCCTGATCTTCCTCATTCTTTAAGTTTTCTTTTGGCCCATCGGTTTGCATGTAGAGTACAGTTTCCTGGACTTCGCCTGCTGCTGCCCCCTTTTGATGAATCTCACAATCAGGGTCTTTATGCATGGCACACAAAAACATCCACACACCACTAGGATAGCCAATCCCACACAAACTGCCATAGCCAATTGCGTTATTACTCCTTTCCATGAGCCAAAGAAATTCTCCATCCACTTAGTGAACCAATTTTCGATACCAGAGTTCTCTTTCCATTCCTTTGAGAGAGCCTTCAGCCCCTCCAAGGCTCTGGAAACAGTTCCATCTGGGGCAGTATTGTTGGGTATGAAGGTGCAGCAGGTGGTTCCAATCATGTGACAGACACCTCCTTTATCTGCCAGCAACATATCTAGTGCCATTCTATTTTGGACAGTCATTAGTGAGGTTTTGTCCAATTGATCTCTAAGTCCTTCCACTGCCTGGACAGTGAAATTTACAAATCTCTGCTGGTTATAATACAAATAGTTAATCCAATCTACATTTTTGTTTATTGTGGACCACCAGAAGAATACACTCTCAAAGCCTGCAGCAATCTGGTCTCTAGCCTTGAACTCATCAGGAACTCCTCTCGGCACTCCAATTCCATCTATCCAGACAGTTTTGTCAAAAGATCCTCCAGGCTTCACCTCTCTGGTCTGGCGGTGATGTCTCATCACATCTGCAGGGTCCTTCACACCTTCTTGATGATAGATTCTGAAAGGCATAATCAAATACACCAAAGCGCACTCCCCTCTCCAGACACCAGACAGCCTTTATCTGACCTTCATGTCCCCACATAACCACAAAAGGTCAGCTCTTGCAGATGTTTGATTGAACAGTTTGTAATCATTATATATGCCATCATCCCCTAGGGGAATTGTTTCATTGCACCAACCCCTAGGGAAATTGCCCCTGTTAATTATTTCACCAGTTTTGTCTGATTTAAAGCAAATATACTCACCTTTGTATGCCTTTACGCTAGTGGGAGTTGTTTGCTCCGTGATTGGGAATAGTTTACCCTGCTCCCTACAATTTGTGTCATTCCTGGGCTCATCGGTGAATAGAGAAGTCAGACACGTCAGGTTTTTCGATTTAACAGGGCGAGTAGCTAATGTGGGTTTTGCTGCCGCACATACAAAACAGTTTTTCACTCCCAGTTCCCCTATTGTGTACCTTATCCACTCCAGCCAAGTATTGGTCTCTTCATAACCCGTTTCAATAGCCAGCTGGTCCCTCCAAGTCAACTCTGCTCTTGCCACCACTACTACCTTTTCCCCATCATCTTTCATCGGTATATTTGCAGTGCTGGAATTCCCATATGGAATGGTTGCTACCTTGTTGTTTCCATCTTGCCTTATGGATGGTACCTGTCGGGCTCTCCTGACTCTAGCTAGATTATCGTTATCCTGTTTTAGTTTTAGTGCTTGATCCCCCTTTGTACTGAGTGGGAAAATTGAACCCACCAATAATATGGTCAATATTGCCAAAATGGTCATGGTAATGCATCCACATCCTGATCGTTTCAAAGCCTGATTAAACGGATCTGTTAGTGGATGAAAAGGCATTGTGTTAGTCAGGCAGTGAGTTCTCTATTCCCTATAGAAAATAGTAACCTTAGTGCCTGTGTCCTTTAGTAAAGCCTGCAAAATTGGTCGGACTGTACGCCAATCAAGTCCGTCCAGGCCACCACCCAATTTAGGAATGCCTAATTCAGGTACTTTTAAGGTTTTAAGTAAGTCGGCCAGGTGTTGCACAGCTAAGATGAAGTTCTGCAATGTTGGTTTGTCCTTTGAGTGAGTTTTAGTCACCAAATTAAACACTGTCACTCCCTTTTCACTGTGTATTGTGCATTTACCCACAGGAGCTGTTGTCAAGTCCTTCACTCCAAGTTGTTCTCCTATCTGTTTTGCAACTCCGGCTTCTGGAACAAGATCAGTACCAATACAATGGGCAATATACTTACCTCCTTCAGTGACTACATCACCTGATCTCTCTTCCCACCAGCCTGAGTGTTTCTCTGGCAATTCCGTCTCGTGCCAGAAAAGGGGCAGATTCTTGCTCAGGTCTTCTCTGGTCTCTTCACAGGTTCTGCTTGGTGGATCTGCAGGGGTACAATGTGTGATGTGGTGCCACAGATTTCCTTTCTTACCCTTGACTTTCACAGCATGTGAGGTGACCTCTGTCACTTGCCACGGACCGGTCCACCTTGGGCTGTCCCACTTCCTTTTGTGAACCTTGGTTCTTACCCACTGTCCAACTTTTACCTTTGGTTTTGGTTCTGGCTCCTTCTTCTTGTCCTTGGGCCTAACCTGTTGATTAATGCTGGAAATAAGCTTGGTTAAGGCTTTCATGTAGCTGTCCAATTCTTCATCCCACAAATCCAGTGCCTTATTCACCACCCTGTCTCTAGGTGGCCCTGGCATGCGTCTGCCAGTTAACAATTGGTGTGGGGAGAAGTGAGTGTCACTCCTGGGCGATGCTCTCATGGACATCAACACCAGGGGCAAAGCCTCAACCCAATTTAATTTGGAGCCTTGACATGTTTTGGCCAGTTTAGTCTTGATGGTGTTATTGGCCCTTTCCACCAGCCCTTGGGACTGGGAATGGTACACAGCTCCAAATCTGTGTGTTATCCCCAAAGCTTTTTCCACCTCCTGCAATTTGGCATTATTAAAATAAACCCCATTATCTGAACGAATCAAAGTGGGAACTCCATATCTGGGTATTAGTTCTGTTTTTAACCATTTCACCACCGTTTTAGAGTCTTCCTTTTTGGCTGGGATTGCTTCAACCCACCTAGTGAATCTATCTACCATGACTAGGATGTAACGATAGCCGTTCACTCGGTGTTCCATCCCCATATCAGTGAAATCGATGCAAATTTCTTTAAAGGGTCCTTCAGGGACAGGAAACCGTCCTGCAGTCACTCTATACCCTGGTTTTGGATTGTAGCTCTGACACACCTCACAGTCAATCACGAACCTCTTCACCATATCCCTAATGTGTGGATGCCACCAATTTTGCATCAGACTGTCAAGAATGTTGGACGTACCTACATGTGTTGGACCATGTGCTTCTTTCATCAACAGTGTGAGCAAATGTGATGGTGCCACAATCAATCCTTCCTTACTTTTCCACAGTCCTTCCACTACACTAGCTCCCTTATCTAACCAGCTGTTCTTTTCATATGCTCCTGCCTTTTTCTGCATTTCCCTTACCTGCTCTTCTTTTAGCTCAGGCAAGTTTTCTGATGCCAACACCACCATTTGGCTAATGTACCCTCCCGCTTTCTTTGCTGCCTGATCTGCTGCATCATTACCTAGTGTCACTAGTCCAGGCTCTTTTGAATGACCCTTACACTTAATCACAGCCACTCTCTTTGGTTTATTTACTGCTTTCAACAGCTTAAAAATCTGTGTTGCATGCTTGATGGGTGTCCCTTGTGCAGTCACTAGTCCTCTCCTTATCCACTGCGGCCCATCTAGATGCAACGCAGAATGGGCATAAGCTGAGTCTGTGTAGATGTTAGCTGTTTGATCAGCAGCTTTCTCCAATGCTTTGGTGATTGCTACTAACTCAGCCAATTGGGCAGACGCTGGTTGTTCAATGATTCCTGAGTCCACAGGGATGAAACCCTCATTAGTCTGATTGACTACTGCATATGAGGCTACAATTCCCTTGTCCCCTTTGTAACAGCATCCGTCACAGAATAGAGTCAAGTCAGGGTCCTCTAAAGGAGTGTCTTCCAAATCTTCCCTACACTTCAACAGTTTTTGTGTAATTTGCTCACAGCAATGTGGTTCTGCATCAGGGTCGGAATTCAGACCTTCAGTCATGTTCACCATTTTCCCTGTAGTGTATGAGATATGAGGTTAAGTGAGAATACTATTGATTCTGTCTTTTCTCGCTCTTGACAGGGTAAAGGCTGTGGAAATAAAAAATGCAGTCACACCATGACTTGTATTGACAATAAGAGGATGACACATTACCAAATGTGCTGTTTTGGTAATTGCTGTGGACAATGCTGCTAGGTATCTGACACAACCTGGTTGACCTGTTACCACAGGGTCCAATCTTGAGCTATGGTACAAGAGTACAGCTCTGACACCACTCCCCCTTTTCTGAAAAAGAACTGCATTTATAATGCCATTCTTTTCAGAAACATCCAAATAGAAAGGGTCAGAGTATTTCGGTTGTTGTAGGTCACTGGCTAAGGTCAGTTGCTGTTTTAATTCAATAAAAGCAGCCTCAAGGGGCTTGGTCCACTCTACTTTGGCTGTTAGGTTTCTTTGACCTAACCTGGTAATTTCAGCCCTCAAAGGTGCAACCAAGCCTGAGTAATTAGGAATGTAATTCCTGGAATAACCTGTCAAGCCAAGAAAAGACAGAAGGTGACTTACGGTAGTTGGCTTCGGGTGATTCAGGATGCAAACTCTGGTGTCAGCAGTCAGGGAGTGACCCTTGCTGGAAACCCTCCGTCCTAGAAATGTCACGACAGGTCGGCATATCTGCAGTTTGGCTTTGTTGACTTTGTATCCTAAGTTCGCCAAATGAGTAAGAATGGTAACAGTATCCTGTAAACAGAGCTCTTCAGAAGTACAAGCAATTAGTAAGTCATCGACATATTGAATCAACACGGTGTCACTGCTCAAAAGGTTCTGTGTCAGTAAGACAGAAAGGTCTTCCACCAGACATTTGTTGAAGATGCCCGGGCTATCCTTATAGCCTTGAGGCAATCTGGTGTAAGTGTACTGTTAGCTTCTGTATGTGAAAGCAAAGATTGGCTGAATGTCACTGGGAATGGGAATACTAAAAAAGGCATTCGCTAAGTCTACCACAGAGAAGAAACAATGATCAGGAGTCAGATTCTGCAGGGATCTGTAGGGGTCTGGGACAGTAATGTTTTCAGTATGTGTGACTTTGTTTATGGCTCTTAAGTCATGGACCATTCTGTATTCACACCTGTCTTTGCCAGCCTTAGCCACTGGCAGAATTGGTGTGTTCCAAGCAGACATGGTCGGAATCAAGACGCCACAAGTCAGTAGATCATTAATGGTGTGCTGTATGCCTATCTCAGCTTCTGGCTTCAGCGGGTATTGTGGTTTACAAATGATTTGGGCATCTGGTCTTAGACGAATTGGGGCCAAATGGTGTGGGACACAGCCTACATCTACCTTATGGGTGGTCCACAGCTTCTCAGGAACAGTGGCTAGATAATCACTAGCGGATGAATGGTCAGTTAGTTCCCTGCCGTGATACCTCTCCAACTGCTCATGTTCATAGACTGCGCTGTCTGTGCAGTCACAAGCAATTTTCCAATATGTTTGGTCCTTTGTAGTTGATAGTCCTTGAACCTCCGTAGGAAAGAATTCCAAAGACATGGCCTTTTGTACCATTGTACCTAGTTGTCTGGCCTCATGACCACGGGACAAAAGCAAGGAAACATGTGGTGAGTTTTGTTCAGAACTAAAGTGCCATAGGTCAGTTTGTTCTGGTGTTAAGACAGCATGGGCAGCTACACCTTCAGGGCCCAAAATAAGACAGTCAGTGTGAATGGTGGTAAGCTGGCCTTCCGCCACTGCATACCAGTGTTGGTCGTAGCTTTCATCTTGTTGTCTGCAGTAGTAGAAAGTGCAATGTGGCGGATCGATAGGAGGTACCATGGGCACCCTGGCTGAAAGCCAAGGCTTCCACAAAGACAGGACATAAAGAAGGTTACTTTGGTCCGCCTTTGTTACAGGTAAGTTGAACTTAGCCCAATAGATATCACACAGAGTTGTGACAGGACTAGGAATACTGGAAACAAGCAGGATACGGCTAGCTGGTGTGCCATCTGAATCGGCTACATAAACAGAAAGAGTGCCATCAGAGCTGCAAAGTATTGTGCTAGAAACAGAACACAACAGGTCTCTTCCTAGTAAATTAACTGGACAATTTGAGGAATATAGAAAAGGATGATACACAGTTTCAGTTCCCAATCGTACTGACAAAGGAGTTGTGAATGGTTGCACCTGTCTGGTACCCGAGAATCCAGTAGTTGTGACAGTTTTATTGGATAGTCTGTTGGCCCACCTTTTGTCAATCAAAACAGATGTGGTGGCCACAGTATTCACTAAGAAGTCAACATCAATCCCCTCAACCTGTAATGTCAAAATGGGTTCTTGGGTACAACCATGTGAGGGGCTGGACACTGGGCACCATCAGTATGACCTATAAGGCTGAAATTGGGTCTGGTTGGCACTGACCTGCTGTGGAAGTAGGGCCTGTGAGGGAACTTGGAAGGCTGGTGGCTGAGGTGCTTGCGGTGCAAGAGCTTGTGGCATGGCATAATTCATGACGCCAGCATTAGCCATTGGACAATTTCTCCACCAGTGACCTGGTTGTCCCCAGATCAAGCAGTTTCCAGAGGCCACACCAGCGTTTGGTCTCTGTCCCTGTCTACCACTCTTCCAATTGGGCATATTTCGACCTCTCTGAAAGGTGACTCCTCCTGGCTGTTGATAGATGATCACTGGAGTTGGCATGGGTGGCTGTTGAGGTACAGTCTGATAGGGACCAACAGTTTGGGCCTGTACTGGTTGGCTTCGGGTAGGCACCGACACTACTGCTTGAGTGCTGCAACTTTCAGGAGTTTCACTTGACACCATCTGCTTCTTTGGTTGTTTGGTGCTCTCCTGTAACTTAAGCTTATTCAGTTTCATTAGTACATTTTTATCAACATCTTCGGAGTCTTTAATTTTTCTGTCATGTTTTGTCAAATAATGAACAACCTGTGTGCTCCACATCTGCTCATCCATCTGATCTAACCATACCACATCCTCTAGCTTTTCTTGTACAGGCTTTGGTAAGCATCCCATTACTCCTTGTCTAAAAAGGGTCTGTGTAGCGTGATTGCAATCAGGTCTAGTTCCAGTAGAAGATCTCCAAGTCCTAGCAGCACGCTCCAAAAATTCCCTAGGATCCTCATTCTCCTTCCTAGCCATTCCCTTGAGTGCCTGATAGTCCACTGAAGCTGGCAACAATTGTCTTAACTGTCCCCATGCTGCATTCCTGTGTTGATTGAACAACCTATCATCTGGTACAGCTCCCAACCTCAGAGCTACCTCTACAGCCTGCCAGGTTGAGTCATTACTCGTCCTTTTCATGATAGCCCTTATATCCCCTAGGGCTAATGTGTCCGCTGCCGTTAACTTTTCAAAGGTACTGATCCATGGGGATGCCCCTTTAGACAGAGGAGGTAAGTCCTCTGCTAGAGCTTGCATGTCTCTGTGCGACCATGGAACGTAATCACGTCCATTTCCTGTCACTATCGGAGAGAATTGTCCTACCCCAAGCTCATTACTCTGTCCATTAGTAACGCTCATGTCCACTAGGGGTTCTAGTTCGTCCCAACTTTGTAGTTTCCCCCTAGTTCTGCTAGACACAGGGCTACCAGTTCTAGTACATCTTGGCTCTTCATGGCCAGTCTCACCTGTTCCCATCCTTATGTCAAACTCAGCCCTTGAAGTTTCTAGCTGATTTGATAACCGTCTCAAGTCCCTCTCATACCTGTCAAGAGATTCATTTTTACTCAACTTTCCTTTCCTTTCCAACTTCACTTTTCTGCTTCTACTGTCTTTCCTTTCCTTCCATTCCACATCCAGATCCTCACCAGTAATTAATACACCTTCTCTACTGTTACTGGCCCTAATTGTAGGCCTAACAACCCTACCTTGCATTTTACCTTGTTTTCTTCCCCTACTTGCTCTCCTCCAGCTGCTACCTTCACTTCCAATATCTTCCTCCTCTTCTTCTTCTGATTCCTCCCTCCCAGATACTAGTTCCTGTTCTGTTGGAGGAACATACTCAGCCCTCTCTACTCTATCAGTCAACATCTTTACTTGATCTGTTAACACATTAGACAATTGCTGTACCTGTTCTTGTACTTTCACTTGGAAATCTAACTGTTGCCTTCTAAGCTGCTCATATTCTTCTGATTTAGCATGTAAAACCCCACTTAGCACCTTTAATGTCACATTTGATGTGTGTATGTCTTCACTTTGTTTACTCTGATGTTCGTTATCAGAAAACATAACACGCACCGGATTCGTACCAGTCTGCATTTGTGTGTGTGGTAAAAAAGGGGCGCTGGGTGTGGTATTTGAGGTGTGTGAGAGTGGGAGACGGGAGGGGGGCAGTCGTCTGCTCAGGAATGGCTGACGCTACATATGGGAGAGGGGCGCAGCCCAGCACAGCTGTGTCGGGCAGGGCCATCTGTGCTGAATTGGTTACTTCCTCAGTGGGTGTGTGTGTGTGATTCTCGGCGGGGGCAGAATTCACGTTTAAACAAATATGATTCATATGCTGGATCATAATCTGTGTCAGAGCTAAATCATTTTCAGCAGATATTAAGACCCTTTTAAAAGTAAATTTTTTCAACCCTTTAGCTTTCTTCAATTCAGTTTTTGCATCGCTTACACCCTGTTTAGCAATTTTCACATACGCTAATCTAGTATTTGTGTCGGGGGTTGGGTCCCCACGTGTAGGATACAATCCTTTGTCTACACGAAGTTTAAACCATTGTTCTACTTTCTTTAGCATGGCCTTACGAATTTTCATTGAAGAAGTTTGTTCAATTCGACTTTTTACCCGCCTTTCCAATTCTCCAGCTGTTATGGAGGCCATTATTTTTTATTTATTTATTTATTTTAGAAAGTTAGCAGAATAGAAAACTAGAGAAAACAGAACAGAGCACACAGAAACAGGAAACTATACAAATCCTATACAACAACTAAAACAGGAATCTATACAAATCTTATACAACAACTAAAACAGGAATCTATACAAATCTTATACAACAACTAAAACAACATACCCATCACCAAGACACCGGTAAGTAGTTTCCCTGACCAGTTCTAGCCTCACTGACTTTACTAACAAATTACTAACAATGCAATAGGAAACTTAATCAATTCCAATGATTATTCCACAAAGCAATTGCTATATTGGTTTTCAGGACCGACTGCTCAACACCGACCAGAAAATAACTTACCACACAAACGGTTGGACTTTAACCAACCGACCTGAACCCATTCAGGCTTTCACAGTTGGACTCGAACCAACTGACCTGGTACCAGGCTTTGAGTTTGGACTCTAACCAAACTGGCATGGACTCTAACCACACCGGATCCTTTAGACTCACCAGGAGTCAAGGCATGCCCACCATACCTTTGCTAGTGAAAGAGGAACCACGTCTTAGCATTTATCAGTAATTATTTCTAATTATCTACAAGAGAATTGTCAACATACCAGACTCAGAACTAAATATTTGATTGCATCTAAATGAGGACTTAAATCGCCCTTACCTTTTTAGTCGGGTACCCTTTTGAGTCTGGCAGATTTTGAATTCTCCCGATCCTGGATCCAATCTGATCCCGTTCACCTTTGCAGTCCTCCTGATTTCTGGATGAACACTAATTAATCGATTTTAAACCATACTCTGCTACCATTTGTTAGAACGTGGATCTTTTGTTAGAATCGATCCGAATTGATCAGGAGGCAAGGTGACGTCCTTTTAAAAGTTTTATTCAGAAAAAGGTTGGTTCGTCCTCCAAGTCACAAAGCAGCTGCGTTCTGAAGCCTCTGAGTGAAGAGATGCAACAGACCACGTGTAGAGCGCGCAGCTCTTATTTATAGTTTACCACCACCCCCTAGTGGCCAGGTGTAGTACTACTCCATATAAGGTATTCCTTTTGTTCCAGGCTTCCACTCAGCCAGTTCTAACCGGTTTTATGCCACGTGGCGGTTTGGAACAACTCCAATCACATTCCTTGAATACCTAAATGTTTTTAGACCAATATTGTAATGCCCAATAATTATTTATATTATAACAGTAGCGTGGCCGAGCGGTCTAAGGCGCTGGATTAAGCCTTCAGTCTCTACGAGGGTCGTGGGTTCGAATCCCACCGCTGCCAACTCATGCTTTTCAATGGTGGCTCCATGATTACCCACCCAATGCAACGTATACTCAATCACAATCCCAAGTATGGCACTCGCGATTGGCCCTTTTCGACCCACAACCTTTCTTAACTTTTTTTTTTTATGTAACATGAAACAGTTCGACCGCACTGTGCACACAAACCTTAACTTGGTGTACCTTTGTATCGTTGCTGTTATCTCTAGCATCGCTCCGACTACATGCAACTATGATATAATAAGAAGCATAAAAAAAAAACTTACTCACCCAATAACTGTGTTTACACCTAAAATGGAACGCAGACACTGTGAAAACAGCATACGTTCTAAAGTCAATGAGCTTTTAAACAAGCTCAAACACACCGATGCACCACGGAGTCTTAAATTAAGCATACAGCACGATGGTTTAGCAGAAGAAATGTTGTAAGGAAGCCCTTAAATACTGACCGTCTTGTTGCTCTGCTTGCAAGCTTACTGTAACAAAAGAAAGGTCGTGTATCTGATGGGTTAAGATTAGTCGCTACTCCAACAGTTCTTCACTGTGGCTGGTTAAATGCTGGAAATTACCGCTTACCTAATGTAGTAAGAAGCAACTCACCCGAACAGGGACTTGAACCCTAGACCCTCAGATTAGAAGTCTGATGCTCTACCGACTGAGCTATCCAGGATCTGCAACCTGCTTTAATCCCCACAAGCATGTGACTTAAATTACAAACTTTAACATATGTTGTCCTGTAGAACTTCAATTAATATAAAATGTTTTTATTTCTGTTTCGGCTCTCTTGAAGGCGATTATATAAAGTTTTAGGTGAAGTATGTTGCTGCTTACACACACAAAAAAAAACATCTCAGGAGGAGAATTTTTTGCAGGTAGATTACAAACAGATTCCTTTCTTTCACCTTTTTCCTTTTTTTCCTGTATCAATTGCACGATTGTTTTCCAGTCTTTAAATGTTATGTGCATTTATATGTGGCAAGAGAAAAAAATCCATAAAAATCAAATTGAGTTAGCAAAGAACCTTGAATTATACTAAAGAGTTCTTCAAGTAGAAACAGTTCTAGCAAAAACACAAAAAACCCTTAAGACTTCTTAGTCTTAGTTTTTTCTATTATTTCAAATGACATTAATAATTTATAATCACTGATTTGTGAGATATCAGCAGTAGTAGATCATGTTTAACTGGTTTAATATTGTTTAATCGCTGATTATCGGCTGTTTTTCGTGAGTATGTTGGGCGGTTTTCCATGCATTTTGACGGACTTTTAAAATGCGCAATCTGGCAACCCTGGCTGAAGCGTTCATTCATATTTTGGAGCGATGTATGTTTGTATGCTAGAATATAAATAACATCTTTTACAAACTGCTGTCTATTTACATTGACATTTTCTCTTCTGTCTAAACATTTTTGGAATTGTGTTTGTAAAAGTAAGCGATACTGTGGATAATATATTTAATGAGCTAAACTAACTGAGAGAAGCGCTAACGGTGGTGGAAGAGTCTAAAAGGGTTTGGAACATAGTCGTATCATCATAGCAGTACAACACAGTTTTGTCCGTAGCATCCGAAAATATCCAGAAGCTAATATACAAAAAACGTTTATTTTAATAATAAATTATTTTAAACTTACCTTAAACTTGTTAATAAAGTATGACCATAAAATCAAAACAAACACAGTATCCGCTGCTGCAGTCTCTACACAAACTTTGCTGCACTGAAATCGCAAGGACACATTTTATGGATATTACGGTAATGCACTGAGAACTCGTCCTGCAGTCATGCAAGCACATACAGCAGTGTGTAAGTTTACACTAATCAACCATAACATTAAAACCACCTCCTTGTTTCTACACTCACTGTCTATTTTATCAGCTCCACTTACCATATAGGAGCACTTTGTAGTTCTACAATTATTGACAGGACCACCACAGAGCAGGTATTATTTGGATGGTGGATCATTCTCAGTACTGCATTGACACTGACATGGTGCTGGTGTGTTAGTGTGTGTTGTGCTGGTATGAGTGGATCAGACACAGCAGCGCTGCTGGAGTTTTTAACTACCGTGTCCACTCACTGTCCACTCTATTAGACACTCCTACCTAGTTGGTCCACCTTGTAGATGTAAAGTCAGAAACGATCGCTCATCTATTGCTGCTGTTTGAGTTGGTCATCTACTAGACCTTCATCAGTGGACATAGGACGCTTCCCACAGGGTGCTGATGGCTGGATGTTTTTGGTTGGTGGACTATTCTCAGTCTAGCAGCGCTGCTGTGTCTTATCCAGTCATACCAGCACAACACACACTAACACACCACCACCTGAATTTCCTGCATAAATCTGTTCCATAAAATATTTTCTGCCTTACTCAGCCCTCTGCTTCCTTGTATAGAAATAGGCTAAAAACCGGGTGTAGTAAGTCCTGCTGTCCACAACAAAGGACATTGGATAAATGTTTTGTTTAGAAAGGGTTAAAATTGCTGTACATTTCTGTAATCTTTATAAACTGAAGTTACGACTCATATTGAACAAAACTGATCTCTTACTTTGCTTATTTCCATGAAATGTAAAATATGATATGACAGCCATTTATAAAAGAAAGTTCATGAGCTGCTTGCCACACACCCACAAATGTGACATTAATAAAAAGCCCAGGATGTACTCTATGAAGTAGAAGTACTTAAATGGATTGCATCAATGGTGCTTGAGTTAGAGATCTCGGACACATGTCAAGTCAAATTTATTTATTTAGCGCTTTTTACAATGAGCATTGTCTCAAAGCAACTTTATCCAGGACCAACAGACCAAAAACCCCTATTGAGCAAGCCGAGGGCGACTGTGGCAAGGAAAAACTCAGGAAGAAACCTTGAGAGAAACCAGACTCAGCAGGGACCCATCCTTCTTGGGTGGCCTGGAGGATACTTTAAATAAAAAGGATTTACACAAATCATACAAACACAAAAGTAAATTGAACTGAAAGTTGTAACTAGCAGAAAAATAATGTGAGTTCTTCATTGTTCAGTCCAGTCTGTGATAAACTCCGTTGTAAGTTCTGGACATTTTTGGTGCAAACACGGCAGGTTTCCATCACATCTAGTAGGAGCAGCAATCGTTAAGAGTAAAATATCAGAGAGTTTTACAGGTTTAGACTCCAGCACCCCTAACTATTACAGCATAACTAGGTTTGCTTGTTTAGTTTGAAAAGACCAATCAAAAGCCTGAGTAAATGAATATGTTTTCAATCTAGACTTGAACATAGAGACTGTGTCCGAGTTCTGACAGCGGATCTCCCTAAGTTTAAAGCAGATCTGTGATGGAAATGTTGTGTTTCAATAAACAATAAAAGTTATCAGGAGCAATTCCTTGGAAAGACTCCAAAGGGGTTACCAAAAGTACAGTTGTTTTACATCAGAGGTGCCCAATACATCGATCATGATCTACCACAGCGATTCTCAACTGGTGGGTCGCGACCCAAAAGTGGGTCGCGGACACGTTCTGGGCGGGTCGCGGACAGCTTGTAAAAAATAAATACATTTAAAAATTTTTGTAAATAATTAATGCTCATCTGATTTTGTACTCGTCTTTTATCTGGAAAAAAAAGAGACAGAGAGAGACACGCATCAGACGCGCGCAGCATTCTCGTTGCCATGGTAACCACCATTCGTTTGCCGGTTACCCTTCTCTTTAAATTTGTGATGATGTTCGGAGGCAAGATGGCGAAACGCAAATACAACCCGGAGTATTTGAAATGTGGATTTTCGTTCATTGAGGACAAACACGGACAGAAACCCAAGTGTGTTATTTGTAATGAAGTGCTGGCACAAGAGAGCATGAAACCATCCTAACTAATGCGACATTTACAAACGAAACATCCCGCATGTAAAGACAAGCCGGTGGAGTTTTTTCAAAGACGACTTCATGAGCTGAAGGTATCAGAGAAGTGTCTGACAGCATCTTGCTCCAAACAAGAACATGCGCTCCGGGCGTCTTATCACGTAGCTCACCGTATTGCGAAGGCCAAGAAACCCCACACAATAGCCGAAGAGCTTATTTTACCCGCTGCCATGGACATGGTAAGAGAGGTGCTGGATCAATCAGTGGCAGACAAGCTTAAAACAATACCCCTGTCCAATGATACTATAGCTCGGCGTATTGAAGACATGTCTGGTAACATAAAACAACAGACCACAGCTCGCGTCCAGGCAAGCCCTTACTACGCATTACAGATGGATGAATCCACGGATATAGCTCACCATGCCATTTTACTGCTTTATGTGAGACATGTGTGGGACGGTGATTTGCAGGAACAATTTCTCTGCAGCAGAGAACTCCCTACCACTACCAAAGCAGAGGACATTTTCAACTCCGTAGACTTGTATTTGAGCTCAGTGGGCCTAAGCTGGGAATACTGTGTTGGAATCACAACTGACGGCGCTGCCTCCATGACCGGGAAACATTCAGGTGTGGTGAAACAAATTCTGATGAGGGCACCTAATGCGACTTGGAACCACTGCTTTTTGCACCGAGAGGCACTGGCGGCTAAGAATATGGTTCCTGTGCTTGATGAAGCTTTGCAAAATGTCATCAAAGTGGTGAACCACATAAAACGGAGTGCGAAGAACAGCCGCTGCTTTTCAAATCTATGTAAAGATTTGGGTTCTGAGCATATGCAGGTTTTGTATCACTCCGAAGTGCGCTGGCTGTCGAGGGGTAAGGTCTTGTCACGCTTTTATGAACTGAAAACAGAAATCGCCACCTTCCTCTCAGAGAATAACTCCTCATATGCTGAACTGTTTGACAACGACACCTGGCTCGCACTTGTTGCATATCTTGCTGATATTTTTGAGCACCTCAACACGTTAAACGTGTCTATGCAGGGGAAAGGACACAACATTTTTGAACAGTCAGACAAAATTGTTGCGTTCAAGAAAAAGATCACACTGTGGGTAAATCATTTATTCAAAGACAGACTGGACATGTTTCCAAACGCTTGCCAGGAAGCACAGCAGCTGCACACCACGGCCAAAAATGACTTGAAAAAAACGATCAAGGTGCATCTCAATAAACTTCAAGCTCGGTTTGACGACTACTTCCCAGAGAGACACGGAGATAACATTAATGCCTGGATACGCGCGTGACCCTTTCAGCGTCAACATGGAAAGCGTCATGTTGCCAAGCAACGAAGAACATCAGCTGGTGGAGCTGTCATGTGACCAGACGCTGAAAAAGAGATTCGGCGACGTACGTTTTTCCCACTTCTGGTGCAGCGATGTGATGGCTGAGTATCCATCTCTCGCCACTCTTGCAGTCAAAACGATCCTACCATTCAGCACGACCTATCTTTGTGAAAGTGGCTTTTCTACCTTGGTCCAGCTCAAGTCAAAGCAGAGAAACAGGTTGAACACTGAGCATGACCTGAGAGTAACTCTGTCTACTGTCACCCCAGACTTTGAAACTCTGATCAGAAGTAAAGTACATGCCCAACTGTCTCACTGACTTCCACAAAAGACAGGTTAGGTGAAAGCATCTTGTTTTGTAGCCTTATTTATTTTATGCAGTTTTGATATTTAAATGTATTGTAGTAACTTTTATACATGCAGTTGGCATGATCCTCCTCAGTTTCTTACTAATGTACTCTGAATGCAGAGATATGCAGAGAAGTGAAATATCAAATTTTGTGGCCTTATTTATTTTGTGCAGTTTTGATATTTAATTTTATCAGTTTTGATATTTAATTTTATTGTAGTAACTTTTATACATGCAGTTGGCATAGTCCTCCTCAGTTTCTTAAAAAAAAATTGCTCTTAAATTCACTTTGCATGCATATATATGTTTAAATGTGTTTTTGAAGGCTATTTTTCAAAAATACATTTGTTTGGTTTGTATTCTATAAAAGTGGGTCGCGACTTAATGACCATGAGAAAATGTGGGTCACGGGCTGAGACCAGTTGAGAACCCCTGATCTACCAGTTGTTCGCACAGTGCATACTGGTACGTCGCCCCTCATTCTAACAGGTCAGCGTGATTGACATGAAACGTGGCCATTGTGTTATTGTAAATTTGCGGTTTGCCTCCACCTAGTGGACATTTTGAGAAATGCAATTTATTACAGGTTAGAACATAACATTAAAAAAACCTCTTTGTTTCTAAACTCACTGTCCATTTTATCAGCTCCACTTACCATATAGAAGCACTTTGTAGTTCTACAATTACTGACTGTAGTCCATCTGTTTCTCTACATGAATTTAAAACCTGGAGAATGCAGGCATCGGTCCCGCTACCTCTCGCATGCTAAGCTAGCTCTCTACCATTTGAGCTAATTCCCCTGATGAAGGACCCTCCTTTACCCTTTGTAAATTGTAATGTACTACAGAGCGTTGATGCTGCATTATGAAAGGGCCAAAATAGTGCAGGATATACCAGCTGTTTAATGCAGTGCAATAACAAAGCAGCTCTGTGAAGCAAGAACTAAAATTATGATGCATGTAATTCAACATAAAACGTGGGTATTAATATCTAAATCTCTGTGCATTATTAGGCTGCACATAAATATAGATTTAAACAGTCCTCTATTTACTACAGTTTGTTTGAAACGGCTGAGCGTACAACTAGTTGGTGTGGAGAACATGTTACACACACAGTGTGCTATTATTTCAAGCTGATCAAGTACATGCTATTTCACTTAGAAATATCTCACAAAGTACAAATTCTTCACCATTCTAAATAAATCAGGGGTCCTCAAACTTTTTAACCAAAGGGCCAGATTACTGTTCTTCAGTGTTTCGGGGGGCCGGACCGCAGGTGAAATAGTAAACACACCCAAAAAAGCTATTTACTATGTATACTGGATGTATTGTCTGTGCTTTGTATAATTGTAGTTCATAATGATAATGCAGAAATGTTATTTATTTTAATAATTTTCATTATCCTACCTCATACAGTGTTTCCTTAAAAAATCAGTGTGAACTGTGAGCCTGCTTTTGCCTGACGAGAGTAAGCGTCAGGTTCCATATTTGTTACTGCCAGTCATAATAGCTAATAAATGTTGATCAGTGAGTCTGGATCTGACTCAGACTCAGCTTTATTGTCATTCAAAACCATGTACATGATTAGAACGAAATGCACTTACTCAGGTCTCGGTGTGTGTAAACATAATAATATATAAAATATAAATAGCAAGAAAACCAAGTTAAGTAAAAATAAAACTTAGGACTTAAAAAGACTAGAAGAAATAACTAAGATAGGAATTTTAAATATTTACATTTACATTCAAGTATTGCACAGGAACTACAGCAGCTTTATGTGGATCTAAAGTGCATGATTCGAACTATATCAGCAGAAAAAGGCAGCACCAGGTCACAGGTGTTTAAGGTAACTGGTGAATAGACAGTACATGAGGGGTGGAGCAATTTAGCAGTCTGACTGCATCCGGTTGGAGATTGAAGGTGTTTCAACTTCAAAAAAGTCTGCTCACAGATCCAGATGCTCCCGAAAACGGTAGTTACTTTGAGTGCATGTTTTATTGAGATCGGGGAGCAATGGAAAGAGAAGCATAAAAATTAAACAATGTGCTTGAGTTTTGATTTTGGATGCATAAATGCGTTGATCTCCGGGAGCAGGTCGTTAAAACATTTCAAAACTCGTCCCGACTCAGCCAGCAGATCTCAGTAAAGCCCATCTTCAGCTCAGACAAGAATTCCTGAAACTGCCTGTAGTTAAGAGCATTAGCTTTAATGAAATTAACATAGGACACGAGGATTTTCAAAACGAAATCCCACTTAACTGCTTTGCAACACAGTTCAGTGGCTGCGGTCACTCATCTCTCTATTGATGCGCCAATCACTCCCCTCATGCTTGGAGCGCCACCCGTTGGATCGCTGCCGTATAATCTACTGAGACTCCGGGTGGCCAATTTTGGTTTCCTCTGTTATTTTTTTCCCGTTATAATACTGTGAGTTTGAAGATGAACAGCGGCCAGACAACATGTACTGCTGCTGTGGTTAAAGGGGCCGGTCAAAGCATCTACCTAAAGTAGTTTGATGACCCCTGAAATAAACCATGTAGTACAGGACATTACCGCTTACCTAATGCAGTAAGAAAAAACTCACCTGAACAGGAACTTGAACCCTGGACCCTCAGATTAAAAGTCTGATGCTCTACCGACTGAGCTAGCCAGGCTCTGCAAGCTGCTTTAATCCTCACAAGGACGTGACTTGAATTACAAACTTTAACATGAGTTGTCCTGTAAAACTTCGATTCATATGAAAAGGTTTTATAACTGTCTCGGCTCTCTTGAAGTCGATTATACACTATATTGCCAAAAGAGCTCGCTGGTCGGGATGGCCGAGCGGTCTACGGCACTGTGTTCAGTTTGCAGTCTTCCCTGGAGGTGTGGGTTCAAATTCCACTTCTGACAGCACATGCTTTATACAAACCCTCCACCATACATAACAATCTAAAAAGATATAGTTTCAGTGAGCAATGACACATTGACTTTCGTATTACGTGATGCCATTAAATGATCACAATGTTTGTACAATTTTCATATTTTGGAGCGATGTATGTTTGTATGCTAGAATATAAATCTTTTACAAACTGCTGTCTATTTACATTGACATTTTCTCTTCTGTCTAAACCTTGGAATTGGGTTTCTAAAAGTAAGCGATACAGTGGATAATATATTTAATGAGCTGAACTAACAGAGAGAAGCGCTTACGGTGGTGGAAGAGTCTAAAAGGGTTTGGAACATAGTCGTATCATCATAGCAGTACAACACAGTTTTGTCCGTAGCATCAGAAAATATGTAGAAGCTAATATACAAAAAAAAAAACGTTTATTTTAATAAACTTGCCTTGTTAATAAAGTTTGACCACAATTCTATTTCTATTGTATAGAAATAGGCTAAAAACAGGGGGTAGAAAGTCCTGCTGTCCACTACAAAGGACATTGAATAAAATTGCTGTATATTTTTTAAATCTTTTGAAACTATTTGATTATTAGGAAAAGATTGACAAGAAAGATCATGAGCTGCCACACACCCACAAATGTGACATTACTAAAAAGCCCAAGGTGTACTCTATAAAGTACAGTAGTACTCAAATGGATTGCATCAATGGTGCTTGTGTTAGAGATCTCGGACACATGTTCCCACAGGGGACAAAAATGAATTGCTCTGTCTCAGGAGGATATGTTAATTAAAGCTCATAATGTCACTCATTACAGTTTAATTTAGAAATACAAGATCTGATAACTGACCTTACAAATTTTGAAACAGATCTGTGATGGAAAATTTGTGTTTCAATAAACAATAAAAGTTATCAGGAGCAATTCCTTAGAAGGACTCCAAAGGGGTTACCAAAAGTACAGTTGTAACACATCAGGGGTGCCCAATACGTCGATCGCGATCTACCAGTCGATCGCACAGTGCATACTGGTAGATCGCCCCTCATTTTAACAGGTCAATGTGATTGACATGAAATGTGGCCACTGTTTTTGTAATTTGCGGTTTGCCTCCACCTAGCCATCCCCAAACTGTTCCCACAAAGTTGGGAGCATGAAATTGTCCAAAATCTCTTGGTGTGCTGAAGCATTAAGAGTTCCATTCACTGGAACTAAGGGGCCGAGCCCAACTCCTGAGAAACAACCCCACACCATAATCCCCCCTCCACCACACTTTACACTCGGCACAATGCAGTCAGACAAGTACCGTTCTCCTGGCAACCGCCAAACCCAGACTCGTCCATCGGATCGCCAGACGGAGAAGTGTGATTCGTCACTCACGTCTGTATTAGTTTTAGTCGGTTCCTTTGCATTAAACATTCTTCCATAACATGATGGTGGACGCTGGCGCATTTGGCTGCCGCTACCGTTACCGTATTTTATCGTATTTTATTTTATCGTTTTTCGTTTTCATCTTTTTACACACCTTGTGGATCTATTTCTTTTATGTTACTTTTGATACTTTTATTTGTTCTTTTGATACTTTTTGTTCTTTCTACTGTACATCGCGTCTGCGGCCGGTGGTGAACGGTGGATGAGTTTTCCTGGGATCGGCACGAAGTTGAACTATTCCGTTGACCAGCTGAGGAAGTTCAACAATTGCACTACTCCATCGTGTATTTCAGTCATCAAACAGCTTGGACTCTTTCGCCGGCCTCGTTATATTCACAGGGGCTCCCGGAGAAAGCTTGTTTATTTTCGAAACGGTAACGCTATTCCATCCTTCTGGTCAGCCGTGCGCACTGTCGCTCCGCAAACACGTCATCAGAGCGCTGCTGCCTTGCACACCAGTAGCGGTGTAGTCTCCATGACAACGCTGTCCACGGAGTGGGATGGGAAACGTGGAGTGGACTTTGCAAATCTCCGTTCTCTTCCTCGTTCCTCACAGCCAACTACACAACAATACCACTTGAAAATGGCATTGCTTAATGTTCGTTCACTCAACACAAAAAGTACTGTACTTAGTGAATTTATATCTGACAGTGAACTAGACTTTTTCTGTCTCACTGAAACTTGGCATAAACCCTTGGATTATTTTACGTTAAATCAGACCACGCCAATGGGATACTCGTATATTGATGAACCTCGTATGGAAGGGCGAGGTGGTGGTGTTGCTGCAGTCTATAGGGATGATATTAAAATAACCACTTTGTCTTTTCCTGCTGCTCTTTCTTTTGAACACCTGGCTTTCAAGTTGTCAGGGCCTACTCCTCTGGTCACTGCTGTGGTGTATCGTCCGCCAAAGCCAAACGCTTCCTTTCTCTCTGACTTTTCAGATTTTTTAACCCAGCTTAGTGCCCTCTCATCCTCTGTACTGCTTATGGGTGATTTTAACATCCATATTGATGACAACAACTGTAAATTTGCCAGGGAATTTTTGGAATTGTTACAGTGTTTTAATTTCACACAACATATAAATTTTCCAACTCATAAAAAAGGTCATACTCTTGACCTTGTCTGCTCTACTGGTGTCCTAGTTCATCAGCCGTCCAGCCATGACCTTACTGTCTCTGATCATTTGACAATCATCATGGACATTGAGGTCACTAAGCCCATCACTACAGCTAAACGTAAAATATCCTTCAGGAATCTTCAATATATCTCTCCCTCTGCTTTCTCAGATTCTCTTGTTAAAAAGATGTCTGTCTGTCCTGTACTGTCTAGTACTTCATCTGACCTTGTCGATTACTATAATGACATACTCGCCTCATGTCTTGATGAGCTGGCTCCTTTGAGAACCAAATTTGTTTCATTTAGTCATTCTGCACCATGGTACACAATTGAGCTTCACCAAATGAAATCCCGTAAACACCAGCTTGAAAGACTTTATAAAAAAACCGGTCTAACAGTACATTATCAGATTTATTCTGATTATCTTCAACATTACAAAGACGCTCTTACGGCAGCCCGATCCACTTACTATTCCGAACTCATACATGCTGGATCAACAAATCCTAAGACTCTCTTTTCCACAATAAATAAACTTCTCAAACCAGTTGACAATACTACCAATTCCTTTACAGTTGACAAGTGTAACTCTTACCTCTCATTTTTTCAAACAAAAGTTGAGAATATCCACAATTTTCTGACAGTTTCCCCTGTCATCTCTGTTTCTCCGCCTATCTCACCTCAATTTATTACCCAGCCTCTGTCTCAGTTCTCACCTGTGTCTCATTTGGACCTATCTGAGATCTTAACAGGGATGCGAAGCTCCACTTGTGTTTTGGATCCTGCTCCATCAAAACTGGTTAAGGGTTGTTTTCCAGTTATCTCATCACTTATCACAGAGATAATCAATTCCTCTCTTAGTTCTGGCTCAGTCCCTCAATCACTCAAATTGGCTGCTGTTACTCCCATACTTAAAAAACCTGAACTTGACTCTAACATTATGAGTAACTTTCGGCCCATTTCCAATCTTCCATTTCTGTCGAAAATACTGGAACGTGTTGTTGCCTCACAGCTCAAAGATCACCTAAATTCCAATAATCTATTTGAATCATTTCAGTCTGGTTTCCGCCCCCAGCACAGCACTGAGTCAGCCCTCCTCAAAGTCACAAATGACCTTCTTCTTTCCTCAGACTCTGGACAAATTAATATTCTCGTCCTCCTTGATCTTACTGCAGCTTTTGACACCATTAATCACTCCATTCTTCTGTCCCGCCTTGAATCCTCTGTCAACATCACTGGTACTGCCCTTTTGTGGTTAAGGTCATATCTCGTAAACAGACAACAGTTTGTTAATATCAACAATTGTAGTTCTGCCATTGCTCCACTGTCCCAAGGCGTTCCCCAAGGCTCAGTGTTAGGTCCCCTTTTGTTTATTCTTTATATGCTCCCCCTTGGTGACATCATACGTCGGCATGGTTTACATTTCCACTGCTATGCTGATGATATTCAGCTTTACATCTCCTCCAAATCCATTAATACTGAACTTCACTCCACTCTGACAAATTGCATCACTGAAATGAAATTGTGGATGAAAGCTAATTTCCTCAAATTAAACTGTGAAAAATCTGATATGATCATCGTAGGTCCTACAACCCTGGCAAAAACCACAAAAAATTTTCAAATTACCATTGATAATGACACTTTGTCTCCGTCTTCTAACATCCGAAATCTTGGTGTAATTTTTGATAGCAACCTCTCTTTTGACCGCCATGTAAATCACATCACCAAAACTGCTTTCTTTCATCTAAAAAACATAGCACGTCTACGTCCATCACTCTCCTTTTCTGCCGCCGAAACCTTGATTCATGCTTTTATTACATCCAGAATTGATTATTGCAATAGCATCCTTTATGGTACATCTAACAAAATCCTAAAAAAACTTCAGTATATCCAGAATTCAGCTGCTCGCCTCCTTACTCATACTCGCTCCCGTGATCATATTACACCTGTTCTCCAAAAACTTCATTGGCTTCCCGTTGCTCAACGCATTCAATTCAAAATTCTTCTATTCACTCACAAAGCTCTCCATAATCAGGCCCCATCCTACCTCACCGACCTGCTCCATCAGCACATTCCCTCCCGTAGCCTTCGCTCTTCTGAGGCTAACCTACTGTCCATACCCTCTAGGACCAAGCACCGGACCTGGGGTGACAGGGCCTTTTCCATAGCTGCTCCATCTTTATGGAATGCTCTCCCCAAACACCTACGAGATTGTCCTGACCTGTCCAAATTCAAGTCACTTCTCAAAACTCATCTATTCAAAATGGCATTTAACTTGTAACAACACGAAATAAATGCTTTTATTTTTGCTATTCTTTTTAATAGTTTTTATACTTAGATCACGACAGAAATGTGAAGTCCTAGATCCTAAAACTTGTAAAGTTTTCAGTTTCCTGATTGCATGTGAATCTGTCCTGTTTCTGTCTAATTTTAAGAAATTGTTCTATATTTGTTGTTCTCTCTCATAATTTAGCAAATTTTTAATGAACTGTCTTATGCTGCTCTCTTTGTTTTTATCTTAATTATTCTTGATGTTGATGTACTATTTTGATTTTGTACTATGATTTGTATGGTGTATGTACGTATTTGTTTTGATTATTTGTCTTATGTAAAGCGTCTTTGAGTATCTTGAAAAGCGCTATATAAATAAAATGTATTATTATTATTATATATTAATGCAAAGTATTATAGTAAGCAAGTATTAAAGTATGCAAGTATTCAAATTTGCAAGTATTAAAATACAATAGTATTAAGTACACATGTAATGTTGTACAACACTATGTAGTTAAATACATTGAATAAAAAGTAGTATATCGCTTTTATTGTCCTACCAGAATAACAAGATGTAAATCTACCAGCACCGACGTTAATCCTGAATATTTAACCTAGCACATGCGTTATCGGATTATATTTCTTGAGTATACAACAATAACCTTGGCTGACTTAAAAACTCACAGGTAACAGGTGTATAACACTTTTAAAATCAGACAAAATCAATTCTGTCGTTTTACATAAAGCTAATCATAACGTTATTTAGGGTTGTACGCAATAATAAATTTTTTATTCTGTTTATCTTACTTACACTTGTAAACAGAGGACATCTTTCTTCTTCTTTCTTTCTCCGCTGTGAACGCCTACCCAGCTCCAGTTGCATTATGGGATACATTAGCGGACCGAAAGTGTGCATCGCTTGCATACTCAAACATGGCTGCCAAAGAAGTAGGTCATCCGGGTACTTCTCACGTACCTCTTTGTGCATACTATGTATTCGGACATACTAACCGCTCTAGCGTACTCATTTCACGTACTATTGAGTATGGAAGTATGCGATTTCGGACGCAGCCAGACTCTTTTCTATATTATGCGTTGCTTTTAAACCATCACAGACTCAGTTTATTTGAAACGTTTATCGCAGCCTTTAGGACGAACTGAACCAAACCAAAACAGACTGACTTAAGGGTTGTCAAGGGCTTCTGTCAAGAGACAGAAATGGGGCCGGAGCTTCAGGAAAGTCACGACCACAACCCAAGAGGGGCCAGAGGTGCAATGGATAACGCGTCTGACTACGGATCAGAAGATTCTAGGTTTGACTCCTGGCTGGCTCGGTTACCTTATGCCTTTTTTTGTCTCTCTAACTCCTCATGTATGGTTCTCTGTACCCCACATCCAACAATGCACGTCTTGTCAAAACGACAAAGGCTTGTAAGAGCGAAAAGAAGTGGCTGATTCTGGCATCAGCCGGTGCTAAGCCTTGCAGTTTCCCATATGGTCTAGCTGTCAGGATTCCTGGTTTTCACCCAGGCGACCCGGGTTCTACTCCCGGTATGGGAATTGTCCTTTTTGATTGGACTCGAGTAAAACTCTGCATATTAGTTCCTTGGCGCCTTGTTGCTGTAGCTCAAGCAGCTTGTTCTGTTGGAACTATGACTGCAGTCTATCAGGGAGCAGCTGACGTGAGCCACCAGTGGCTGAGCGCTGGGAAGCCGTGATTGTATAGTGGTTAGTACTCTGCGTTGTGGCCACAGCAACAGCATGAAAGGGGACTAACAAAACATGCAGAAAAACAGATGGACTACAGTCAGTAATTGTAGAGCTACAAAGTGCTTCTATATGGTAAGTGGAGCTCATAAAATGGACAGTGAGTGTAGAAACAAGGAGGTGGTTTTAATGTTATAGCTGATCAATGTACAGTATATTAGAATAATACATTACTAAATTATATTATTCTGGGTTATCTGAGTATATTTATACAATAAAAAAAAAATTAAAATACATTCTACATGCTTTGATAACAATATTTAAGCGTCTTTGAGTATCTTGAAAAGCGCTATATAAATAAAATGTATTATTATTATTAATATTTGAAGCTTCAAGATTATCACCCAGGTACCACCATGATAAAATTACATCGACTATCTTCTCCTCAGTAACAATCAAACTGTCAAACAACTATGAAACTGACAGTCACCCCAGAAATCATGGTGGGAGTATACTAACGTCATAATAACACTGCCAAAATTCTACTCCCCCAAATAAAAACCCTCTTTTTGACCCTGCCACTTTCAAATAAAATCTGGCAACACTGGTCGTTACAACATGAATGTACATTCCTCAGGGAATTTAGAAACAACTCTTATCTTCTCCAAGCATGACACCCTGGTGCATTTCAGACCCAGCAACACCTTTAGACACAACCTGCTTTATCCCAGGGACTTTACACCAATTGGTCAGCCACCTATAAAGCATGTCCCTCCTAGTCAGTTTAACCCCAATTTACACCTGGCAAGGTGGGGCAACGACTCTCAAATGAGTCACACCTTACTTTGCTTGATTTAACTTGAATTTTTTTTTCCATTATTCATTGATAAAGATTTCAGTTTATAATATTTTATCACTTATGTGACGAGTTGCTTGTTCATTTCTGTTTCTGTTGTTTAGCCTGTACAGAACCATGAGAGATCTTTGGACAGACATAAGTAGTGCCAGTTCTAAACAACAGTGATGTGCTGGGGAGTTGCACAGTCTTCTATTAAAAACATGGAAGTGTTCCTGTTGATGACCACTGGACTACAGTTTATGGGATCAGTGCCTTTATGTTGTTTTTAAACATTTGTTGTTGAAATGTCAGAACATGTCATATGTAACATGTTTTAATAAACAAAATAAGTTTTGAAAATGCTTTTTGTTACATGACATTAGACCCTCTGGTTTAAATAAAGTACTTTAGTGATTTAGTGAGTGAAGTCTGGTTTCCTGGAATGTTGCTGGGCAAAATGTGCCAACTGTAGAGGGTAATTTTGATAATTTTTTATATCCATACGTTCTCAGCTGTACAAAACTACAGCTGCAGGAAAAGGTCATTCCAAACTTGTTTAGGATTCATCTACATTTCTGCATCAATTACTCATAAAAGGTGCTCTCCTGTGTTGTGCAAGTCATAAAGTAGGTAAAGAAAATACACACGCCAGTACAAACACAGTTTTATTCAATATTTTATTGGTTTTGTTTCCTCTCTTGTCTCATACACCATCACAGAGAAGGTCAAAGTGCTTTCAGGATGACAGACGTGGTCGTTGATCTGTAGGGACACAAAACAATGTACTGACCGTTAAATTACCATCGACTGGAATCAAGGCACAATACACATGTGTTACAAGTCTGCAGGATCCATTCCCAGACACCCACCATAGATTGTTGTGGTGACTCAGTCATTTCATCTTCTGTGAGGTATCAAGGTGCTTAGGCCCAAATCTGATCTGGTTGCTTCTTCCAGTAGGTTAGACTTGTTCATTGATGGGACTTTCTATAAGACAATTACCCAGAACACACACACCCATATCAATCATTGATGTTTAAATTATGTTAAACTCCTAACTGCCTAAACCACTTTCTCCAGCACTCACCTTTCTGACCTGGCGTGGTATGTACATGGTGCTGAGGAATGGAGGTGATCTGAACCTCAGCTAAAAACCTCTGGATGTGTTCTTGTAGCAGACCTGTGCTGTGGTGGTGAAAACATAATGTGAGATTGATTTCCATCATGTGTTAAGGGGATGTTAAGCTAATAATTATCTGAGGGGGGAAACAGATGAAAAGCAGCTTGAAAAACTTCAGTATTATTCAGTCGACTGACTCGTCAAGCTGATCCACAAAATTTTGCTGATCTCCAAATCACTCCTGTTGTGTTTTCTGGTGTTCATGCTCTCAGATTACTTTTACATTACATGAAAGCAAACAGTGGACGGTTTTGTTCATACACATTTAGTCATTGCTTAGTCTCTGATATGCTCACCCATGATCTGTCTGCTACAAACCCATACAGGTGCCTGTAGAGTAAAGAAAAGGAAAAAAAAAAACAGTTTGACATGAGAAATTGTTGTTATAACTATAAAAATGTATGATTTTATTTGGTTAAAAGTTCTTTACACACCAATTACTAACCTAGTGTCTTTGATGTTATAAAGACACAAATGCACATGAGGTAGTAAAGTTACATATAATCACAACCCCCTTCCCCTAACCACCACCACCACAAGTCCAACAAAATCAAAGAGAAAATGCACTTCATAAAAGACCTCACATTGTTCGTTCTAAATGCTAAGATCAACGTTTAAGTTAAGTGAGTCTATGATCGTTTAAAAGCAACGCATAATATAAACAAGAGTACGTGAGTTTAAACACGTTGCACCCTCACTTTATAATGCAGCATCAACACTCTGTTAGTACATTCTTTGTAGGGGTAATTAGCTCAAATGGTAGCGCGCTCGCTTAGCATGCGAGAGGTAGTGGGATTGATGCCCACATTTTCCAGTGCAGATGCATTATGATTATTTAATGGTAACACGTAATATGAAACTCGTTGCGGCATTGCTTAACGAAACGCAGCATCAAAAATTAGATCAGGATTTAAGTGAGTCTTTAAAGCATCATAAAATATGTGGGTATTAATATCTAAAACTCAGCACATTATTAGGCTACACATAAATATAGATTTAAACGGTCCTCTATTTACTACAGTCTGTTTGTTCAACTCTGTCTGTTCAACTCCACCCCTAGTTGAACAGCTGGGCGTTAACCCGTACAAATTTTTCATCATTCTAAATAAACCATGTAGTATGGGACATTACCGCTTACCTAATGCAGAAACAACTCGCCCGAACAGGGACTTGAACCCTGGACCCTCAGATTAAAAGTCTGATGCTCTACAAGAATGTGACATAAATTACAAACTTTAACATACGTTGTTCAATTAATATAAAAAGGTTTTTTGCCAAAAGTATTTACTCATCTGCCTTCACACGCATGTGAACTTGAGTGACTCCCATTCTTAATCCAAAGGGTTTAATATGATGTCGGCCCACCCTTTGCAGCTATAACAGCTATAACTCTTCTGAGAAAGCGTTCCACAAAAACCGGGTTTGAGTTCTTAGGAAATAATCCAGTAAGTTAAAAACCCAGCAAGAAGGCTGTACCTAATACACTCATACCAGAGAAAACACACCCTAACATGCTAGTGCTGTTACAATGCTAAGAATGGTTCAACCAAAAACATTATTTGATCAGTTGGAGATCTCATATGGGGCTCCCTTTCGATTGATATGTGGTTTACAGCCTAGTGACAAAGTGTACAGTGCAGCAAATGGGTTAGAGTCAGTACATTTACCATACATAATAATGTGTAAATATTCAGGAGTTCGTACAAATATTAGTTTGTGTGGGGCGGGAGTGGCGTCAACAGTGTCCAAGTTAGACAGGATGGTTTAGCAGTCTAAGGCAGGGCTCTAGACTAACGTTTTGCACTGGTTGCACTGGTGCACCTAACTTTTTTTCTTAGGTGCACCAGCACAAAAGTTAGGTGCACCCAAATTTTCGACCGCATCGCATTTAACACCGCAGTTTTACAGGTTCACTTTTTTTTTTTTTTTTTAAATCACTGTCCATACAGGCAATATTGACTTGGAAATAACTAACAATCTGGTCAACATGGCCTCGTCTGATGATCTGTTTGCTGCTGCCTGACAATGAAGGGCAGTGGGGAGAGGGGACACTTGGGCAGTGCATTTATCGCGGCATGTAATGTGTTTTATAGATGCATTGGGCTTTTTCAGCCTTTCAATTCGAAATGTATTAGAACCAGTCACAAATATACTATTGCCGGCCACTGTCTTCTTTACAGTTAATTATAGTATTACAGACTAATTATAGCACACTTATAAAAATTATAAAAATAATAGAGTAAATGTGTATGTATGTATGTATATCTATTTATATGTGTGTGTATATTTAAAATTATATGTATATGTTTGTGTGTGTGTTAGAGTGTAATCTTAAATGCAGTGCATTATATTATCGGCTTTACTGAATCTTTTACACAGATTCCCAAAATCGCTTGCGGTGCACTCACTGTGTATTTTGACTACATGTATTGTAATATATTTTGGTCTTTTAGTTATTTTTATATTTTACTTAACGAAAATATTGTCGTGTTTTTACTTTCACTATCGCGGCACTTTACCGCTAGCATTAGCCCCTTGCTACTGTAGAGGGTCGGCTCACCTAGCCGCTGTCCGGTGGGGATGCTGCGGGTCTTTTGTTGTGCGGTGGTGGAGGTGTGGGAATAAAGGCACACGGCAGGGTAGAGTCACTTTAACTGTTTAGTCAGGACTTAAGTGAGCGTTACAACACTTTACACCGCCGAGCTCCAGAACCCGAACTTCCATTCTGGGGACATCCGGCGAGTCTCATATACAAAACTAAACTTACGGCAGAACGTCCGAACGCACGTGTATAAACCTGGTGCTGCATTCTGATTGGCTGAGCTGAATGTTGCTTACATATCGCCGCTAGAATATTGTCCCGCCCTTCACTATCTCTGATTGGTTTAGACCATGTTATTGGCCTAATGTGTGTCTGTTGTTTTTTTTTTCCCTCGGACGCCTGGTCGCACCGGTGCGACCTGAGATTTTTTTTAGTCGCACCATTGAGAAATTAGGTCGCATGTGCGACCAAATTGGTCGCACTCTAGAGCCCTGTAAGGCACAGTATGCAGTCTTCCCTGTAGGGATGGGTTCAAATCCCACTTCTGATAGCTCATGCTTTATACAAATTTACATCTTTAACCCTCTACCATACATAATAATGTGAAAAGATTTAGCAGTTTGTACAAATCTTAGTTGGTGTGAGGCGAAAGTGGTATCAATGTCACCCCAGCTAATCAGGATGGCAACTGAAGATTGTATTCTTCAGTTGAGTTCTTCATTGTTCAGTCCAGTCTGTGATAAAGTCTGTTGTACGTTCTGGACATTTTTGGTGCAAACACGCCAGGTCTCTGTCACATCTAGTAGGAGCAGCATTGTTGGCACTGCAGTCTCGACTTGCAGTCTTTAACCTCAAGAGGGTGAACAGGTTTCCGTCAGAGCCTCCTCGGGTTAAAACAACAGAAGATGTTGTTACAATGTGAAATCATTAAGAATAAAATATCAGAGAGTTTTACAGGATTAGACTCCACCACCCCTAACTATTACAGCATAACTAGGTTTGCTTGTTTAGTTTAGAAAAGACCAATCATAAGCCTGAGTAAATAAACATGTTTTCAATCTAGACTTGAACATAGAGACTGTGTCCGAGTTCTGACAGCAGATCTCCCTAAGTTTGAAGCAGATCTGTGATGGAAATGTTGTGTTTCCATAAACAATAAAAGTTATCAGGAGCAATTTCTTGGAAAGACTCCAAAAGGGGTTACCAAAAGTACAGTTGTTTTACATTAGGGGTGCCCAATACGTCGATCACGATCTACCAGTCGATCTCACAGTGCATGCTGGTACATCGCCCCTCATTTTTTCCCTAAGTAAAAACTGTCATTACCTCAACATGTCATTACCAACACATAACTTGTTGTGATGGTAAAAACACTTAGTGATGGTAATAACAGGTTATTAGTTTCACCATCACTATCTTATTAACTGTTTAATAATTAAAGCTAATTAAAGCTAAATAAGCATAATGATTTTATTATACAAGAAAACATTAATTTTGCACATAAATATAGATTTAAACTGTCCTCTATTTACTACAGTCTGTTTGAAACAACTAGTTGGTGTGGAGAACATGTTACACATACAGTGTGCTATTATTTCAAGCTTATCAAGTACATGCTATTTCACTTAATAATATCTCACAAAGTACAAATACTTCAACTTTCTAATTAAACCATGTTGTACGGGACATTACCGCTCACCTAATGCAGTAATAAACAACTCGCCCAAATAGGAACTTGAACCCTGGACCCTCAGATTAAAAGTCTGATGCTCTACCGACTGAGCTACCCGGGCTCTGCAAATAGCTTTAACCCTCACAAGGATGTGACTTGAATTACAAACTTTAACATACGTTGTCCTGTAGAACAGTTCCAGCAAGAACACCAAAAAACCCTAAAGAAACACTTCTTAGTACTACATACATTAGTTGTATTCCACACAGGTCAGCATGCGACATCGTTTTACTTTCTATCTGTATTCATATTATGCCATCTATATTACGGTGGCCTGCTGAGTTAAAACACAATAACACAAGAGACACAAATTCTTTAAGGTGGAACGCAATTACATTAAGGGAGAACACAACGAAATTAAGGAAACACAAATACACACTACACTACATCTAGTGGTCGACTGAATAGCCTACAACCAGCACAAACAGGGTTTGAGTTATTAACAAATAATCCAGTCCACCCAAAATTAGAGATGGGACGATCGGGGTTTTTGGCATCGATTCCGATCTCCGATCTCCTTTCAGGGACATCGACCGATAGCCGATTGCGATGGGGGGGGGGGGTTTAGCAGTAAATAAAATAATAAACTTAAAAAGAGCCTCACAGTAAACCGGAGCAGCGCGCGCGCGTGTGTGTGCGCCTTTAGAAGAGACGCGTTGTTCACTGTATCGCTATAAGTGATTCATTGATTCACGAGTCATTTTTCGCGACGCGTAAGTTTCTCTTCTCAGTTATCTCTCCGTGTTTACTGTTATTAATTAAATGTCGTGGTTTTAAATAAACACCAACTACTAAAGAACATTCTGTGTGACTCTCTTACATTAAAAAGCTTCATTAAAAAGCTTAATTAAACTGTTATTACCACAGATCTGTAACCGACCGTCAGACTCGTTCCGTCTGTGGAGCTAAAAGTTCAGCAGATGATCCTGAACTAACGAATTTGGTAATGAATAAACTTTTGCCTCTGATTGGCTCTGTAACGTTTTCTGTTCTCATCTACATCACAAGTAAGAACTGCTTCCGATTTACCAAAGTGAACCAGGAGTTTATATAACGTGCTGATAGAATCGACTCAGATGTGACCGGGTTGAATTATCTTTTTAAAGTAAATATTACAATCAGCAAAATTACATCGTATGTATGATGCACAACGTTAATGATGTTATTTTAGGTCATGAAGAGCTTTCACTGTGGTTTCTGTACGATGGTGATGATGAATGGTGATGTGATGGTTGGCGTCGTAGCTCAAAGTCTGGATCAATCCACTGAGCTGTTAACTTAACGTGATCTTTATATATCACACGATCGGATCGGCTACTTTTAGGAGATATCGCCGATCGCCGATAGCATATTTTGATAAAAAATTGGTCAGTTGGAGTGCTCATATGGGGCTCCCTTTCTATTGATATATGATGTGGTGTCAACGGTACCCATGGGCGGATCTACCGGGGTGGCATAGGGTGGCACATGCCACCTGCGGCACCTGCGGCACCCCTGCTGCCACAGTCTGTTTAAAACAACTAGTTGGTGTAGAGAACATGTTACACATGCAGTGCGCAATTATTTCAAGCTTATCAAGTACATGCAATTTTACATAGAAATATCTCACAAAGTACAAATTCTTCATCATTCTAAACTAAGCATGTAGTACGGGACATTACCGCTTACCTAATGCAGTAAGAAGCAACTCGCCCGAACAGGGACTTGAACCCTGGACCCTCAGATTAAAAGTCTGATGCTCGACCGATTGAGATATCTGGGCTCCTACCGTCTCTTTGACTTTCATTTAAAAACCAGTCTGAAGAAGAAAGTTCATCACCAACTCATGATGTTTACCAGTTTGGTGTAGATTGTGCTCCATCACAAGTGTGGCGATTTGACTTCTATTGGAAAATGCAGGTAGAAATTGCATACATAGTTGCTTGTTTCAATCTACCCCTTAACCAGTGGTAGCGTGGCCGAGCGGTCTAAGGCGCTGGATTAAGGCTCCAGTCTCTTCGGGGGCGTGGGTTCGAATCCCACCGCTGCCAACTCATGCTTTTCAACGCCGGCTCCATGTTTACCCACCCAATGCAACGTATACTCAATCACAATCCCAAGTGTGGCACACGCGATTGGCCCTTTTCGACCCACAACCTTTCTTAACTTTTTTTTTTATGTAACATGAAACAGTTCGACCGCACTGTGCACACAAACCTTAACTTGGTGTACCTTTGTATCGTTGCTGTTATCTCTAGCATCACTCCGACTACATGCAACTATGATATAATAGAAAGCATAATAAAAAAAAAAACTTTTACTCACCCAATAACTGTGTTTATACCTAAAATGGAACGCAGACACTGTGAAAACAGCATACGTTCTAAAGCCAATGAGCTTTTAAACAAGCTCAAACACACCGATGCACCACGGAGTCTTAAATTAAGCATACAGCACGATGGTTTAGCAGAAGAAATGTTGTAAGAAAGGAAGCCCTTAAATACTGACCGTCTTGTTGCTCTGCTTGCAAGCTTACTGTAACAAAAGAACGGTTGTGTATCTGATGGGTTAAGATTAGTCGCTACTCCAACAGTTCTTCGCTGTGGCTGGTTAAATGCTGGAAATTACCGCTTACCTAATGTAGTAAGAAGCAACTCACCCGAACAGGGACTTGAACCCTGGACCCTCAGATTAAAAGTCTGATGCTCTACCGACTGAGCTATCCGGGCTCTGCAACCTGTTTTAATCCCCACAAGCATGTGACTTAAATTACAAACTTTAACATATGTTGTCCTGTAGAACTTCAATTAATATAAAATGTTTTTATTTCTGTTTCGGCTCTCTTGAAGGTGATTATATCAAGTTTTAGGTGAAGTATGTTGCTGCTTACACACACAAAAAAAACATCTCTGGAGGAGAATTTTGAAGGTAGATTACAAACAGATTCCTTTCTTTCACCTTTTTCCCTTTTCCCTGTATCAATTGCACGATTGTTTTCCAGTCCTTAAATGTTATGTGCATTTATATGTGGCAAGAGAAACAAATCCCTAAAAATCTAATTGAGTTAGCAAAGAACCTTGAATTATACTAAAGAGTTCTTCAAGTAGAAACAGTTCTAGCAAGAACACAAAAAACCCTTAAGACTTCTTAGTCTTAGTTTTTTATTATTATTTCAAATGCCATTAATAATTTATAATCACTGATTTGTGAGATATCAGCAGTAATAGATCATGTTTAACTGGTTTAATATTGTTTAAGCGCTGATTATCGGCTGTTTTTCGTGAGTATGTTGGGCGGTTTTCCATGCATTTTGGGAGGCTTTTAAATGCGCAATCTGGCAACCCTGGCTGAAGCGTTCATTCATTTTTGGAGCGATGTATGTTTGTATGCTAGAATATAAATAACATCTTTTACAAACTGCTGTCTATTTACATTGACATTTTCTCTTCTGTCTAAACATTTTTGGAATTGGGTTTGTAAAAGTAAGCGATACTGTGGATAATATATTTAATGAGCTAAACTAACTGAGAGAAGCGCTAACGGTGGTGGAAGAGTCTAAAAGGGTTTGGAACATAGTCGTATCATCATAGCAGTACAACACAGTTTTGTCCGTAGCATCCGAAAATATCCAGAAGCTAATATACAAAAAGACCCGTTTATTTTAATAAACTTACCTTAAACTTGTTGATAAAGTATGACCATAAAATCTAAACAAACACAGTATCCGCTGCTGCAGTCTCTACACAAACTTTTCTGCACTGAAATCGCAAGAACACATTTTATGGATATTACGGTAATGCACTGAGAACTCGTCCTACAGTCATGCAAGCACATACAACAGTGTGTGAGTTTACATTTGTGCACATCATAGTAGCAGTTTCTCATTCCTTCCAACAAATTGCAAATGCTTTTGGACATGCATCAATTGCTTCCATACAATTGCTTCTGCTGTTTTATAACATTATTATTTGCTATGTCATGTCAGTCAAAATGAACTATACTTATGAATGCTGAATAGTCATTCCTTATGAAACTAATAGTCCTCATTTCATTGCTTGAATCATTACATACAAAAATGTTGAACTAGTTGTCAAAATCAGTATGTTGTATGTTCCAATTGAGTTCCAATATGTACTGCAATATTGTTTACAGTTGTGCACAGCTCTACCCAAAAAGTGTTTCTTATGTTTGTTGTAAATAAGTTTGTACTTTGCTTTAGCACAATGATGTGAAGAAATTAGAATTGCAAAGAGCATATGCAGTAAAAATGTGAAACATACGTATTGTACTCATTTACCTCACTAAATACAGTAATGTATAACTTACAGTTTTTCTCAGTCGCTTTGGTGCATTTCTCACATCACTATTACAGTTTTTCTCAGTCGATTTGGTACATTTCTCACATCATGATTTACATTGGCATCACAACAAGTGCATTTCTCAAAACAGTTAGTGCAAACAGCAAAACTCAATGAAATACCTGCAAAAGCACATACCTCGCTCACAATTCTTTGTTTTAGCCTCAAAAGCAAATATTTATGTCAATCAACTTGTCAGTGCCATCAGAATGTCTAGTCTGTGTGTCATTGCCTATGAACAAGGCAGTAAAAATACTTAGTCATGTTGTCAGTGCAACAGTGTACACTGTAAGTATATTCTGATGGAAACTAGCTAAGCTTTTGATTACAAGAACGCTGCACATTCTGTGGCATATCAATTGAAACGGTACGTGTTACACACAAAATACAAACTTACACAGAACACAAAGTTACACATGACTGTATGTGGGAGACTGACAACAAGAAATTGGACTGGAATCAAATTTATACAGTAATATTATTTTACTGTATTGTTCGCACTGCAATCTGTTGACAAAAAAATCAGATAGAAATTCAGGAAAGACAGACAACTGTTTGGCAGCACTCTATAACACAGAGGAAAAACTACAAAATTAGAAACTTACTCTAAACATTCAAAACAACCTGAGACAACAACTTAAGGAATTATAGTGCTTTCTTTTCTATACATCCTGACGCTCCTCTCTGTTGGGCCACGTTTTCATCCACGTCACACTGGATATCTTCCCTTGCAATGCAGCGTGGAAAGAATCTCCTGGAGTGCCTAATCCAGCCTCTGCAGGCATCTGCTGTGATATCCTCACAAGCTGCATCCATGGCAGTCAGCAGGTTTATCTGGGTGTACGGCTGGTGATCGTACACCTTCCATCTCCAGGCTGAGAAGAACTCCTCAATTGGGTTCAGGAATGGGGAGTAGGGTGGGAGGAATACCATCAGCATTCGATAATGAATGGCAAACCATTGCCTGATGGTGTTAGAGTGGCATGGACTCTCCTACCTCTTCCTCTGTTTTGTCCCCTCAGCCTTCCACCACACAGCCTTACCCTTCTTCTTGGCTGTTCACCCTGTACACAGCCTTGTCTTTTCATTGTGAGACTTTGTGACATTGCAATGTTTTGTGTCTATATATGTTTGTCAATTGAAGGTTCATGAGATGTACCTCTGACCTATGGTTGAGAGCTGTTTGACCATTGGTTGATCTAAACCTTCACAAATTCCCCTTCTTAACTGAAAGCCAAGATTCACCTGAGAACAATTTAATCAATTTATGATAAATTACCAAAATTTACCATAAAAGTTTCATAGAAATGTACAAATTATGCCTGAGAGATTATGACAACATGTTCAGCACTTTTGCATGTAATGACCTAGGCAATGACCCAAAGCCTAAATGTTTTGGAGGGTAAGACAATTCAACAGACAATCAGTAGAACACATTTTGATAAACATGACATAAGCAATTGATAATGCAAAGGACAGCAGACAATTGCATGACCATTTGCATGAATGTACAAAATCATTTGCAAAATGTGAAACACAATGAGAAATGCTATTATGATCTGCACAAGTGACAAGGAGATGTGGAGATTGAATGAACAGTTTTGAGAATTTCAATTCTGATCTGAGAAATGAACCAAATCGACTGAGAAAAACTGTAACATTTGCACAACAGTAAGTACATTTCTCAAAACAATTAGTACAAACTGCAAAACCTAGTGTATAACCTGCAAAAGCGTGTCACTTGCTTAAAATGGAGAGTTCATTCCTCAAAAGCAAGTATTCATGTCAATGAAAGTGTCAGTGTCATCAAAATAAAAAGTCCTAACACCATTGTTTATGAACAAGTTAGTCAAATGGCTTTGTCATGTTTTCATTATGACAGTTCACTATGTAAGTGTTTTTTTCAATGCAATGACACTACCTGAAAATGCTCAAGACAGCACTATACACTATTAGCACACCCATTTAAAATCTACAGTTAGGTTACACATTATTGTATTTAGTGAGGTAAATGGGTACAAGACACTTACACTTTTTCTCGATTGTTTACACACAAATTCTGGTACTTGAGACACAATGACCACAACATGTAACTCATGCACCAACTTCCTAAACCAGTTCTGCTAAACTACAAGCACAATTCCTGCTTTACACTTAAATTGCAGTTCTAAAACACACTTTTTCAAAACACTACACACAATTTTCATGAAGAAAATCTCTTGTTTTCACAAGGAACATTCTGTTATTCCTAACTCTAACGTTAATTGCCCTACTATGCACACTGACTCATCACATGGGCAAACACCTGTCACACAGGTTAACAATCAGAAATCAGAGCTTTAGTATAAAAGGCCAACAGGTGAGCTCTTCTGTTTTGGAGCAATGGATGCCAACATTGGAAACAGAGGCAGAGCCAGAGGAGTAAAAGTAAGAGGAGGAGGAGGACGGGGAGGACGAGGAAGGCCAGTGACAGTAATCTCTGATTAGATCCGAGCCACTTTGGTTGACCATGTGGTCAACCATGGTCTAACAAAGGCTGGGCAAAGAGTACAGCCAAATTTGAGCAGGTACACTGTAGCATCCATCATCCAGACTTTCCGAAATGAGAACAGGTAAGAAATCTACTCTCACTACAAAACTGCAGTACTGCATATCAATACAGTACTCAATGAGTACAGTAGTGCCGTATTGCATGTGGACTGTTCTGTAGGACTGTAAAAATTAAGTATGTTTCAATTATTTGGGAATAATACAGTATTTACAGTATTTTACTATTTTTATTGCAGAACTGAAAGATTACCAACACAAGGTGGACGGGAACGTCTTCTGTCTCCTGAACAGGAAACTGAAATCATGAACATGGTCCTAGAAAATAATTCCATAACATTATGGCAAATACAAAGAAAAATAATAGAAAACAATGAGATATTTCAAAACGTTTTTTTTTTTTACTGTAACTGTATACAGTAAATTCTTCTGTTCTTTTGTATGTAGACCACTGTATGTGCAACTTTGTTTTGGTTGGGATGTACACTGTGTACATTGTTTTTGTGGGAAAAATAAAATACATTTGTTACCGTGTATTTGTGTGTTCTGAGTATAAAAACAATATTCCAAAATATTTTACAACACACGTATGTATGTACTGTCAGTAGTAAGTGTAACACTAAACAAAAAAAGGCCCAAGTAATTATGATGAATGGAGAAGAAGTGTTTTCCATTCATCATAGTGTTTTATGTTGAGCACATCAGTGTTCAACTGGTTCTTATAAATGGCTATTCATATGATGGTTTGTCTGTGTCATCTGAAAACAAAATACCATTTTGAGAAGAGAAAACATTGTTTTGAATGTAAAGTTTCATTTTGCAGGAGAATTGAGGGGTTTTGCCCATTGTGTGTGTGTTTTTTGATTTGTGTGTAGAGTTTTGAGAGTATGAGACAAGCTTTCAGAAAATGTGTGTAAACAATCACATTTGTGTAAACAATCACATTTTTACTGCATATGCTCTTTGCAATTCTAATTTCTTCACAGCATTGTGCTAAAGCAGTACAAGTACAAACTTATTTACAACAAACATAAGAAACACACTTTGGGTAGAGCTGTGCACAACTGTAAACAATATTGCAGTACATATTGGAACTGAATTGGAACATACAACATACTGATTTTGACAACTAGTTCAACATTTTTGTATGTAATGATTCAAGCAATGAAATGAGGACTATTAGTTTCATAAGGAATGACTATTCAGCATTCATAAGTATAGTTCATTTTGACTGACATGACATAAGCAAATGATAATGTTATAAAACAGCAGAGAATTGTATGGAAGCAATTGATGCATGTCCAAAAGCATTTGCAGTTTGTTGGAAGGAATGAGAAACTGCTACTGTGATGTGCACAAATGACTAAATCTTGTGGAGGTTGAACTAACAGTTATGAGAATTTTAATTCTGATCAAACAAATGCACCAAAGCAATTGAGAAAAACTGTAAACTAACCATGTAGTACGGGACATTACCGCTTACCTAATGCAGTAAGAACCAACTCTCCCGAAAAGGGACCTGAACCCTGGACCTCAGATTAAAAGTCTGATGCTCTACCGACCGAGCTATTCGGACACTACAAGCTGGTTTATTCCAGTGCTAAGAATGGTCCACCCAAAAACATTATTTGGTCAGTTGGAGTGCCCATATGGGGCTCCCTTTCGATTAATATATGGTTTACAGCCTAGTGACAAAGTGTACAGTGCAGCAAATAGGTTACAGTCAGTAAATTTACCATACATAATAATGTGAAAAGATTCAGGAGTTCGTACAAATCTTAGTCCGTGTGGGGTGTGTTGATAATAACTCAGGTAGTTAGGATGGCCGAGCGGTCTAAGGCACTGCGTTCAGGTCGCAGTCTCCAATAGAGGTGTGGATTTGAATCCCACTTCTGACAGCACATGCTTTATACAAATTTACATCTTTAACCCTCTATGCCAATTTGAAAAAATCAATAATGCGTTGGACAGTTCTTAACCCGATTTTAGTAATTTCAGCAATCTCCTTAGATGTTTTCTCTGCTTGATGCATGCCAATAATTTGACCCTTCTGAAACAGATTAACATCTTTTCCACGACCACAGGATGTATCTTTCAACATGGTTGTTTAACAAATGAGAAGCTATTCACTGCATCAGTTAGGGTTAAATAACTTGTTGCCAGCTAAAACATAATCACCCATGCAGTAATTATCCAATGGGAGGCTCTTACCTATTTGCTTAGTTAAATCCAGGTGGTGACCTTTTTTTTTGGCCAGGCAGTGTATAAACAAGAGTACGTGAGTTTACAGTTTTTTTCAACTGCTTACACACTAAATATTTGCTTGTCACACAACTTTCTAAACATGTCTTTCAAACACCAGAACCCCACACCAAATCTGCAAAACCATACACTAATTCTCAGTGTCTGACTCAGTTTTCAATTTCCTAAAACACATTTTGCAAAACTCCACACACTATTTTCTACCTAATACACAAAAATCTAACAGGAATTAACATGATTTCCTTTTTCAAACACAACCTATCAAAATGCCACACTAAATCACCAGTTCTTCACTCTCACTCCTCACATGTGCAAACACTCATTACTTTATTGAACACCAGCGAATCATTGGCTTAGCATAGGTCAGATGTCAAGATGTCTGTTTTGAACAATGAATGACAACGCAGAGAGAGCCAGGAGAGTTGGAGGTAGAGGCAGACCACAAGGGGTTCGGGTTCGAGCCCGGAGGAGAGATGAAGCCTAGACACACACCCAACCCCTACCCTCCCCCCAACCAACACACACACACATTTTTTGGTAAAAAATAAAATCATTTGTTTGAAATCAGCTTTTTCATAGATTTCAAGTCGTCAAGTCAACTTTATTTATATAGCGCTTTTTACAATAGACATTGTCTCAAAGCAACTTTACAAAATCCAGGACCAACAGATACGAAAACCCCTGTTGAGCAAGCCGAGGGCGACTGTGGCAAGGAAAAACTCCCTGAAAATTACAGGAAGAAACCTTGAGAGGAACCAGACTCAGCAGGGCCCATCCTTCTTGGGTGGTCTGGAGGATACTTTAAATAAATACACGATTTACACAAAGCATACAAACACAGAATTAAATGATCTAAAAGTTATAACTGGTAATAAATAGATAAATAAATAAATAATAATAGAGTTGTTATTCGCTCTAGTCTTCAATAAAGTCTGTAGTGAGTTCTTGTCATTCTTGGTGCAATTACTCCAGACCCGTCACATCCAGCAGGAGCAGCATCGTTGTCACGGCAGTCTCGACTTTAATCCTTAACCTCGGCGGGTAAACAGGTTTCCATCAGAATGCCTTTGGAGTAAAACAACAAAGAATGTAGTTAATAATGTACAATGCTAGTTAAGTAAAACAGTTTTACAGAGAGTTTTAGACTCCGGCAGCCCTAAATATTACAGCATAACTAAAAGGGAGAGCGAGCAGGTAACAAGGTCATGAAGGCTTTCACAGGACATCAGCGCCCACCTCTCCTACCCAAACGGGAGTGATCGGACAAGAGAGGCAGAACGACAGCAACCCAACATCCCTGATCACCACAAGTTTCTATGACCAAGAACCCCCAAGCTCTGCGCCTTTGTCTATACTAATCAAAAGCCTGAGAAAATAAATATGTTTTCAGTCTAGACTTAAACATTGAGACTGTGTCCGAATCCCGAACAGAGGCAGGAAGATTATTCCAAAGTTGTGGGTAGACGTGTTTGGTTTCTCTCCAACTACATGTGGTTGGATGTTTTTTCTTCTTATGTGCTGTGCAAATATTGTATTCAGAGCAGCAAATGATTTGGAAAAAATAAATATTTTTGGTTTCTATACTGCTTATGTGTGTTGTGAGTATATTTCACCTTGTCTCTGCATGTTTGTATGGAAATAAACATAGAATCCCATGAAAGACAGAAGAGCTTTAGGTTTTAAACAACAGTGTGTACATGATGTATCCAAAATGTCATATTATGACAAAAGTGTTTGCAATGTGAGGTCAATGCTTGCTTTTGAGATGTGTTTATGACATTTTGAATGTCGTGTGTCATTTTGCTGGAGATCTGAGGCATTTTGCATTTTGTGTGAGCAATTGTGGGTTTTGTGTGTAGAGTTTTGAAAAGTAGACACAGAGTTTTGAAAATGTGTGTAAACAGTTGTTAAAAACTGTAAACACGTTGCACCCTCACTTTATAATGCAGCATCAACGCTCTGTTAGTACATTACAATTTGGTGGGTTCCTTGTGAGGGGAATTAGCTCAAATGGTAGAGCGCTCGCTTAGCATGCGGGAGGTAGCGGGATCGATGCACACATTCTCCAGTAACATTATGATTATTTAAGGGCAACACATAATATGAAACCCGTTGCGGCATCGCTTAATGAAACGCAGCATCAAAAATTAGGTCAGGATTCAAGTGAGTCTTTAAGGCAACATAAAATATGTGGGTATTAATATCTAAAACGCATTATTAGGCTACACATAAATAGATTTAAACAGTCCTCTATTTACTACAGTCTGTTTGAAACAGCTGGACGTACAACTACTTGGGGTGGAGAACATGTTACACATACAGTGTGCTATTATTTCAAGCTGATCAAGTACATGCTATTTCACTTAGAAATATCTCACAAAGTACAAATTCTTCAACTTTCTAAATAAACCATGTCGTACGGGACATTACCGCTTACCTAATGCAGTAAGAAGGAACTCGCCCGAACAGGGACTTGAACCCTGGACCCTCAGATTAAAAGTCTGATGCTCTACCAAATGAGCTATTCCTCACAAGGACATGACATAAATTACAAACTTTAACATACCTTGTCCTGTAAAACTTGAATTAATATAAAATGTTTTATACCTGTTTCGGCTCTCTTGAAGGTGATTAGATAAAATTTTAGGTGAAGTATGTTGCTGCTTACACACACACTTTTTTCCTGTATCAATTGCAAGATGGTTTTTCAGTCATTAAAATGTTATGTGCATTTATATGTGGCAAAATAAAAAAATCCATAAAAATCAAATTGAGTTAGCAAAGAACCTTAAATTATACTAAATGGTTCTTCAAGTAGAAACAGTTCTACCAAGAACACCTAAAAAAACCCTTAAGAAACACTTCTTAGTGCTACATACATCAGTTGTATTCCACACAGGTCAGCATGCGATGAAACTTTGCTCGAAACAGACATCGTTTTACTTTCTAACTGTATTCATATTATGTCATCTAGTGGACAATTGAATAGCCTACAACGAGCACAAACAGGGTTTGAGTTCTTAATGAATAATTATTAATCTTAATAAATAATCCAGTCAGTTAAAAACCCAACAAGAAGGCTGTACCTAATACACTCAGACTAGAGAAAACATGCTAGTGCCGTTACAGTGCTAAGAATGGTCCACCCCAAAAATTTTTTTGGTCAGTTGGAGATTTCATATGGGGCTCCCTTTCGATTGATATATGGTTTACAGCCTAGTGACAAAGTGTACAGTGCAGCAAATGGGTTACAGTCAGTACATTTACAATACATAATAATGTGAAAAGATTAAGCAGTTTATGCAAATATTAGTCCATGTGGGGCGAGGTGGTATTGTTCATACCTTAGCTAGTCAGGATGGCTGAGCGGTCTAAGACGCTGTGTTCAGGTCACAGTCTTCCCTCGAGGTGTGTATTCAAATCCCACTTCTGACAGCTCATACTTTATACAAATTTACATCTTTAACCCTCTACCATACATAATAATGTGAAAAGATACAACAGTTAGTACAAATCTTAGTCCTAGTTAGTCTTAGTTTTTTTATTACAAAAAACATCCTTTACTCTTTGTAAATTTTAATGTACTAACAGAGCGTTGATGCTGCATAGCTTAGGGGTTGATGCTGCATTTTAAGAGGAATGTCGTGAGTTCCAGCTGTTCATCTTTTACGAAGCAGTTTAAGATATACTTTATTTGTCATATATACATATACACATATACAGTTGTACAGTACAATGAAATTCTTTCTCCGCATATCCCAGCTTGTTTGGAAGCAGGGGTCAGAGCGCAGGGTCAGCCATCGTATGTCCCTGGAGCAGAGAGGGTTAAGGGCCTTGCTCTACCCACTAGGCTACCACTGTCCCCATCAGAATGTCACGTACTGCTACTTTAACAAAAAAGTCATTTCAGATAAAACTCCGAGACATTTCAAAATTGAATAATAATAAGTTATTGTGTGTTTGCCAATTAAAAACAAATGAAAAATGTATTTAAACTAGGGCTGTCAAACGATTAAAATTTTTAATCGCGATTAATCTCAGAATTTCATATAGTTAATCGCGATTAATCGCATTAAAAAAAATCTGTGTAAATGTTATAGAAAACAAGGATTTTTATGTGAAATGTTACAATTAAAATGGTGAACACATTTTATGCTAAATGTACTGATGTTAAAAACTGCTGGGACAAGAGAAAACTGTAAGGGAGTTTTATTCACTCACATACTAGGCAGTAAATGTCAGATTGTAGGTTAGAATTTCTCCATCAGCAAACATTGTAGATCAGCGGTGCTTTAGGTGGGATAAGGCGTAGTTATTGTATCAGACTTGTCTGTGGTTGTATCGTGACGATGGTTTGATGGACGTTTCTACACGAAGTGAGTGTGTTTTGACCCTTTGGGGCTTCCATAGTTCATGAACTAACGTGCTCGACTCAGCTTTCCGGTATTCGGTACAGAAGAAGAAGTTAATTAAGTGTAATAAAGTGTTCTGCTCCCGACAACTTGTGAATATAGCGTGTATTTATTTCTTTATTATGCAAGTGCATCACTACCACGATCGGTTACATTATGTTAACAAACCGCAAATGAAAAACGGTGGCAAGTCCGACATTAAAACGTTTGTTCTACCAGTCAAGTGTCAACATGAACTAGAATTTGCGTTAATGGCACTAATTTTTTTAATCGCGTTAAATTGAGGTCGCGTTAATGCGTTATTATCGCGTTAACTTCGACAGCCCTAATTTAAACAAAACGATTTGAGTGAATATAGAGCGTAAATGTCATTGTAACACTGAACAGACTGAACGTATTTTTGATGCTGCGTTTCACTGAGCAATGACGCATCGACTTTCGTATTACGTGTTGTCTGTGAATGATTATGTGATAATGCTTCTGCACTGGAGAATGCGGGCATCGATCCTGTTACCTCTTGCATTTTAAAGGGGATGTCGTGAGTTTTAGCTGTTGATCTTTTACAAAGCAGTTCACCAGATAAAAAACCATCAAAAAGTCACTTACCGCTACTTTAACAAAAAAGTCATTTCAGATAAAACCTCAGAGACATTTCAAAATTGGAGAATTATAAGTTATTGTGTGTTTGTGTAATGTTTTATGTTAATTCATAACTAGTAAATAAGTTGTTCTTATTTGTTTTGTAAATAATGTTCTGGTTGTTTTATGCTGTTTAAAGCAAAGTGTATGTATAGCCCACGTTTGATTTATGTTTAAGCCAATCAGCATGAAGGGTCACAGGTCAGGAAAAGAGCGGGAGAAAGTGGGTGGAAAAAGAAGAAAAAAGTGGAGAAAATAGCGACGTGAAACAAGTGTCATGTAAGCGGGTAAAACACCTGTTTAGGATCTCTGTTGATGTGTAAAGACAAACGGACAGTGAGTCTTATATTAACATCTTGCAGTCGATTAGTGACATTGTTTATGCTGTATCAGCCGTGAACTTCGTCTCTTGAGTTTTCACGCATGGACATTGAAGGCAGTACGCTTCCTCAGCAACTGTGACGATTACAGTGGATTAAAAGCATCGGATAAACTCTGATTGTTTCATCCAAGATCAAAAGGGAAAAGACTGGTGGATTTGTTTCTGTTTCATCCATGTAAACAAAGAACGTGGACAGCTCCACCACAACCGACCAAATATACACTATATTGCCAAAAGTATTCGCGCGTCTGCCTTCACATGCATATGAACTGACGTCCCATTCTTAATCCATAGGGTTTAATATGATGTCGGCCCCCCTTTGCAGCTATAAAAGCTTCAACTCTTCTGGGAAGGCTTTCCACAAGGTTTAGGAGTGTGTTTATGGGAATTTTTGACCGTTCTTCCAGAACAGCATTTGTGAAGTCAGACACTGATGTTGGACGAGAAGGTCTGGCTTACGGTCTCCGCTCTAATTCATCCCAAAGGTGTTCTATCGGGTTGAGGTCAGGACTCTGTGCAGGCCAGTCAAGTTCTTCCACACCAAACTGGCTCATCCATGTCTTTATGGAGCTTGTGCTTTGTGCACTGGTGCACAGTCATGTTAGAACAGGAAGGGGCCATCCCCAAACTGTTCCCACAAAGTTGGGAGCATAAAATTGTCCAAAATCTCTTGGTGTGCTGAAGCATTAAGAGGAACTAAGGAACTAATTTCACTGGAACTAAGGGGCCGAGCCCAACTCCTGAGAAACAACCCCACACCATAATCCACCCTCCACCACACTTTACACTCGGCACAATGCAGTCAGACAAGTACCGTTCTCCTGGCAACCACCAAACCCAGACTCGTCCATCGGATCGCCAGACGGAGAAGCGTGATTCGTCACTCACGTCTGTATTAAGGTTCAGGTGATGGAGCGCTGCAGTCACATCAGCTTATAAAACGTCTTGATTGAAAGTAGAATAATTTAGATTCATTCTGACCTCAGTTTTTAGGTCCTAGAGAAAAATAGCGACTTAAAACATAATGATTCCTATTATTCAGGATAATAATCAGGATAATAATGATCTAACAGGTGAAACGGATGAAACGCAGCGTGAAAAACGTCTGGATTATTCAGTCGACTGACTCGTCAAGCCGATCCACAAAATATTGCTGATCTCCATCAGTCCAGAGTTTCTCCAACATTACATGGAAGCAAACATCAGTCACTGATATGCTCACCTATGATCCAGCTGCTAAAATTCTACAGGTGCCTGTAGAATAAAAACACAGATTAACGATTACTCACAATACACGTGATCTGAGCTACATGCTAACACAGTCTCTCAGCTAAATCCATTGAGGTCTGTTCCTATCTGTTTGGACTGACCTGGACTTAGTTCTTGAGGCTCTCTGGAAACCAGTGGTGCTCCAGGATCTTCTCGAGGCTGGGCCGCTTCTTTGGATTCTTGCTCAGGCAGCTCCTGATCAGATGACGGCAGGCTTTGGGTACAGTAATCGGTTCAGATCAAAATCCTGATGGAAACTGTGTGTACACAAGTCTAAATGTGAACGTCCTGCATCTTCTTACCCTTAGACACACCAAGTTTGAACTTCAGGTGTCCAGCAGTGATCTCCCTCTCGTTCCAGAACGGCATCTCTCCACACACTAAAACGAACAGTAAGATCCCCAGACTCCAGACAGTTGCAGGGCAGCCATGATACTTACCTCGCTTGAACCATTCAGGTGGGGCGTATAACAAGGTTCCTGAGTAAAAGTGAGAGAGATCAGTGAGGGTCACACACAGCTTTCATCTGTGTCTCATAACTACTGACCTCTGAGGTACAATTACCTGAAAATCCCCTGTAGGGGCTCGACTTGAGCAAGTCCCCACACCCAAAATCAATGAGCTTCACTTCTAATCTGTCCAAACACACCAGCAGGTTCCCCTCCTTGATGTCTCGGTGAAGAACCCCGCAATCCTGGCAGTGACGTGCAGCGAGAACCACCTGCCGCATGATGATCTGAGCCAGACGTTCAGGAAGGGCGTCGTCTCTGCGGTACTCGAAGAGGTTCATGCAGAGGACGGGTCGCTCCAGGATTAGGAAGTAACACTCTGGAGTGTCGAACCATTCCAGAAGCTCTAGGACGTGTTCACAGCGAGGTGGCTCGGACGCCATCAGCATTAACGCCACCTCTTTTGGGAGGCTGTTCTTCTCTCCAGGCTAAAATATAAGCAGACATGGTTAGAGTGGGATTGGAACCAATAGTCAACAGGCCTAGTGGCATGATAGATAGATAGATAGATAGATAGATAGATAGATAGATAGATAGATAGATAGATAGATAGATAGATAGATAGATAGATAGATAGATAGATAGATAGATAGATAGATAGATAGATAGATAGATAGATAGATAGATAGATAGGCAGACAGACAGACAGACAGACAGACAGATTGATTAGATGTATTGTGGGCTGTTGTAGTCTAGTGGTTAAGGTTTTGGACTAATAATCAAAAGGTCGCTGGTTCAAGCCCCATCACTGCCACGTAGCCACTGCTGGGCCCTTGAGTAAGGCCCCTAACCCTCAATAGCTCAGACTGTATTCTGTCACTGTACTGTAAGTCACTTTGGATAAAAGCGTCCGCTAAGTGCTGTAAATGTAATCTGTATCTGGAGCCTGACTCAGTGAGGTGTGTTAGTTAATGTTAGAAAAGTTTATGGACACCTAGTTTTGGTCAACATTTGTTTTTTTATCTTTACATGCAGAACTTCATGAATAAAATCATAAAGGAATATTATGGGAACAGACTTTACAGCTCGACCAACCGTAACCGAGAGGCTGAACAGAAGCGCTCGCTTTTTAACTACAGGTTTGATGAGATGTAAAGTCGTTGTGTACGTTCAGCGATGCAGCTTGTAATGATGAACGCTTCCTGTGTGGCACTGAGCAGAGCCGAATAAATATTTCACCTCTTGTCCATCAATCTTCCGGAGTCCTGCGAAAACCGAACCACAGCCGCCTTTCCCCAGGAGCTTTCCCACTCGGTACCGTCTATCAAAGTCCTCTGTAAAACAGTTAAAGTCCTCTGTATAAAGTTTACTTTTCTCAGTTATTAATGAAGCAGTAAAGAAGATTCGTTCTATAAAAGCTGTGAGGCTGGACAGAACTTTAGAAGATCCTACGTAAACTTTAGAACGCCACGTCATTTTATGTGGCCCGCGTGAGCTTAAAAGACATCTGGCTGACCTGTGTGGATGAAGTAGCTGGAGAACGTGCTCAGTTCCTGCTCCAGGCTTTCTCTGATATGTGGCGTCCGTCGGACCCTAGCTCCGGCAATCTCGACTTAAAAGAGGTATTTTGTGTTAGTGTTATCACTTTACATCTTACACACAATCACAGAGTAAATCTTTATTAGAAATGAGTTCTAAATCAAACCTGAACTGGATCCTTCACTCAAAACTTCAATCTATTACATTTAATATTTCATTCCGAATAAAAACGCTTCTAGTCGTCGTGCTGTATCGTACTCACCACTGTGCAGTAGAGACGCATCGGAGAAGGAATCGTACTCGGCAGCAGGTTCGAGTACAACCTCACCAACAGTAGAGAAGATTCGTTCTATAAAAGCTGTGAATCTGGTCAGAACTTTAGAAGGAGAGCTGCTCCTCTGGACTGAAGTCTTGCTCTTATCACCAGCTACTGTTTACACAAACATCATTAAATCACTGTTAGTAACTGATCTCCAACACGTCAGATGTAGAACAACTGTATGGAACACGTGTGTCAAACTTAAATCTGACCGCCACGTCATTTTATGTGGCCCGTGTGAGCTTAAAAGACGTCTGATTGTCTTAAAATACTCTGTAAAATCCTACATAAACTGCATCTCCCACAATGCATGTGGATTTTGTGACCCGCAACGTGACCGCATCCCGCCACTAGATGGCGGTGTTTCTACACCAGCGTTTAACTGAGGCGGTTTTCCAACAAGTGATGCTGAGAAATATTTACACATAAGCCCAAAACTAAAGCAGAAGGAGGAAATGTACTTGCATGTCTTTGGACTGTGGGAGGAAACCGGAGCACCCGGGGGAAACCCACGTGGACACGCGGAGAACATGCAAACTCCACACAGAAAGGACCCCGGACCGCCCCACCTGGGGATCAAACCCAGGACCTTCTTGCTGTGAGGCGACAGTGCTACCCAACGAGCCACCGTGCCGACCTCTTTTGTGTTATGAGGCGTGTCTGTGGTAAAGGAGGCCAATATAAATAAAGATATACACCAAACACAGAATTTATCCTCCAAGAAAAACAACAAACTGTCCAAGAATTAAAAGGCAGAGAGCAATTGCCCATTGCCCATTGTTGTAGCCTAGTGGTTAAGGTACTGGACTAGTAATCAGAAGGTTGCTGGTTTGAGTCCCACCAATGCCAGGATGCTGCTGTTGGGCCCTTGAGCAAGACCCTTAACTCTCAATTGCTCAGACTGTATACTGTCCCAGTACTGTAAGTCGCTTTGGATAAAAGCATCTAATAAATGCTAATAATGTAAAAGTAAATGCAGTCACAGCAGGATACGTTACAATCGGCACTTTGAGGGCCACCATGATGCTGATGTGGCCCTCGGTGAAAATGAGTTTGACACCCCGGTATAGAGCTTTAAAGAGTCTTAAATACTTAAAAGGTATTTTGTGTTAGTATTATCACTTTACATCTTACACACAATCACAGAGTAAATCTTTATTAAAAACGAGTTCTAAATCAAACCTGAAATGGATCCTTCACTCAAAACTATTACTATCTATTATTATCTATTACATTTAATATTTCATTCTGAATAAAAACGCTTCTAGTGGTCACACTGTATCGTACTCACCACTGTGCAGTAGAGACGCATTGGAGAAGGAATCATACTTTGCAGCAGATTCGAGTACAATCTCGCCAGGACTCATCTCAGCTGTACAGAGGCAGGGTCAGAAGTGGATGGTCAGGGGTACGAGGTTTAGGGTGGAGCAGGAATTAATCAGAAAGAGGAAGAAAGGTGGAACAGATGATTAAACAATAAAAGTGTTCTCGTTAGAGCCTGACCGGGGTCCTGAACCCACCTGAGGATCCAAAGACTGATTTTAGACGTAGCGAGTCTCTCTCGGCGTGTTTAGATCCTCGAGATTCAGAGCTACTGAATCCTTCCTGCTTTGCTTTTAAATCCACCACCTTGTTTAACTGGGATGTGATGGAAATCGACTTCAGAGTTTCACCGGACGATGATGATGACGACAGCTTCCTGTCCGGCTCCTGTCGAACACACAATACAGACGAGGTGCACTGAGATATTATTATTATTATTATTATTATTATTAATGTTTTTAAAGCTGGAAAATCCATCGATGTCACAAAATGAACAAACGAGATGAAATGACAGTGTTTAGAAGGTGAGCGCTGGATTGTGAGACATTTTCTGACATTTATTTTCCTTTTCTCTGCATTTAAATGTAAAAGAATCTTAGCAAAACAGTCATGATTGGACGTTTTGACTGTGTGCGATCTGTAAAGTGTTAGTGATGCTCTAAAGAGGTTTATGAGAGTAAAACAGAATTAAAATAGAGTCACCTCGGCCTCGGAGTCGTCTCTTCTGTTATCATCAGTTTTAACGACGATGTTCTAAATAGTTCTGATCCAGGCCTCTCTTCTCTCCTCTGAATCAGCCTGTAATACACATTTCCTACACACACACACACACACACATGTAAACATGTACACAACACGTGCTCTATCATAAATACCTCATAAATATAGAATTATAATGAATGTTCATGGCTGATGGTGAACTTGACTCACTTTGTAGGTGAAACCACCTTAAAGCAGAAACGGCGTCCGATGCTCTTATAGTGTTCAGCCGTGCACAGACGTAGATCCTCCATCACCACAGTGGGGTTCTGCTGGGGGGCAAATAGTTTATCAAACATCTTTACCTCCAAAATACCAGTTTAAATCAAAGCACAAGCAAAACGACTCAAACTTTAGCAAACGAGTCCTTTTAACGTCATGTTTTACACACTTCCATTAATGACAAAAACGATAGTTACCGTGCCGCCCCCTTTTTTATATATACAGCGGTACCTTGTAACTCAACATTTCCCTTAAACTCAACATGTATAGTTTGTTTTTTAAAAGAATTATTTATTTAATTTTAAATGAACAATAAACAGCCGCTTTGTTCAGCAGTAAAACCTCATCAGCGTGTGAATCTGAGCTGAATCTGCATTAGTGTGGAAGAAGCGTCAGATCCAGTGTTACAGCTCCACATGTATATGTTTATCTGGATTGTCCTTCCTGTTTCACTTGTAAACTTGTGTTACAGCCCGAGCTTCTGAGAAATGGTGAGAATCAGAATCAGCTTCTCCCAGAGTCTAAAACACTTTTGGTTCAAAATAAAGCTTAACGTGGTTTAATGTAGTAAAAGAAGGAGACAGGAGCACTAAACTTCTCTTCATTATTACTGCTCAAAAGTTCCTCCACTAATCAAATTCCTCACTCGCTGTTTTACTACAATAATCACGTTAAGTTTTGTGCACCGCCGTCACACTTCATAGGAAATAACGGCACAGCGGCACAAAAGCGGTTTTGTCCCTTCTCAAGTGAATGCGCCAGTGCTGAAGGGAATACGGTATTCCAACATCAAGCATCTCCAGCATAAAGAAGCGTCAGAGAACAATAAAGAATTAAAGCTAAAGTACAGCTTTTATTGTATTTTTATTGATGGTTAACTGTTTGTAATTGTATTTCAGTGTTTAATATTAGATTTGTGTTATTTTCAGTGTTTAAGTGTCAAAAACAACCTCATTATTTTACATGAGACAAAAATATCTGCAGCTCTACGGGACCATGGATGCATTAACAGGTTTCCCAAACATCCTTATGAAGAAAAATAATCTTTAAAACTCAACACCGCTCCCAGAACCAACTGACGTCAAGTTACAAGGTGCTGCTGTATATACAGTGTATCACAAAAGTGAGTACACCCCTCACATGTCTGCAGATATTTAAGTATATCTTTTCATGGGACAACACTGACAAAATGACACTTTGACACAATGAAAAGTAGTCTGTGTGCAGCTTATATAACAGTGTAAATTTATTCATCCCTCAAAATAACTCAATATAATGCCATTAATGTCTAAACCACCGGCAACAAAAGTGAGTACACCCCTAAGTGAAAGTTCCTGAAGTGTCAATATTTTGTGTGGCCACCATTATTTCCCAGAACTGCCTTGACTCTCCTGGGCATGGAGTTTACCAGAGCTTCACAGGTTGCCACTGGAATGCTTTTCCACTCCTCCATGACGACATCACGGAGCTGGCGGATATTCGAGACTTTGCGCTCCTCCACCTTCCGCTTGAGGATGCCCCAAAGATGTTCTATTGGGTTTAGGTCTGGAGACATGCTTGGCCAGTCCATCACCTTTACCCTCAGCCTCTTCAATAAAGCAGTGGTCGTCTTAGAGGTGTGTTTGGGGTCATTATCATGCTGGAACACTGCCCTGCGACCCAGTTTCCGGAGGGAGGGGATCATGCTCTGCTTCAGTATTTCACAGTACATATTGGAGTTCATGTGTCCCTCAATGAAATGTAACTCCCCAACACCTGCTGCACTCATGCAGCCCCAGACCATGGCATTCCCACCACCATGCTTGACTGTAGGCATGACACACTTATCTTTGTACTCCTCACCTGATTGCCGCCACATATGCTTGAGACCATCTGAACCAAACAAATTAATCTTGGTCTCATCAGAGGTTCCAGTAATCCATGTCCTTTGTTGACATGTCTTCAGCAAACTGTTTGCGGGCTTTCTTGTGTAGAGACTTCAGAAGAGGCTTCCTTCTGGGGTGACAGCCATGCAGACCAATTTGATGTAGTGTGCGGCGTATGGTCTGAGCACTGACAGGCTGACCCCCCCACCTTTTCAATCTCTGCAGCAATGCTGACAGCACTCCTGCGCCTATCTTTCAAAGACAGCAGTTGGATGTGACGCTGAGCACGTGCACTCAGCTTCTTTAAACAACCAACGCGAGGTCTGTTCTGAGGACCCTGCTCTTTTAAAACGCTGGATGATCTTGGCCACTATCCTGCAGCTCAGTTTCAGGGTGTTGGCAATCTTCTTGTAGCCTTGGCCATCTTCATGTAGCGCAACAATTCGTCTTTTAAGATCCTCAGAGAGTTCTTTGCCATGAGGTGCCATGTTGGAACTTTCAGTGACCAGTATGAGAGAGTGTGAGAGCTGTACTACTAAATTGAACACACCTGCTCCCTATGCACACCTGAGACCTAGTAACACTAACAAATCACATGACATTTTGGAGGGAAAATGACAAGCAGTGCTCAATTTGGACATTTAGGGGTGTAGTCTCTTAGGGGTGTACTCACTTTTGTTGCCGGTGGTTTAGACATTAATGGCTGTATATTGACTTATTTTGAGGGAAGAATAACTTTACACTATTATATAAGCTGCACACAGACTACTTTTCATTGTGTCAAAGTGTCATTTTGTCAGTGTTGTCCCATGAAAAGATATACTTAAATATCTGCAGAAATGTGAGGGGTGTACTCACTTTTGTGATACACTGTATATATTTTCATGGGTTAGAACACACAGCTTAGGTTAAATACAATCTCTAATATTTCAGCTGCCAGTGCTTCCATCATCATATTCACTCCTGCTGGATCATTTGAACTGGACCATTACTACTGAAAAGCAGCTGAAAAAGCTCGAGTTTACTGCAGATAAAGCATTTTATTTGATGTAAAGGACACGTTACAGACCTCAGACTTCTTCTGGTACATGAGCTGGTTGTTTTGGATCAGGAACCAGCGCCTGAAGAAAAGAAATAATAGAAATAAAACAACGGCGTGATGGATTTAATACATTTGAACTTGTAAATAATACAATAATTTAATAATAGATCAGATTTAAATCCTCGTGTTTTCTGATTTAACACGACATTGATCAGTCCGAGTCAGTACAGTTGTAGGAAATATGTAGGACATGATCACTATGATGATTAGAGGTGATTAATTTGTACTTCTCTCATCATCTGCTCTCACTCTCTACAGACCTGTTCCATGTTTTGAAGACGTTACTGCCCCTCTTGAACAAATATCCCTCCATAATGATCTGCTTCTTGGCCTCCACGCCGCCCTTTGATTCGGTTTCTCCAGCACAAACATCCTGAAAGGGCTGAGGATGAGCTCGATTGTGCGGCCAGCGCCGACACGGGATACCCAGAAAGCGCTGCATTCGAGCGGGACGGTGGGTAGCACATCTCTTCTGTTCAGGAGCCATGATGAGAGTGATGTGCACACACTGAAGGTTAAACTAAACTGAGCTCTCGTTCCATAAGTACTCACTGTTAGAACCCTCAGTGCCATCAGAATGATGATGTCACAATGGCACAAGGAGGCAGAGTGCAGAGGGCTGAGGTGTAACGTCACCATGGTAACGGTGTACCTCTATATTACCAAATATGGACGTGTCTGAACTTTATCATTTGTTTATTTATCATTATGTTACTAAAATGATTTTACACCCCCCCAACACAAATGTATTGTAATTAATAATTACTGTAACTTTACACTATATGCTTATTAAGTACATTTAAATGTATTCATTCTTTTCTTGAAGGAATAAATGAAAATTAATAATAAATGAAAAAAATGAAATATCACAGTAAATCATTTATTGTAAAATACAGTTCCAAATCAGAAAAAGTTGGGACACTATAGAAAATGTAAATAAAATAAAAATAGAGTTTCTTACATTGTTTGTTATAATTGTGGTTATATCAGCTATTGTTGAGTGGTGGTTCTTGATGCCGTCTGAGGGATGGAAGATCACGGGCGTTCAGATTAAACTTGCACTCTTGGCCTTTACACTGAAATTCCTCCTGATTCCTTGAAAGGTTTAATGATTATATGCACTGTAGAGGGAGAACATACAAATCCCTTCCAATCTTTCTTTGAGGTTCATTGTTTGTAAACATTTTAATCATTTTCTCACACATTTGTGGGCAAACTGGAGATCCTCTGATCATCTTTGCTCATCAGAGACTCTCAGCCTTTCCTGAATGCTGCTTTTGTACCAAACCATGATTACAATCATCTGTTTAAAATCACATCATTATTTAGTATTTTCACCTCATTACTAGCTCTAAATTGCCCCCGTCCCAACTTTTTTTGGAATGTGCGAATTTTTGCAGGCCTGAAATGCAGGAATGGATGTTTATTAATGCTTTGGGCGACGTTCTCCTGGGAAACCTTGGGTCCCGCCATCCATGTGGATGTTACTTTGACACGTAGCACCTACCTAAGCATTGTTGCATACCATGTTCACCCTTTCATGGAGACGGTTCCATGATGGTTGTGGACTCTTTCAGCAGGATGATGCACCCTGCCACAAAGCTAAAATGCTTCAGGAATGGTTTGAGGAGCACAACAACCAGTTTGAGGTGTCGACTTGGCCTCCAAATTTCCCAGATCTCAATCCAATCAAACATCTGTGGGACGTGCTGGACAAACAAGTCTGAGGCCCCACCTCACAATATACAGACAGGAGTTAAAGGATCTGCTGCTGACATCTTGGTGCCAGATACCACAGCACACCTTCAGGGGTCTAGTGGAGTCCATGCCTCGTTAGGCTTAGGATCAGGATTTAGTGACTGGGGAGGCCACTCTGATAAACCACTCAACTCGTTTACAATGCAGCATCATGCTGGATGTAGCTGTTATAAGATGCTAAATTCTACATGTCTATAACATTTAAAACATCTAAAACTTTTACCAGGCACTTTTATCCAAAGCAGTTTATTATAGTGCAAGGATTGAGAGCTTGGACCAGTGAGTGTTTCCTATGAAATGTGATCCTGAGCTTTTGTTTGGGGTGGGGGGTGTCGCGGACAAACTTTACAGTGTACACACTTGAGTGTAATTACAATATTTCAATGTTTTATTATAAAAAGATTTAACAATCTGAACGTCAAACATTGCTTATCTTGTCTGATCTATAATAAATACGCATAAGTATAAATGCATGTGTATCAATTACACTTTAACACAAACATTAACACATAACATTTTGGCATTGTAATCTCTCTCTGCCCACACAAAACAGAATAATAGCAGGTTAAACACTTCAATATATTTCAAAAGTTAACTGCTTAGTTTATAGTTACAGATATTTCTTAAAAGTGTATGAACGTGTACGATTAGTTATGCCTGTAATCCAGAATTAAGTTCTATACCGTAACAAAAAATATGAATGTAAATGTTCATGTTGCGATGACGGTGATGTAAAATAATGTTAAAATAATTCAAAGTCCAAACATTTGAGTGGTTAACGAGAACGCTACTTTACATGTCACACAAGCTCAGTGCAAAACACGAGCACAGAAACGGTACAAATCCGATCTCTTCCCTACACACTCGCTCCCTACGCCCTATAGTGCGCTTAACTTTCTTAAAGGGCCAGACTATATATTTTATAATTCACATTACACGACAGGTGAGACGTTCTTTTTTCTTAATATAGCACTTTTATTTAGGAAAAAATAGTTCTTACATAGGCAGGAAAATCTATGGCAGACAAGAGTCAGAACAGCGTATTGTATGGAAGTAAATCTGTCTCATCAGATTTTGAATTTAAAAGCCTTTGAATTTTGATTACTGAACTTTAAGCCTTTGAATTTTGATTACTGAACTTTTTTGCCTCAGAATTCAACCCACACATTTTACAATAACTCATTTTCACTTTCATTTTTTGATGTTAACAAATTCAAAATCAAAAATTCAAGTTTATAAAATTCAAATAATATATATTCAGGTTGCTCAAATTCGATAGGTCAAATTCAGATCACAAAATTCAGATTAAAAAATTCAGACTAAACATCCGGGACACGCAGGATGAGCAATCGATTCCAGAGCCGTAGAGAGAACAGAGTAGCGACACTCCCATAGAGAACCGCTGTGACGGGGGCGGGACATTTCTCTGCACAGCTCCGGGTGGAGCTCTGTTCATTTCCACTACTGAGCAGCATTTTCAGCTGTATGTTGCTTTGTTTTAAAGAAATAATGAATTTGATGTCATTAATATACTTAATACTGTTATTGTTTAGCATTTGCTCAGCACTAAATGTTACATGTTTATCTTATTTAATAGGTATAACTGAATTTAGCTCAGTCAGTTAAGCTTAATTAATGCCACTAGAGTCTTTTCACCTAAAATGAGGTGATTAATAAAGAGTCTTGTTACAGAAATGATAATAAAACATTAGAACCATAATAAATCATGCTACTTTTACTTTCACACTTAAGTACATTTGAAGGTAAATACTTTAGTACTTTTACTCAGTGAAGTGGAGGTAAAGAGTATTTTTACTTCTACTACTACTTTTACTGGAGTAATATTTTACCTTGGATATCTCTACTTCAACTCAACTACATGGTTTGTGTACCTTGTCCACCACTTACATTAGACAAAATGAACTTGTGCATATTATTATGAATTAATTCATGTATTACATGTAGGAATCAATTATTAATCACTCATGAAATAAGAGATGAATGAAGCTATTTCATGTACCTGCACAATAATGTTAAAGGTACGGTAATGTGTTTATCAATCTGTTCATTCAGTGCAGGTAAACCTTATGAATCCAGCCACATGGCTCAGTGTTTAACCAAAATGATGATTATTATTATTATTATGAATCCTCAGGAAAGTGAAGGGAGATTATAGTTTATGCAAAAAAAAAGAAAGAAAAAAAGCTCTTTAATCTCTGTACTGTATATTGTTTATACTACTTAATGATATCACATTATGTAATGTATGCTAATATAATGTACTGTGTGTTAACAAGAACGATCTATTCATTATAAGTCATTATAAACATCAATCTTTCACTTCATATACCAAATGCAGTAAATGTAAAGGCAGTTGAAAATACCCAGAAATTGTACAAATGTTTATTATTTAGTGTTTAATACTTCATTCACTGCTGCTTGTCCCATCCCAGCTAGCCTTGTAATTGTGGCCCACTTCCGGCGCAGCTGGGCCGGAATAGCCCCCAAAACACTGCGATACCATTTATTTCCCATTTTCTTCTCCTTTCACATCCTCATAGATAAAATAATACATTTATTCTACAGATTAACTACAGATTAACTACAGATTAACTACAGATTAACTACAGATTGTGCAGCAGAAAGTATTTTATTAAGATAATTGCAGCAAGTATAATAATAATAATAATAATAATAATCAGAATATTAAAAATAAGACAAATTATAAAAGTGAAACAAAATGACAACTATATTAATATTATATATAGAAAATAACATATAATTGCATATAAGAATGATAATTATCAAAGTGAACAATATTGTAAATATACATACTATACTACGCATACACAATACTACTAAACATACTACTACTACAACTACATCTACTAATACAGCCTACATACATACCATAAATATTTTACACACACACACACACACACACACACACACACATATATATATATATATATATATACAGTGGTGGAAATAAGTATTTTATATTATTAATTATTATTATTAAGTATTTAATATACTATTGAATGAGCTTTAATTATTTTGCAGCTGTTGGCTAATGCAAGAAACTGTTTACCTTTTAGCTAACGTTACCTGAAGTGTATTAGTTCAGACTACCAGTTAACCTGAAACTCAATAGATAACATTACCTAACAGTTTCCATTTCCAAATTGCTCTCTACAGTGTATCACAAAAGTGAGTACACCCCTCACATTTCTGCAGATATTTAAGTATATCTTTTCATGGGACAACACTGACAAAATGACACTTTGACACAATGAAAAGTAGTCTGTGTGCAGCTTATATAACAGTGTAAATTTATTCTTCCCTCAAAATAACTCAATATACAGCCATTAATGTCTAAACCACCGGCAACAAAAGTGAGTACACCCCTTAGTGAAAGTTCCTGAAGTGTCAATATTTTGTGTGGCCACCATTATTTCCCAGAACTGCCTTAACTCTCCTGGGCATGGAGTTTACCAGAGCTTCACAGGTTGCCACTGGAATGCTTTTCCACTCCTCCATGACGACATCACGGAGCTGGCGGATATTCGAGACTTTGCGCTTCTCCACCTTCCGCTTGAGGATGCCCCAAAGATGTTCTATTGGGTTTAGGTCTGGAGACATGCTTGGCCAGTCTATCACCTTTACCCTCAGCCTCTTCAATAAAGCAGTGGTCGTCTTAGAGGTGTGTTTGGGGTCATTATCATGCTGGAACACTGCCCTGCGACCCAGTTTCCGGAGGGAGGGGATCATGCTCTGCTTCAGTATTTCACAGTACATATTGGAGTTCATGTGTCCCTCAATGAACTGTAACTCCCCAACACCTGCTGCACTCATGCAGCCCCAGACCATGGCATTCCCACCACCATGCTTGACTGTAGGCATGACACACTTATTTTTGTACTCCTCACCTGATTGCCGCCACACATGCTTGAGACCATCTGAACCAAACAAATTAATCTTGGTCTCATCAGACCATAGGACATGGTTCCAGTAATCCATGTCCTTTGTTGACATGTCTTCAGCAAACTGTTTGCGGGCTTTCTTGTGTAGAGACTTCAGAAGAGGCTTCCTTTTGGGGTGACAGCCATGCAGACCAATTTGATGTAGTGTGCGGCGTATGGTCTGAGCACTGACAGGCTGACCCCCCACCTTTTCAATCTCTGCAGCAATGCTGACAGCACTCCTGCGCCTATCTTTCAAAGACAGCAGTTGGATGTGACGCTGAGCACGTGCACTCAGCTTCTTTGGACGACCAACGTGAGGTCTTTTCTGAGTGGACCCTGCTCTTTTAAAACGCTGGATGATCTTGGCCACTGTGCTGCAGCTCAGTTTCAGGGTGTTGGCAATCTTCTTGTAGCCTTGGCCATCTTCATGTAGCGCAACAATTCGTCTTTTAAGATCCTCAGAGAGTTCTTTGCCATGAGGTGCCATGTTGGAACTTTCAGTGACCAGTATGAGAGAGTGTGAGAGCTGTACTACTAAATTGAACACACCTGCTCCCTATGCACACCTGAGACCTAGTAACACTAACAAATCACATGACATTTTGGAGGGAAAATGACAAGCAGTGCTCAATTTGGACATTTAGGGGTGTAGTCTCTTAGGGGTGTACTCACTTTTGTTGCCGGTGGTTTAGACATTAATGGCTGTATATTGAGTTATTTTGAGGGAAGAATAAATTTACACTGTTATATAAGCTGCACACAGACTACTTTTCATTGTGTCAAAGTGTCATTTTGTCAGTGTTGTCCCATGAAAAGATATACTTAAATATCTGCAGAAATGTGAGGGGTGTACTCACTTTTGTGATACACTGTATCTTAATCCAAAACTCATTAATAGACTTTCTGCTTACATTTTGCTAAGTAAAATGTTAAGATTCAACGTTAATTTACCAAACACGAACAAATAATTAGTCCTCTTTTTTAACGGCTCGCATCGCACTGTTGCTATGGTGACGTTGTTCCGCGTCTCTACGAGCACCAGCCAAACCCAGCTGTGGTAACAACTGGACCGGATCTGGCTACACTGATTCTGGCCGATTCTGACACTCGGCCGACTGTGCCGATAGAAAAGAGGGAGCTGGACCAGATGATTGTGCTAGCTGGGATATGAGAACATGACAGCGCTGGGTTTTTTGAAACTATTGGATGGATACATAAACCACGTGACCGTGTGGCGGCGAGAACAAGGAGTGTCGCAACTCTCTCTATCTACGGCTCTGATCGATTCTGTCTCAAATCGAACCGACACCCAGCCAATCAAGTTACACTCCAGCGATCAAGTGACAACGAAGCGGCTTCGTTTACAGCAGAGCCGTAGAGAGAGAGAGTTGCGACACTTCTTGTTCTCGCGGTCACGTGGTTTATGTACCCCTCCAGTAGTTCCAAACAAACCCGGCGCTGTCATGGGACAAGCAGCAGTGAGTGAAATATTAAACGGCAAATAATAAAATATTGTACAATTTCTGGGTATTTTCACCTGCCTTTACATTTACTGCATCTGCTTTAATGTCAGTTTGGTATATGAAGTGGAAGATTTTTATAATGACTTAATAGGTTGTTCTTGTTAACACACAGTACATTATATTAGCATACATTACATAATGTGATATCATTAAGTAGTATAAACAATATACAGTACAGAGATTAAAGAGCTTTTTTTCTTTCTTTTTTTTTTGCATAAACTATAATCTCCCTTCACTTTCCTGAGGATTCATAATAATAATAATAATAATCATTTTGGTTAAACACTGAGCCATGTGGCTGGATTCATAAGGTTTACCTGCACTGAATGAACAGATTGATAAACACATTACCGTACCTTTAACATTATTGTGCAGGTACAGGAAATAGCTTCATTCATCTCTTATTTCATGAGTGATTAATAATTCATTCCTACATGTAATACATGAATTAATTCATAATAATATGCACTAGTTCATTTTGTCTAATGTAAGTGGTGGACAAGGTACACAAACCATGTAGTTGATTAGAAGTAGAGATACCCACGGTAAAATATTACTCCAGTAAAAGTAAAATACTCTTTACCTCCACTTCACTGAGTAAAAGTACTAAAGTATTTACCTTCAAATGTACTTAAGTGTGAAAGTAAAAGTAGCATGATTTATTATGGCTCTAATGTTTTATTATCATTTCTGTAACAAGACTCTTGATTAATCACCTCATTTTAGGTGAAAAGACTCTAGTGGCATTAATTAAGCTTAACTGACTGAGCTAAATTCAGTTATACCTATTAAATAAGATAAACATGTAACATTTAGTGCTGAGCAAATGCTAAACAATAACAGTATTAAGTATATTAATGACATCAAATTCATTATTTCTTTAAAACAAAGCAACATACAGCTGAAAATGCTGCTCAGTAGTGGAAATGAACAGAGCTCCACCCGGAGCTGTGCAGAGAAATGTCCCGCCCCCGTCACAGCGGTTCTCTATGGGAGTGTCGCTACTCTGTTCTCTCTACGGCTCTGGAATCGATTGCTCATCCTGCGTGTCCCGGATGTTTAGTCTGAATTTTTTAATCTGAATTTTGTGATCTGAATTTGACCTATCGAATTTGAGCAACCTGAATATATATTATTTGAATTTTATAAACTTGAATTTTTGATTTTGAATTTGTTAACATCAAAAAATGAAAGTGAAAATGAGTTATTGTAAAATGTGTGGGTTGAATTCTGAGGCAAAAAAGTTCAGTAATCAAAATTCAAAGGCTTAAAGTTCAGTAATCAAAATTCAAAGGCTTTTAATTTTCAAAATCTGATGAGACAGATTTACTTCCATAGTATTGGGCGTAACGTTATTATTACTGTTTGCTCCTTTTTCTCAACACTTGTGCTCGATTTACACTGAAGATATATTTAGTAAATAAGTACATGTCCGCGCATGCACGCGCTTGTGTTCATTTCCGGTTGAACTGATAAAAAATGTTGATTTTGAAAAATTTAAAGACGAGCCGTTTTTCAGTTTCTGCTTGTTAGCTCACAGCTAACGCTAGCGCCAGTGTGGCTCTTCACTCGTCTCTCTGTGTTATCACCAGTAAGCACCCCACAGCCAATCAGCGAGCTCCAACCGCCTACCCCTCCCACCCCTCCCTCACTGTGGATGCGCGCATGTCCTAAAGTCTCAGTTTTCAAGGTAAACCTGAAGCAGAAATTTGGCGCTTCACATTTAAAAAATACCGGCACCATTTTTTAATACCGTCACCATTTTTAAAATCCGCGGTATACGGTAATATCGTCATACCGCCCAACCCTAGTGTGACGTTAATGTTTTGAGTCAAGGGGAAAAGAAGACGGGGAGAGTCTTAGATCTGGTTTATGTGAGAGCACCACCCAGAGGTCAAACAGTTCTAGCAGGTTTTATAAAACTTGATTATAGCGGCAAGTTAAATTTTATTTCTAAAATACCTCACTAGTTGTGTAAAAAAGAATAACAGGCTGCAAATGGCCCACGGGATGTACAACCCCAAATCAGAAAACGTTGGGACAGTACGGAAAATGCAAATACTGAAAACACATTGACTTTAACTTATTTATTCTCAGAACCTGAGATATGTCATCTTTCATCTGCTCAACTTCATTTCATTTATTAATAAACATCCATTCCTGCATTTCAGGCCTGCTTAACATTCCTTTAACGCCCAGGCCCCACACTGTTGCAGTGCAACCATGATACTTACTGTGATAACGTGGTCATGAGTGGTCGATTTTATGAGGCCACCGTAAGAACTTGCCAGAGATGCGTCGTCAGGTCATAGCAAAAGTTGATATTTTATTGAAGAATCCAGTGATAATTTACAAACATTGGAAAAAGAAAAGAAAAAGCATAAAATGATGCAAAGGCTACTGCAGCCTGTACCTTGCTTTACTCGGGACTAACTTTGTAGCACACAACAAACAATTATGCCCCTCCGAGCTGCGGTTCACGCACCCAGCTCCTCCACAATCAAAACTGTCCTCCATCTTGATTAGATGGGCACTTATAAACGGGATGCCCCTCTCCCTTTCCTGGAGCATACCATTTGCGGGTCACAGAAAGGATCCTGAAACAATACATTCATTCACAATACCGGTATTATCAACACTATTAGTTAGCACACATATCTAAGGTAACTTGGTATTCTAACAGACTGATGTAATGCTCTGTGGTCAGACTCAAGTGTGAACTCAGCCCCAACTAGATAATACTTAAGAGAATCTAAGGCCCACTTAACAGCTAGCGCCTCTTTCTCTACAGTTGAGTATCTAGTCTCTCTGGGAAACAACTTCCGACTAATGTACAAAATTGGTTTTTGTTCTTCCCCTTGCCCCTGGAGTAAAACTGCTCCTAGACCCAGACCTGAAGCGTCTGTTTGCACTATGAAAGGTTTACTAAAGTCCGGACTCCTCAATACCGGTTCTGAACACATACAGTTCTTAAGATCCTGGAAAGCTGCTTCACATTCAGGAGTCCATCGCACTCTCTGGGGCATGTCCTTTTTTGTGAGGTCTGTTAAAACGGCTGCCCGGCTGGCAAAGTCAGGAATAAAACGTCTAAACCATCCAACTAATCCCAAGAACGATCTTACCCTTTTCTTGGTTGTTGGAACTGGACTTGCTCTGATGGCCTCGACCTTATCTACCTGTGGTCTGATGACTCTGCTCCCAAGCATGTACCCTAAGTAGGAAACCTCGGACCTGGCGATGCTGCACTTGGCTGGATTGATTGTCAGACCTGCAGCCGCGAGTTTCTGGAAGACAAGATGTTTCAGGTGCTCTTCCCATGTCGCACTGTAAACAATCACATCATCAATATATGCTGCAGCATACTCGTCAGTGCCTCTCAGTACTTTATCCATAAGTCTTTGAAAAGTTGCTGCTGCTCCATGCAGCCCAAAAGCCATCACTTTTAAATGATATAGTCCACTTGGCACCCGAAATGCAGTCAATTCTCGCACTGCTGGGTCCAATGGGACTTGCCAATATCCCTTACATAAATCAAGGGTGGTAAGGAAAGCTGCCTTACCCAACCTCTCTATCAATTCGTCAGCTCTAGGAATGGGGTATGGGTCAAAAGTAGAGAAAGCATTCAACTAGGAAAAATACACACAAAATCGCAGTCCTACAGGGCTACACCACTCACTGGATGATGGCTCAATAACATCCATCTCCAGCATTGCCTTCACCTCATTTTTCAGGTCAGGGACTAGACGGGCTGGCACTCTGCAACATGTTTGCCGGATAGGCTCGGTCTTTGCTAGCTGGATCTTGTGCTGCGTCATGTTTGTCCTCCCTGGCTCTGCACTGAAGAGTAACACTGGCAGAATCTTTGCTATCTTTGCCCTGCTGGTCCTCACTGAGATGTGACACACCCGGTGTGCCTGGTGCTGTGCTTGAGCCCAGAAAATACTGCTCTTGGTGCTCTTCCTCTTCTCCAATTGCTCTTATCCACAAGTTGAGGGCTGTTGGGGGCTCTTTCTGGTGCCATTTCCTGAGCATATTGATGTGGAAGCTCTGCACTTGTTTCTTCCGATCTGGCAGCACCAGTTCGTAGGTGATCTGGTTGATCTTCTTGCGGACAGTGTATGGTCCTTGCCATTTTGCAAGTAGACCAGTGTCAGAAGTTGGTAAAAAGATTGAGTTCTCTATCACCTGGTTTTAGCTCCAGACATCTTGCTGCCTTGTCGTACCACCTTTTTTGCTTTGCTTGAGCTGCTGCCATGTTTTCACGTACCTTTACCGATAAATCTGCCAATTTGTCCCGCATTTTGAGCACAAAGGAAAGGATATTCAACTCATCAGTAGGGTTGTCACCTTCCCATGCCTCTTTAAGGACATCCAATGGCCCTCTCACTTCTCTTCCATACAGCAGTTCAAAGGGAGCGAAGCCTGAAGAAGCTTGTGGGACCTCTCTGTAAGCAAAAAGAAGACAGGGGAGCCACGTGTCCCAATCCGAGCCAGTGTCATCCACAAACTCTTTCAGCATAGATTTCAGGGTTTTGTTAAAACGTTCTACCATGCCGTCAGTCTGGGGGTGGTATGGGGTAGTTGTAATGCCCTTAATGCCTAATAATGAATACACACCTTTTCACCTTTTAGCAGTTTTGATTTGAAGTTTATAACCCGGATGCCCCTCCCCCTTTCTTGGAGCATACCATTCACGGGTCACTGAAAGGATCATTAAAACAGTGTATCCATTTACAATACCGGCATTATCAACAACATTAGCATATGCATATTTTTATGAGCTCATACTCCTACATCTGTCTAATCATTAATGTGTGCACACATGTTTAAGATAGCTTGGGAGCAAGGACGGATTAAGGATAGTCTGGGCCCCTGGGCAAAGAGTTGCCCAGGGCCCCCCCATCCCCCGCTGAGTTCATTCTTAATACGAGCCAGTTTGGAGAATGAACGCTCCCCTTCACAATTTGTGATAGGCACAGTCAAAAAAAGTCTAAGTGCTATGTAGACATTTGGAAAGGTTGACTGTAAATTCAAATTTATCATGGTTTTGAGCATTTTACTAGGACATTTTTCTTTTTCTGTTATGAATTATTTGTATTGTATCAATTCATCTGCCAGGCTCATGTTCAGATCTGAAGGATATGCTGCAGCGAGTGAGTTAGCCTTTAAAGTGAGCTCACTGTTGGACATATTGTCAGGCATGAAAAGAACATCAAATAGCTCAGTTAAGTGTGTGTATGCATTCAAACTGCTTGAAATTGCTAAATTAATTTGTGTCTCTGCGCTTAAGAGAAATTGAACATAATAATTTTGAAACAATACAAATTCAGAAACATTAAGTAAGGGCCTGAATCGCATATTTGCAACAAAACGTCTGTTATGAAATATGGTAGCTTGCCTGGCAATTTGTAGGTCCCTAGAAAGTCAAGAAGCCATGGTAAACGACTTCTATGGAAGTCAAGGGCCCCATAGCAGGGGCCCTCATGATCAAGGGCCCTCTAATAATATGCCCTGCTCTTCTCTAGGGCCCCCTGGTATGGGCTCTCATAACCAGGGCCCTCTAAAAATATGCCCCTCTCTTTTCTAGGACCCCTAATAGCCAGAAGTCGAAGTCAGAGCAGTGCCACAACGCCTCATCCATTTTCATGAGGGCCCCAAAAGCATGGCTAGGGCCACCAAGAGGCCCTGGGGTCAAAGTCCCTAATAGTCAGAGGATCCTTAAAATGGAGGGCCCTCGGAAATAAAAATATATTGTATAATAAATGTTGATAGGCATTGCAAAATGTTTTGGGCCCCCTGACATCAAGGGCCCCTGGGCGCTGGCCCCACTGGCCCGGTCAGTAATCCAGCCATGCTTGGGAGTCTGACAGAATCTGGTGTTACTGGTGATGTGTCTGGCGCCTTGACATCATCACAGTTACTCATAATAATGTGAAAAGTTCGTACAAATCTTAGTCCGTGTGGGGCGAGGGTGGTGTCGATGGTACCCAAGCTAGTCAGGATGCAGTCTAACGCGCTGCGTTCAGGTCACAGTCTCTCATTGAGGCGTGGGTTTGAATCCCACTTCTGACTGCTAGTGCTTTATACAAATTTATGTCTTTAACCCTCTAACATACATAATAATGTGAAAAGATTCAGCAGTTCGTACAAATCTTTGGCCATGTGGGGGTGTTGAGGAAAATTGTCTTTCATAATGTGCGTTCAGGTCAGGATGGCCGAGCGGTCTAAGGAGCTGTGTTCAGGTCGCAGTCTCCACTGGAGGCGTGGGTTCGAATCCCACTTCTGACAGCTCATGCTTTATACAAATCTACTTCTTTAGAGGACACAACCATCAGGGAATACAGTTTTCATCAAAGGGTGAACATGGTCTGCAACAATGCTGAAGTAGGTGGTACGTGTCAAAGTAACATCCACGTGGATGCCAGGACCCAGGCTTTTGATCACTGAAAATGTGAGAAACTGAATCATGTATTCATCCTGATCTTGCTCTGTTTATTTTTGCAGCTCTGCTGGAGGGTTATTTTTTTGGTGTTTGTGGTGGTGGTGGTGGGGTCTTTGTTCCCATTTTGGTTTATTTAGTATATGATGTACTTTACATCCATTTAAATATGTACTTAAATACTTAAATATCCATTTAAGTATGTTTATTCAGCGTCCATTTACATTGTTACAGCAGTATTTTACGACAAAAATGGAAATGTTCACATTATTGAAATGGATGTAAAGTACATCATATACTGAATAAACCAAAATGGGAACAAAGACCCCACCACCACCACCACCACCACAAACACCAAGAAAATAACCCTCCAGCAGAGCTGCAACAAGAACAGGACAATCTCCTACAGGTCCAACAAAATCAAAGAAAAAATGCACTTCATAAAAGACCTCACATTGTTCGTCCTAAAGGCTAAGATCAACGTTTTAAATAAACAGAGTCTGTGATGGTTTAAAAGCAACGCATAATATAGAAAAGAGTACGTGAGCTCAAACACGTTGCACTCTCACTTTATAATGCAGCATCAACGCTCTGTTAGTACATTACAATTTACAAATCCTAAAGGAAGGTTCTGTGTAAGGGGAATTAGCTCAAATGGTAGAGCGCTTGCTTAGCATGCGAGAGGTAGTGGGATCGATGCCCACATTCTCCAATGCCGAAACATTATGATCATTTAAAGGCAACACATAATACAAAAGTCGTTGCTCACTGAAACGCTGCATCAAACATTAGGTCAGTCTGTAAGTTCTACAGTGACAGTTATGCTCTATTTTTACTCAAATCGTTTGGTTTAAAGACCTTTTTTGACTTGTTTAAATTGACAAATGTAGCGCCCCCTAGCACCCCTGGCTGTATTTGGAAAGCGCTCCTTGACTTCTTTTAATTGTTTAAGAAATCTCTTTCTTTGTGGTAATGTAAGGATTTAAAAGGGCCACTACTTATCAGTACTTACGATTATTTTATATTTAAACTATACTCTTATTTAAACTGAAAAAACTGCTTCAATTACCCTATATATATGTGGTACTAACCTTGCACAAAAAAACCTGCGACTAACACCATTTACAGTAGCTGTATTAACATTATCCCTGACTCACATACCAAACTTGTATACGTTAATAATACTTAAACAAATTAACTATTTACTCATTTACACAATCATTAATATGCATTTCAAACCCCAATATATTTTACAAAAATGTTATAATACAATAAAAAAAGGGTATCCAAAATTACCGTTGCAGGCCTGATCCAACCTAATAGTCCCAATCAGCACAGATCACGAAGTATATTTGGTCGGTTGTGGTGGAGCTGTCCACGTTCTTTGTTTACATGGATGAAACAGAAAAAATCCACCAGTCTTTTTCCTTTTGATCTTGGATGAAACAATCAGAGTTTATCCGATGCTTTTAATCCACTGTAATCGGCACAGTTGCTGAGGAAGCGTACTGCCTTCAATGTCCATGCGCGAAAACTCAAGAGACGAAGTTCACGGCTGATACAGCATAAACAATGTCACTAATTGACTGCAAGATGTTAATATAAGACTCACTGTCTGTTTGTCTTAACGCATCAAGAGAGATAAATCCTAAACAGGTGTTTTACCCGCTTACATGACACTTGTTTCACATCACGCTATTTTCTCCACTTTTTTCTTCTTTTTCCACCCACTTTCTCCCGCTCTTTTCCCGACCTGTGACAGTTCATGCTGATTGGCTTAAAAATAAATCAAGGGAGGGCTATACATACACTTTACTTTAAACAGCATAAAACAACCAGAACATTATTTACAGAACAAATAAGAACAACTTATTTACTAGTTATAAATTAACATAAACAAAAATATTAGTAATCCCCAAATTTTAATTGGGTTACACAAACACACAATAATTTATAATTCTCCAATTTTGAAATGTCTCGGAGTTTTATCTGAAACGACTTTTTGTTAAAGTAGCGGTACGTGACTTTTGAATGGTTTTTCATCTGGTGAAACTGCTTCATGAAAGATGAACAGCTGAAACTCACGACATCCCCTTTAAAATGCTGAAAAATGACATCCCCTTTAAAAAGCACGAATGCTGTTTTTTGACTTCAGCTCAGCATTTAATACTGTAATCCCTTCCAAGTTAGTCACTAAACTTGGAGATCTGGGTATTAACACCTCCCTTTGTCACTGGATTATGGACTTTCTTACCAACAGACCTCAGCATGTTAGGTCAGGCCACACCTACTCCATCACCATCTCACTCAATACAGGCGTACCACAGGGCTGTGTGCTGAGCCCATTCCTCTACTCCCTTTTCACCCACGACTGCAGGCCTGTGCATGGATCCAACTCCATCATTAAGTTTGCTGACGACACCACGGTGATTGGACTCATCAGTAACAACGATGAGACAGCCTACAGGGAGGAGGTACAGCATCTGGCCACATGGTGTGAGGACAACAATCTGCTCCTCAACAACAACAAAACTAAAGAGCTCATCGTGGACTTCAGGAGGGAAGGAGGAGGCACGCATGACCCCATCCACATAGACGGAATAGCTGTTGAACGTGTCTCCAGCTTCAAGTTTTTGGGGACCCACATTTCGGAGGACCTGTCCTGGACCACCAACACCTCCAGCTTGGCCAAGAAGGCTCACCAGTGCCTCTTCTTCCTGAGGACACTCAGGAAACACCATCTGTCTTCGGCCATCCTGGTGAACTTTTACCACTGTGCAATAGAAAGTATCCTGACCAGCAGTATCACAGTCTGGTATGGAAACTGCACTGTTGCAAACCGCAAGGCACTGCAACGAGTGGTGAAAACGGCCCAGCGCATCACAGGGACTTCACTTCCACCCATTGAGGACGTCCAGAGGAAACGCTGTCGGCGTCGAGCTCGCAGCATTCTTAAGGACTCCTCCCACCCTGCACACAGACTATTTGCCCTTCTGCCCTCTGGCAGGCGCTTTAGGAGCCTCCGGACAAGGACTACTAGACTGAGGAACAGCTCCCCCCCCCTCCCCCCTCCCACACACACACACTACAAACATGATAATTTTTATCCTTTTTCCGCTTTGTATTTCACTGGTACATACCTCATTTGTACATAAATCTCATAAATGCTGTATATATCTGTTTATTATGTTTTTACGTACTCATTCCTTGATCGTGTCCATAGCACCTTAATCACTTTAACCTGCATAGCACCTTAATATATATATTGTTTTCAGCTACATATCTTGTTTATAGTATAGTTTATAGATCCTGTTAATACCACTGCTATTTACCCACTGTAAGTAATGTATATCATAAATACTGTTTATTCTGCACTTTCTGCTTATTGCACTTCTGGTTAGATGCTAAACTGCATTTCGTTGCATTGTACTTGTACATGTGTAATGACAATAAAGTTGAATCTAATCTAATCTAATCTAATCTAAAAAAATGCAGCATCAACCCTTAAGTCAGTCTATCAGTGGTACAAAGACAGTTTTGATTGGGTTTCGATCGTCCTAAAGGCTGCGATAAACAGAGTCTGTGATGGTTTAAAAGCAAGGCATAATACAGAAAAGAGTACGTGAGCTTAAACACGTTGCACCCTCACTTTATAATGCAGCATCAACGCTCTGATAGTACATTACAATTTACAAAAGGCTAAAGGGGGTTCATCGTAAGGGGAATTAGCTCGAATGGTAGAGTGCTCGCATAGCATGCGAGAGGTAGCTGGATCGATGCTCGCATTCTCCAATGCAGAAGCATTGCAAACTTTTAAGCACATTTTCCCGTGAGCTAAGTAGGGACTTGTAAATAACATTTAGACTTGTAACGCACTGTAGTTAAAAACATGGTCTTCATACTATTTATTTTGTTCTTCTGTCTGTGTAGGGTTTTTACCATGAAGTAAAATCGAGGGAATCTAAATGCATTTATCCATCCAACAATCCATTCAGTAGCTTTTAACTATTCATGCAAACGAATGACTTTTTATATTTATATATTGCTCATTGTAGTACTTGTGTCTGCATGGACTTGAACATCACATGACTAAACATTAGGTAGAACTATAGAGACTTATTTACTGTCTTGCCCAAAAACAAACTGGCATAAAGTACTCGACGAGTACAACACACTGAACAATAAAATATAGATGACATACTATAGGCCAGTGAGGTGGCTGCTGCTTCTGGGTGTGTAGTTTCTAAATGATCAAGTCAGCACAGGCACAAGCACTACAAGTATTTATAATAAAGTTTATGTTTAATATTGTGTATATACTGTATACTTTCCCTCCGCCCAGAAATTCCCAGTAAAAAATGACCCACCACAACCCCGTCCAAGATAAAAATGTTTGATGAAAATTAAATTAAATAAAAGAATATGCTGCACTTACACGCACCTGAGATTAATCTACTTTTGGTTTAAAATAGACTGTGCTGGTGTTATGTTGGGTTAGTCTGTAACTGAGCAACAGTGTATGCTACAATGACAACTATAACAATGGTTATCACTGCACACTAAGCTATTCAGTTTTTTGTGATTGTCATTTTAAGATAATACTGAATCAGTCATCAATAAGGTCAGTCAGAACACAGAAAGAACTCATTATGTAAGGGCCAAAATAGTGCAGGATATACCAATTGTTTAGTGCAGTGCAGTAACAAAACGGCTTTGTAAGGCAAGAACTGAACAAAAAAAAAAAGCATTTAATTTGACATAAAATATGTGGGTATTAATTTGTACAACTCAGTGCATTATTAGGCTGCACATAATTATAGTTTCAAACGGTCCTCTTTTTACTACAGTGTGTTTGAAACGGCTGGGGGTACAATTTGTTGCTTGAAAAGATTAAGCAGTTTGTACAAATCTTAGTCCGTGTAGGGCGAGGGTGGTTTTTATAATAACTCAGGTAGTTAGGATGGCCGAGCGGTCTAAGGCACTACGATCAGGTCGCAGTCTCCCCTGGAGGCGTGGGTTTGAATACCACTTCTGACAGCTCATGCTTCATACAAATTTACATCTTTAACCCAATAAGATACATAACAAACTGAAAAGATATAGTTTCAGTGAGCAATGACGCATTGACTTTGGTATTACGTGATGCCGTTAAATGATCACAATGTTTGTACACTGGAGAATGCGGGAATTAATCCCGCTACCTCTCGCATGCTAAGCAAACGCGATACCATTTGAGCTAATTCCTTCTACAAAGGACGCTTTGTAAATTGTAATGTACTAACAGAGTGTTGTTGCTGCATTATGTAAGGTCCAAAATAGTGCAGGATATACCAACTGTTTATTATAGTGCAATTACTACAGTTTGTTTGAAACAGCTGGGCTTACAACTAGTTGGTGTGGAGAACATGTTACACATACAGTGTGCTATTATTTCAAGCTGATCAAGTACATGCTATTTCACTTAGAAACATCTCACAAAGTACAAATTCTTTAACTTTCTAAATAAACCATGTAGTACGGGACATTACTGCTCTACCGACTGAGCTATTCGGGCTCTGCAACCTGCTTTAATCCCACAAGGATGTGACATAAATTACAAACTTTAACATACGTTGTCCTGTAAAACTTTCAAGAATTTTAACAATTAATATAAAAAGGTTTTATTGCCAAAAGTATTCACTCGTCTGCCTTCACACGCATATGAACTTCAGTTCACCCTAACACGCTAGTGACGTTACAGTGCTAAGAATGGTCCACCCAAAAAACATTATTTGGTCAGTTGGAGTGCTTATATGGGGCTTTCTTTCCATTGATATATGATTTACAGCCTAGTGACAAAGTGTAGAGTGCAGCAGATGGGTTACAGTCAGTAAATTTACCATACATAATAATGTGAAAAGATTCAGGAGTTTGTACAAATATTAGTCCGTGTGGGGCGAGGGTGGTATCTGGGGTACTTCAGATAGTCAGGATGGCCGAGCGGTCTAAGGTGCTGCGTTCAGGTCGCAGTCTCCCCTGGAGGCGTGGGTTCAAATCCCACATCTGACAGCTCATGCTTTATACAAATTTACATCTTTAACCCTCTACCATACATAATAATGTGAAAAGATATAACAGTTAGTACAAATCTTAGTACTAGTTAGTCTTAGTTTTTTATTATTTCAAATGCCATTAATAATTTATAATCACTGATTTGTGAGATATCAGCAGTAGTAGATCATGTTTAACTGGTTTAATATTGTTTAAGCGCTGATTATCGGCTGTTTTTCGTGAGTATGTTGGGCGGTTTTCCATGCATTTTGGCGGACTTTGAGATGCGCAATCTGGCAACCCTGACTGAAGCGTTCATTCATATTTTGGAGCGATGTACGTTTGTATGCTAGAATATAAATAACATCTTTTACAAACTGCTGTCTATTTACATTGACATTTTCTCTTCTGTCTTAACATTTTTGGAATTGGGTTTGTAAAGATAAGGGATACAGTAGATAATATATTTAATGAGCTGAACTAACTGAGAGAAGCGCTAACGGTGTTGGAAGAGTCTAAAAGAGTTTGGAACATAGTCGTATCATCATAGCAGTACAACACAGTTTTGTCCGTAGCATCCGAAAATATCCAGAAGCTAATATACACAAACTTTTCTTTAAAAAATAAACTTACCTTGTTAATAAAGTATGACCACAATTTCTAAACAAACACAGTATCCGCTGCTGCAGTCTCTACACAAACTTTTCTGCACTGAAATCGCAAGGACACATTTTATGGATATTACGGTAATGCACTGAAAACGCGTCCTACAGTCATGCAAGCACATACAACAGTGTGTGAGTTTACACTAATCAACCATAACATTAAAACCACCTCCTTGTTTCTACACTCGCTGTCTATTTTAGTGAGGTGAATTGGAATGTGGAGTTTGCATGTTCTCCCCGTGTCTGCATGGGTTTACTTCGGTGCTCCGGTTTCCTCCCACAGTACAAAGACGTGCAAGTGAGGTGAATTGGAGACACTGAATTGTCCATGACTGTGTTGGATATAAACTTGTGAACTGATGAGTCTTGTGTAATGAGTAACTACTGTTCCTGTCATGAATGTAACCAAAGTGTAAAACATGACGTTATAATCCTAATAAACAAACAGACATTTGATTTGACAGCCAGTTATTGATTACATGCAGATGTTGATACAACTACTAGGCTACTTATATATAATATATATCAATATATATATTATATGTTATGCAGTGATAGCTCAGTGGTTAAGGTACTGGACAAATAAACAAAAGGTTGCCGGTTCAAGCCCCACCACCACCAAGTTGCCACTGTTGGGTCCCTGAGTAAGGCCCTTAACCCTCAGTTGCTCATTGTGTAAGTTGCTTTGGATAAAAGTGTCTGCTAAATGCTATATATATATATAGTTAAACATTCCGGACCTTTGCTTCAAGAAATTTTCCCTAACTGGACCTCTTCAAATTTTAGTTGAATACCCCTGTTCTAGACCTTCATCAGTGGTCATAGGACACTGCCCACAGGGTGCTGTTGGCTAGATGTTTTTGGTTGGTGGACTGTTCTCGGTCCAGCAGTGACAATGAGGTGTTTAAAAACCTGCAGCGCTGCTATGTCTTATCCACTCATACCAGCACAACACACTAAGACACCACCACCATGTCAGTGTCACTGCAGTGTTGAGAATGATCCACCACCCAAATAATACCTGCTCTGTAGTGGTCCTGGGAGAGTCCTGACCATTGAAGAACAGCATAAAAGGGGGATAAAAAAGCATGTAGAGAAACAGATGGATTACAGTCAGTAATTGTAGAACTACAAAGTGCTTCTATATGGTGGAGCTGATAAAATGGACAGTGAGTGTAGAAACAAGGAGGTGGTTTTAATGTTATGGCTGATCGGTGTATACTCACCATGTATGCGTGGCTTTCCTCCGGGTTTGAAAACGTGCCAGTAGGTGTAATTGCTGCTCTAAATTGCACCTGTATGTGTGAGTGAGTGGATAAATTAGTGTGTGATGCTTTGCGATGGTTTGACGCGCCCTGTCCAGGGTGTATTTTTGTCTTGAGCCCCGTGTTCGTGACACTGGACCCACGCTTGCCCTGTAATGCTGAATATCAATACAGGCAAATGAAGCGCATTTAAAAAAGCTTTAAAGCATTCTTGAAAAATGATGAGACCAACCTTTTTAAAAAGTAGATCCCGATGACCTGTTGACTGAAATAGTAGATCCCAAGCCACAGAAGTGTGGGCACCAGTTTTCCATTGGCTACGTTTTAACAAGACGTACCAAGAATGGCCTGTAGATGGCGCACTGTAGTCGTTTTTAAAAGCAAGCCAATTATGCCACCGAACTTAAATATGTACAATACTTTATAATGTATCAATTGTAACAGTATCAAATAATAAAACATTATAAAAAATTATAAGTTTATGCGTTTCTGTCAAAACAAAACAAAAAAGGTATGTAAACAAAACAGTTTGAGCGTAAATAGGGCGTTACTGACATTGTAACACGGACAGACTAGCCTTATGGTTGATGCTGCAACGAATTTTACCGTAATTTCATCTTTTCAGATTGCAAAATGATCATAATGTTTGTGTACTGGAGAATGTGGGCATCGATCCCACTACCTCTCGCATGCTAAGCGAGCGCTCTACCATTTGAGCTAATTCCCCTTACACAAAACTTTCCTTTACCCTTTGTAAATTGTAATGTACTAACAGAGTGTTAATGCTGCATTATAAAGTGAGAGTGCAACATGTTTAAGCTCACGTACTCTTTTCTATATTATGCGTTGCTTTTCATTAAAATGTTATGTGCATTTATATGTGGCAAAATAAAAAAATCCATAAAAATCAAATTGAGTTAGCAGAGAACCTTAAATTATGCTAAATGGTTCTTCAAGTAGAAACAGTTCTACCACCCAGCTAGCAGTGTACTATCGGGCCACATGTGGGTGAGGTGCGGGACTATGGCGTCACATCAATGTCAAAACTAGAGGGCGCAACTTTTAACATTTCGCGTGTGTAAATATCCCTCTCGCGAGCGCAAAAAGAGGAATTGCGTGCACACTGATCATAAAATCGCTCTCAAACTGTCTTTTTCACTCTCGAATGTTGTTTTTCTGCTCGATTTCATTGTTGTGCGCGCGCGCGAAAGCAAATTGCGCTCGGCTGCTCTTTCTGCGCGAGAGAAGATTTTGCGCTCGCGTTATCAAAGGGGCGGTTTTGACAGTTTGGGGGCGGAGTCAGGGCCGGCTCTATGCACGCCTTACTTCCGGGTTCTCGTGTACGGGACAGATCAACTTCCGGTATTCAGACGCCGGTTGTCAACAAGCAGATATCGTGGCTCTCTCTTTTACACTTGTTCTCTTCAAGATTAACCTCGTCTGACGGTGAACGATTTTAAATGTACAACACCAGCTACATTGACAAATATGAAGGTAAGTACGTTTGCAAGCATTTCCTTATAACCATGCAGGTAGGCTGGTTGTAAACTGGTTAGTGGTTGTTTTGCTAGACTAGACAAACACTACATCTAGCTTGACAGACCAGTATTGAGATTTATGTTTTAGTTAGCTTTGAAGCATACCATTACAATTTAATTTTGATGCATCTTCTCTTTGCACAGTGTCAGGTATATGTATATATAATGTATGTGTGTGTGATTAATTCCCAGGTGGAGTGGTCTGGGTTCTTTCTGTGTGGAGTTTGCATGTTCTCCCTGTATCCATGTGGGTTTCCTCCGGGTGCTCCTCCGTGTTTCCTCCCACAGTCCAGAAGTGTGTAAGTGAGGTGAATTGGAGACACTAAATTGTCCATGACTGTTTGATATTAATTATTTATTATATTAATATAATTTATATTAATTAATTAATTGATAATTAATTGATATTGATGAATTGAACTGATGAATCTTGTGTAATGAGTAACTACCGTTTCTGTCATGAATGTAACCAAAGTGTAAAACATGACTTTAAATTCCTAATAAAACAAACTTAACATATCTGACTGAATATATTACCAATTTACCCTCAATCTTTTCATTAAGTGTAAAAAGTTTTGTTTGCCAATATATTAATGAGTTATCTTTTATTTATTATCAAATGTTATGTCAGACCTTTAAATTTTCATGTCATTTAATTAATTTGATGTTACAGTATTAACATGTCTTTCTCCAAAAAAAACATTTTTGTAGTAAATGTGAGGGTGAACTTGATTTTTTTTTTTTTTTTTATGTTTCTTACGGCAGGTTATCAAGACATAATCATTACAGAATTTATCAGTGTCAAGCTGGCAGCAATATGCTGTTCAATTCAAAACCTTGTATCATGTTACAAAAGAGAAAAAACTGACTTTCATTTAAAGTTAAATGTAAAAAGATTTTATTTCAAGTCTTTAACACCATTTAAGTGGTCTATTTATCATGAAATGAATGCTAAACAACTGCCAGATTCACAAAACGTGAGAAACGGCAAAGGTGGAGATAAACTGTTTTACACACTAAATATGGACAAGTATTGAAACACCAGCTCATTTATTGTTTCTTCTGATATCGATCGATCCATCCATCTATCACTGATCAGCCATAACATTAAAACCACCTCCTTGTTTCTACACTCACTGTCCATTTTATCAGCTCCACTTACCTTATAGAAGCACTTTGTAGTTCTACAATTACTGCCTGTAATCTGTTTCTTTGCATGCATTGTTAGCCCCCCTTTCACCCTGTTCTTAATAATCAGGACCACCACAGAGCAGGTATTATTTAGGTGGTGGATCATTCTCAGCACTGCAGTGACACTGACATGGTGGTGGTGTGTTAGTGTGTGTTGTGCTGGTATGAGTAAATAAGACGATAAATACAGCGCCCGGTGGGCAGCGTCCTGTGCCCACTGATGAAGGTCTAGAAGATGACCAACTCAAACAGCAGCAATAGATGACCGAAGGTGGACCAACTAGGTAGAAGTGTCTAATAAAGTGGACAGTAAGTGGACATGATATTAAAAAACTCCAGCAGCGCTGCTGTATCTGATCCACTCATACCAGCACAACACACACTAACACACCACCACCATGTCAGTGTCACTGCAGTGCTGAGAATCATCCACCACCTAAATAATACCTGCTCTGTGGTGGTCCTGATTATTAAGAACAGAAAGGAGGCTAACACAGTATAGAGAGAAACAGATGAACTACAGTCTGTAATTGTAGAACTGATAAAATAATCAAAGAGTGTAGATATAAAAGATGTTTACATAATAAAGAGGCTTTTGTTGGTTTTTATGCTTTTGTTTAACACAGAAATAGAGTATAAACTATAATATATATTTACAATATTTAAATGTACACGTTATTTAAAAAAAAAAATTGCAGATAAAGGCGAGTGTTTAGCTTCATGCCTTGTCAAGTGGTCCAATCCGATAGTTCACATGCAGGCAAAACACAGTAAACAGAAATGGACATAGCGATCACCGTGTCGAACAACTTATGCTCTTTTACCCGTCGAATGCAGCGTTCAACATGAACCCTGAGAATGTTCTGATCCACCTCGATCTTGTGTTTGAAAACGCAAACTCTATATATTCATCGCTATACGACATGTTGCGTTTAGAACTTTGCTGGGGGTTCTCACAAAACAGAAGCTAGACTGTCCGACTAAGGCTAAACGGAAACACGTCACAGAGCTTGCATGCATAGAGCCAATAGCATTCGCTGATAGAGCCGGCCCTGACTCCGCCCCCAAACTGTCAAAACCGCCTCTTTGAAAACGCGAGCGCAAAATCTTCTCTCGCGCAGAAAGAGCAGCCGAGCGCAATTTGCTTTCGCGCGCGCGCACAACAATGAAATCGAGCAGAAAAACAACATTCGAGAGTGAAAAAGACAGTTTGAGAGCGATTTTATGATCAGTGTGCACGCAATTCCTCTTTTTGTGCTCGCGAGTTTCACATTTGCACTCGCGATAGTTTTGACATTGATGTGACGCCATACGGGACATCTGGCGTACTGTCGGACTCGGGTGACGTCATTAGGGCCGAGTCTGGGCTGATATCTGTAGTAAGAGAAGCGGCTGAGTTCTGTATAACCGAACTCGGGCCACGTTCAGCATGAGGTATGTGGCCCACTATAAATATCAGAGACTCGGACCGATACCGGTAACTGTCTGGAAAACGATAATTGATAATTGATATGCTCTAATGACTGAGACATGAACGACAAAAATGATTAGGGGAAATAGTGCAGGTTAATACGGAGACAGAAGAGATTAAATAAGTAATGTTTTAAAGACGACTGGACTGAAATATACAGTGTATCACAAATGTGAGTACACCCCTCACATTTCTGCAGATATTTAAGTATATCTTTGTATGGGACAACACTGACAAAATGACACTTTGACACAATGAAAAGTAGTCTGTGTGCAGCTTATATAACAGTGTAAATTTATTCTTCCCTCAAAATAACTCAATATACAGCCATTAATGTCTAAACCACCGGCAACAAAAGTGAGTACACCCCTAAGAGACTACACCCCTAAATGTCCAAATTGAGCACTGCTTGTCATTTTCCCTCCAAAATGTCATGTGATTTGTTAGTGTTACTAGGTCTCAGGTGTGCATAGGGAGCAGGTGTGTTCAATTTAGTAGTACAGCTCTCACACTCTCTCATACTGGTCACTGAAAGTTCCAACATGGCACCTCATGGCAAAGAACTCTCTGAGGATCTTAAAAGACGAATTGTTGCGCTACATGAAGATGGCCAAGGCTACAAGAAGATTGCCAACACCCTGAAACTGAGCTACAGCACAGTGGCCAAGATCATCCAGCGTTTTAAAAGAGCAGGGTCCACTCAGAACAGACCTCGCGTTGGTCGTCCAAAGAAGCTGAGTGCACGTGCTCAGCGTCACATCCAACTGCTGTCTTTGAAAGATAGGCGCAGGAGTGCTGTCAGCATTGCTGCAGAGATTGAAAATGTGGGGGGTCAGCCTGTCAGTGCTCAGACCATACGCCGCACACTACATCAAATTGGTCTGCATGGCTGTCACCCCAGAAGGAAGCCTCTTCTGAAGTCTCTACACAAGAAAGCCCGCAAACAGTTTGCTGAAGACATGTCAACAAAGGACATGGATTACTAGAACCATGTCCTATGGTCTGATGAGACCAAGATTAATTTGTTTGGTTCAGATGGTCTCAAGCATGTGTGGTGGCAATCAGGTGAGGAGTACAAAGATAAGTGTGTAATGCCTACAGTCAAGCATGGTGGTGGGAATGCCATGGTCTGGGGCTGCATGAGTGCAGCAGGTGTTGGGGAGTTACATTTCATTGAGGGACACATGAACTCCAATATGTACTGTGAAATACTGAAGCAGAGCATGATCCCCTCCCTCCGGAAACTGGGTCGCAGGGCAGTGTTCCAGCATGATAATGACCCCAAACACACCTCTAAGACGACCACTGCTTTATTGAAGAGGCTGAGGGTAAAGGTGATGGACTGGCCAAGCATGTCTCCAGACCTAAACCCAATAGAACATCTTTGGGGCATCCTCAAGCGGAAGGTGGAGGAGCGCAAAGTCTCGAATATCCACCAGCTCCGTGATGTCGTCATGGAGGAGTGGAAAAGCATTCCAGTGGCAACCTGTGAAGCTCTGGTAAACTCCATGCCCAGGAGAGTTAAGGCAGTTCTGGGAAATAATGGTGGCCACACAAAATATTGACACTTCAGGAACTTTCACTAAGGGGTGTACTCACTTTTGTTGCCGGTGGTTTAGACATTAATGGCTGTATATTGAGTTATTTTGAGGGAAGAATAAATTTACACTGTTATATAAGCTGCACACAGACTACTTTTCATTGTGTCAAAGTGTCATTTTGTCAGTGTTGTCCCATGAAAAGATATACTTAAATATCTGCAGAAATGTGAGGGGTGTACTCACTTTTGTGATACACTGTACTTTATAATGAATAAACTCTGAATGAGGAACATGAAGGGGTGAAAGTAAGCTGAGGTAAAAACCACCGAAGAAGAAGACGATGAAGATTCCCGCTCTTTTCTCTCACCGCCGTGCGCGAGCTCTCACCCGCCTCAGTGTCCTGCTTCATTCTGTAAGTATTTCAATTTAATCTTATATTTTTGTATATATATATATATCACTCAGGTGTAGTTAAAACTGTTAATTATATATAAGTTTTTCTATCGAATGCTATAGTAAAATGTAATTGTATTTTTACAATATAAAAATTATTTTTATGCTTACTTTAGCTAGCTAACTAGCTACACTTTTTCTCACATAGCTAACATTCTTTAATGATAAACGTAGCCCTCATACAATCGCTCTGACATACCTAAGTATTTTAATATTAGTAATGCGCGTTGTTTGGCGTATTTTACAAGCCGATGTGAGTAACTGTGTTTGTAAATGGCGCGGCAGGTCTTCGGTACTGATACTGCCAATGGTAAGAAAATTTTATTTTAGTATGGTGAAACCTAACAAGCACAAACTAATCGTTTATTGATACGTTAATATTAACCTTGGAACGTCTCCAGAGTTAATGGGTCAATTTGGTGCTTTTTTTTTTTTTTTTACCTAAATCCTTATAATTATACATAAAACTTGCTAACGTGTTCTGTGCATCAAGAGCTTGTCCATATTGGCCTCTGATAATGACACTCAGCAGAGAACACAACTGCAGACAGTATTTCATGAACTGTAGTAAGCCCAACTCCAGGAAAGTTATTGCTGATGCATATAAAACAACTTGCCTCTTGTAGATTTAAATTCAAAGTATGCATATGTTGATAAACTGAAGATTTTTGTACTGATGTTGTTAACCTCCAGCTACTAGACAACCAACTAATGCGACATCACCACCCAATGTGCCAGAAAGAACTCTAGGTACATTCTTGTTAAACATTTTCTGTTTTCTAAATAAATGCATATTTCACGTGTTATGCCTTGCTTGAATATGATGTAGAAATTCTGATCTATCGACTACACTGCAGCGTAAACAGGAAATGTTCATCTTTCTTTAGGCATCACACCACCACCCCTGTTTCCACCACCTCAGCTCCGAACAACATTGATGGTAAATACCCCAGCAACCCGACAAATGCAGAGCGAGGCAGATGCATGTAAGCAGCTTTAAATTCAAACGAATGCAAGAAAAGTTGGTAAAATGCTATTATTATTATTATTATTGTTATTGTTATACTCCAGCTACTAGTCAAGCCACTGATGCTGGGACAATACCACCCAATGTGCCTGAAAGAACTCTAGGTACATCATTCTTGTTAATCATTTTAAATTAAATTATAATATACTGACTATATTGCAGTGTTAACAGGTTAATTGTTTATCTTTCTATAGGCATCACAGCACAAACACCTCAGCTACCGACATCACTTAGGTTAAATACCCCAGCAAGGAGACAACTGCAGATCGAGACAACCACACGTAAGTAGTTCTAATTGAAAATAGATTCTAAAGAATGTGTAACATTCAGGAGTGAGCAAGCTTTTTTCTTTTTGCTTAAAATATAATACACTAGTTTGTTAGAGAGTAATGTTTGCTGACACACCAGTCTCCATCAGGCCTAAATGTGGGGTCAGCACTGATTACATTCTTGAATCCATTCCTTTTTGGGACATAGGGACATGTGCTAACAGTCTTAATATTTCATAGCTGTGCAGATCGAAATTCTCACTCAGCTTGAAATAATCAAGCAGCAACAGGCCCAAATCCTGCTGTTACTACAAAAACAAAACTCTATGGGTGCTATGGGTACAGACCAGACAGAAGTGGTGGCGATAGCAGCAAAGTTTCCCATTAAGGACAGGAGTGGTCTTACCACACTAGAGCAAGAGCTTCGTGAAAGCCCAGCCATCAAAGAGAAAGCAGTAAGTAAATACAGTATGAAAGTGATTTATTTGCCACTATGCTTGTACACAGCAGAATTGGTCCATTCGCATTCGACCCATCCATGTAATGAAACACACACATTGTGTGTGTGTGTGTGTGTGTGTATATGTATGTGTGTGTGTGTGTGTTTATATATATATCTACATATTACAATATATATATACCGTACCACCGTGCCGTCCTATATACAGTGTATCACAAAAGTGAGTACACCCCTCACATTTCTGCAAATATTTTATTATATCTTTTCATGGGACAACACTATAGACATGAAACTTGGATATAACTTAGAGTAGTCAGTGTACAACTTGTATAGCAGTGTAGATTTACTGTCTTCTGAAAATAACTCAACACACAGCCATTAATGTCTAAATGGCTGGCAACATAAGTGAGTACACCCCACAGTGAACATGTCCAAATTGTGCCCAAAGTGTCAATATTTTGTGTGACCACCATTATTATCCAGCACTGCCTTAACCCTCCTGGGCATGGAATTCACCAGAGCTGCACAGGTTGCTACTGGAATCCTCTTCCACTCCTCCATGATGACATCACGGAGCTGGTGGATGTTAGACACCTTGAACTCCTCCACCTTCCACTTGAGGATGCGCCACAGGTGCTCAATTGGGTTTAGTCCATCACCTTTACCTTCAGCTTCCTCAGCAAGGCAGTTGTCATCTTGGAGGTTGTGTTTGGGGTCGTTATCCTGTTGGAAAACTGCCATGAGGCCCAGTTTTCGAAGGGAGGGGATCATGCTCTGTTTCAGAATGTCACAGTACATGTTGGAATTCATGTTTCCCTCAATGAACTGCAGCTCCCCAGTGCCAGCAACACTCATGCAGCCCAAGACCATGATGCTACCACCACCATGCTTGACTGTAGGCAAGATACAGTTGTCTTGGTACTTCTCACCAGGGCGCCGCCACACATGCTGGACACCATCTGAGCCAAACAAGTTTATCTTGGTCTCGTCAGACCACAGGGCATTCCAGTAATCCATGTTCTTGGACTGCTTGTTTTCAGCAAACTGTTTGTTGGCTTTCTTGTGCGTCAGCTTCCTTCTGGGATGACGACCATGCAGACCGAGTTGATGCAGTGTGCGGCGTATGGTCTGAGCACTGACAGGCTGACCTCCCACGTCTTCAACCTCTGCAGCAATGCTGGCAGCACTCATGTGTCTATTTTTTAAAGCCAACCTCTGGATATGACGCCGAACACGTGGACTCAACTTCTTTGGTCGACCCTGGCGAAGCCTGTTCCGAGTGGAACCTGTCCTGGAAAACCGCTGTATGACCTTGGCCACCATGCTGTAGCTCAGTTTCAGGGTGTTAGCAATCTTCTTATAGCCCAGGCCATCTTTGTGGAGAGCAACAATTCTATTTCTCACATCCCCAGAGAGTTATTTGCCATGAGGTGCCATGTTGAATATCCAGTGGCCAGTATGAGAGAATTGTACCCAAAACACCAAATTTAACAGCCCTGCTCCCCATTTACACCTGGGACCTTGACACATGACACCAGGGAGGGACAACGACACATTTGGGCACAATTTGTACATGTTCACTGTGGGGTGTACTCACTTATGTTGCCAGCTATTTAGACATTAATGGCTGTGTGTTGAGTTATTTTCAGAAGACAGTAAATCTACACTGCTATACAAGCTGTACACTGACTACTCTAAGTTATATCCAAGTTTCATGTCTATAGTGTTGTCCCATGAAAAGATATAATGAAATATTTGCAGAAATGTGAGGGGTGTACTCACTTTTGTGATACACTGTATATATATACAGTATATATATTATAATATAATATATAATATATATATTATAATATGCTATAATATAATATGCACACACACACACATACACTAGTGAAGTGAACACAAATGCCTAGAGTGATGAGCAGCCTTCACAGCACCCAGGGAACAATTCGGAGTAAGGTGCCTTGCCCAAGGGCACTTCAGCCGTATCATGACTGGGCTTTACCGGGAATCGAACCGGGGACCTTCAGATCACAATGCCGGTTCCTTAAGCCCATGACTGCCCTAATATCAGGGGTGGGAAGCCTTTTTTGTTCGTATTATGATTGTGTTCTAGTGCTTCTTTTTTTTAGATTTCACATCTGATCACTACTTTTATCTTTTTTTAAAGAATTGTAAATTAGCTTACACAATGTCAACTTATTGCTGTTTTGCTTCAGATAAACTATTTTGGCATCATCGGGGGTACAAATGTAAGAGATACGACATGGCGTACTCTTCAGAAGATGATTTCAAATGACCTCGCTAGATCAATGAACTGGAAAGGGGCCAATGGAAAGGTCTCATTCAGCGACTCATGTTTACGAGAAATAGTCAATCGTAAGTACACTGATTAATAATCACATAAAAGACAGTGTCATGTTCAGGAGGGACAAACTACATAACATATTGTAGATCTCAGTTTTCCTGAGGGACAGGTGGGATCTATAGCACTTTCTTACCCAGGGGCCCTTTACTGTCATAATCTGACCATGAGGACTCTCCTAATTTCAAGTACTGTTTTTAAGTGATAGATATTTGCCTAACATGTCATGTTTCTCTATTTTAGAGTCACTGAGAAAAAATGTTGTGTGCGCAGAAGCCACAGATGTAGCCATTGAGTCAGTGGTAAAAAGATGGCTACATCTGGCTCCAGATAGAGATGGAGGGAGAAAGGAGAGGGCAAGGAGACAATAGGAGGTAATTTCTGCATTACATACCTCTCTACTATATTTCAAACAGTTGAATGGGTAGCTGATTTGTAGAGGCATGCAGTCGATGTCGATGTATAGTGACCTGTTTTCTTAAACAACAACAACAAAAAAACATTTAAAAAAAAATTAAAAAGGGGAAGCTTGCCACCAGTCAAAAGTCAGTGTAGACTTGTGTCTGTACTCTCACTGTACAACCACAATTGAATTATAGATTAGATGAGATTTATGTCCATTAGAAAACTGATTCACTGCTCCTGCATTTTACAGCTCCAGTGAAAGACTAGAAGAACTGGTAAGATATGGAAGATACGGCCTGATGTGGAAGAGGAAATGCAGCTCTACAAACAGGAAAAGTCATTCCATTTGATTCTAATTTACAGCACATGGTAGCGGTCACTAAAAAGGAAATGGTTTAGTCCCCATGGTTTAGTAATCCATTCTCTGTTTATAAACTGTACCCGTTAATTTGTAATCCGTACTCCTGATTTTGTAAAATACCCGTGGATTTGTGAAATATAATCTCAAATTTAAAATTAGAAACCTTATTTTGTAAACTTTACCCAGGTTTATATATGTTTGTTATAGCATAGCATGCTCTAAGTTTATACTAGTACAGGTTTTTATTATACACACATATGGCTCTGCTCTCATAAATTATAATTAATGTGGAATAAAATCTGTTTTCTACTTAGTAAACATAATATATGTATAATGTGATATCTATCTGTCTGTCTCTATCTATCTATCTCTCCATCTATCTATATATATGTCTATATATATCCATCTATCTATATATCTGTCTATCTTATCTCTCTATCTATAGATATCTAACTATTTCTAACTCTGTCTCTATATCTGTCTATCTATATATTTGTCTATATATCTATTTCTATATCTATCTCTAACGCTATCTATCTATCTCTCCATCTATCTAGATATGTATGTCTATATATCTGTCTATATATCTAGATCTATCTCTCTATCTATTTGTATATGTACAGGTCCTTCTCAAAAAATTAGCATATTGTGATAAAGTTCATTATTTTCCATAATGTAATGATAAAAATTAAACTTTCATATATTTTAGATTCATTGCACACCAACTGAAATATTTCAGGTCTTTTATTGTTTTAATACTGATGATTTTGGCATACAGCTCATGAAAACCCAAAATTCCTATCTCAAAAAATTAGCATATTTCATCCGACCAATAAAAGAAAAGTGTTTTTAATACAAAAAAAGTCAACCTTCAAATAATTATGTTCAGTTATGCACTCAATACTTGGTCGGGAATCCTTTTGCAGAAATGACTGCTTCAATGCGGCGTGGCATGGAGGCAATCAGCCTGTGGCACTGCTGAGGTGTTATGGAGGCCCAGGATGCTTCGATAGCGGCCTTAAGCTCATCCAGAGTGTTGGGTCTTGTGTCTCTCAACTTTCTCTTCACAATATCCCACAGATTCTCTATGGGGTTCAGGTCAGGAGAGTTGGCAGGCCAATTGAGCACAGTAATACCATGGTCAGTAAACCATTCACCAGTGGTTTTGGCACTGTGAGCAGGTGCCAGGTCGTGCTGAAAAATGAAATCTTCATCTCCATAAAGCTTTTCAGCAGATGGAAGCATGAAGTGCTCCAAAATCTCCTGATAGCTAGCTGCATTGACCGTGCCCTTGATAAAACACAGTGGACCAACACCAGCAGCTGACATGGCACCCCAGACCATCACTGACTGTGGGTACTTGACACTGGACTTCAGGCATTTTGGCATTTCCTTCTCCCCAGTCTTCCTCCAGACTCTGGCACCTTGATTTCCGAAAACAGTACTTTGGACCACTGAGCAACAGTCCAGTGCTGCTTCTCTGTAGCCCAGGTCAGGCGCTTCTGCCGCTGTTTCTAGTTCAAAAGTGGCTTGACCTGGGGAATGCGGCACCTGTAGCCCATTTCCTGCACACGCCTGTGCACGGTGGCTCTGGATGTTTCTACTCCAGACTCAGTCCACTGCTTCCGCAGATCCCCCAAGGTCTGGAATCGGCCCTTCTCCACAATCTTCCTCAGGGTCCGGTCACCTCTTCTTGTTGTGCAGCGTTTTCTGCCACACTTTTTCCTTCCCACAGACTTCCCACTGGCCTTGATACAGCACTCTGGGAACAGCCTATTCGTTCAGAAATTTCTTTCTGTGTCTTACCCTCTTGCTTGAGGGTGTCAATGATGGCCTTCTGGACAGCAGTCAGGTCGGCAGTCTTACCCATGATTGCAGTTTTGAGTAATGAACCAGGCTGGGAGTTTTTAAAAGCCTCAGGAATCTTTTGCAGGTGTTTAGAGTTAATTCGTTGATTCAAATGATTAGGTTAATAGCTCGTTTAGAGAACCTTTTCATGATATGCTAATTTTTTGAGATAGGAATTTTGGGTTTTCATGAGCTGTATGCCAAAATCATCAGTATTAAAACAATAAAAGACCTGAAATATTTCAGTTGGTGTGCAATGAATCTAAAATATATGAAAGTTTAATTTTTATCATTACATTATGGAAAATAATGAACTTTATCACAATATGCTAATTTTTTTAGAAGGACCTGTAAATATATGTGTGTGTGTGTGTGTGTGTATATATATTGTGGCGGAAGACGAGCAGGAAGGATAGCGTCAGGGCCGCGAGTGAGCTGCCCTTGGCAGTTCTCTCAGTGGTTTAGGACAGACACTCATTCACACACACATACATTCATACAACAGACAAACATTTAAGCTGCCTATCCAGCCCTCACCGCAGCCACGCAGGCCCCTTCACTGGGATACACGCTGACGGTAAGCCTGGATACCACGGCCGCAAGGCTTTCTGGGTAAAGCCCGTGCCGGCCCCTCCCACTGGCGACGCTACACAATATATATATACAGGGGTTGGACAAAATAACTGAAACACCTATCATTTTAGTGTGGGAGGTTTCATGGCTAAATTGGACCAGTCTGGTGGCCAATCTTCATTAATTGCACATTGCACCAGTAAGAGCAGAGTGTGAAGGTTCAATTAGCAGGGTAAGAGCACAGTTTTGCTCAAAATATTGCAATGCACACAACATTATGGGTGACATACCAGAGTTCAAAAGAGGACAAATTGTTGGTGCACGTCTTGCTGGCGCATCTGTGACCAAGACAGCAAGTCTTTGTGATGTATCAAGAGCCACGGTATCCAGGGTAATGTCAGCATACCACCAAGAAGGACAAACCACATCCAACAGGATTAACTGTGGACGCAAGAGGAAGCTGTCTGAAAGGGATGTTCGGGTGCTAACCCGGATTGTATCCAAAAAACATAAAACCACGGCTGCCCAAATCACGGCAGAATTAAATGTGCACCTCAACTCTCCTGTTTCCACCAGAACTGTCCGTCGGGAGCTCCACAGGGTCAATATACACGGCCGGGCTGCTATAGCCAAACCTTTGGTCACTCGTGCCAATGCCAAACGTCGGTTTCAATGGTGCAAGGAGCGCAAATCTTGGGCTGTGGACAATGTGAAACATGTATTGTTCTCTGATGAGTCCACCTTTACTGTTTTCCCCACATCCGGGAGAGTTACGGTGTGGAGAAGCCCCAAAGAAGCGTACCACCCAGACTGTTGCATGCCCAGAGTGAAGCATGGGGGTGGATCAGTGATGGTTTGGGCTGCCATATCATGGCATTCCCTTGGCCCAATACTTGTGCTAGATGGGCGCGTCACTGCCAAGGACTACCGAACCATTCTGTAGGACCATGTGCATCCAATGGCGGTGCCGTGTATCAGGATGACAATGCACCAATACACACAGCAAGACTGGTGAAAGATTGGTTTGATGAACATGAAAGTGAAGTTGAACATCTCCCATGGCCTGCACAGTCACCAGATCTAAATATTATTGAGCCACTTTGTGGTGTTTTGGAGAAGCGAGTCAGGAAACGTTTTCCTCCACCAGCATCACGTAGTGACCTGGCCACTACCCTGCAAGAAGAATGATTTAAAATCCCTCTGACCACTGTGCAGGACTTGTATATGTCATTTCCAAGATGAATTGACGCTGTATTGGCCGCAAAAGGAGGCCCTACACCATACTAATAAATTATTGTGGTCTAAAACCAGGTGTTTCAGTTATTTTGTCCAACCCCTGTATATATATATATACAGTGTATCACAAAAGTGAGTACACCCCTCACATTTCTGCAGATATTTAAGTATATCTTTTCATGGGACAACACTGACAAAATGACACTTTGACACAATGAAAAGTAGTCTGTGTGCAGCTTATATAACAGTGTAAATTTATTCTTCCCTCAAAATAACTCAATATACAGCCATTAATGTCTAAACCACCGGCAACAAAAGTGAGTACACCCCTAAGAGACTACACCCCTAAATGTCCAAATTGAGCACTGCTTGTCATTTTCCCTCCAAAATGTCATGTGACTCATTAGTGTTACTAGGTCTCAGGTGTGCATAGGGAGCAGGTGTGTTCAATTTAGTAGTACAGCTCTCACACTCTCTCATACTGGTCACTGAAAGTTCCAACATGGCACCTCATGGCAAATAACTCTCTGAGGATCTTAAAAGACGAATTGTTGCGCTACATGAAGATGGCCAAGGCTACAAGAAGATTGCCAACACCCTGAAACTGAGCTGCAGCACAGTGGCCAAGATCATCCAGCGTTTTAAAAGAGCAGGGTCCACTCAGAACAGACCTCGCGTTGGTCGTCCAAAGAAGCTGAGTGCACGTGCTCAGCGTCACATCCAACTGCTGTCTTTGAAAGATAGGCGCAGGAGTGCTGTCAGCATTGCTGCAGAGATTGAAAAGGTGGGGGGTCAGCCTGTCAGTGCTCAGACCATACGCCGCACACTACATCAAATTGGTCTGCATGGCTGTCACCCCAGAAGGAAGCCTCTTCTGAAGTCTCTACACAAGAAAGCCCGCAAACAGTTTGCTGAAGACATGTCAACAAAGGACATGGATTACTGGAACCATGTCCTATGGTCTGATGAGACCAAGATTAATTTGTTTGGTTCAGATGGTCTCAAGCATGTGTGGCGGCAATCAGGTGAGGAGTACAAAGATAAGTGTGTCATGCCTACAGTCAAGCATGGTGGTGGGAATGCCATGGTCTGGGGCTGCATGAGTGCAGCAGGTGTTGGGGAGTTACATTTCATTGAGGGACACATGAACTCCAATATGTACTGTGAAATACTGAGCAGAGCATGATCCCCTCCCTCCGGAAACTGGGTCGCAGGGCAGTGTTCCAGCATGATAATGACCCCAAACACACCTCTAAGACGACCACTGCTTTATTGAAGAGGCTGAGGGTAAAGGTGATGGACTGGCCAAGCATGTCTCCAGACCTAAACCCAATAGAACATCTTTGGGGCATCCTCAAGCGGAAGGTGGAGGAGCGCAAAGTCTCGAATATCCGCCAGCTCCGTGATGTCGTCATGGAGGAGTGGAAAAGCATTCCAGTGGCAACCTGTGAAGCTCTGGTAAACTCCATGCCCAGGAGAGTTAAGGCAGTTCTGGGAAATAATGGTGGCCACACAAAATATTGACACTTCAGGAACTTTCACTAAGGGGTGTACTCACTTTTGTTGCCGGTGGTTTAGACATTAATGGCTGTATATTGAGTTATTTTGAGGGAAGAATAAATTTACACTGTTATATAAGCTGCACACAGACTACTTTTCATTGTGTCAAAGTGTCATTTTGTCAGTGTTGTCCCATGAAAAGATATACTTAAATATCTGCAGAAATGTGAGGGGTGTACTCACTTTTGTGATACACTGTATATATATATATATATATGTATATATATATATGTATATGTATATATATATATACATATAAATATATATATATCGTGATTTAGGTTTGTGTATACTGCAGTTGCCATTTTTTTATAGAGACATTGTATTGTAATGTATGTAAATCGTTATTTAATAAAAGCAGTCATTTTCCATGTAACCTGATTCTGTTTTCTGAGGGAAGGATTGGCAGACAGGGTGGGATAGGATGGGGGGATACTGGTAATAAGCCGAAACTGGGCCGAGTCAGGTACTTACGGCATACATCTGGCTCAAACTAGGCCGTATTATGGCTTGCCGGTCGAGGGCCGACTCATTTGAGCCGTATCTCAGCCGTAACACTTGGCCGAGTCCGGGCCGAGTTATTCCCAGACTCGGGCCAGAAATATCGGGCCGCGCTGTGGCCGTGATTCACAACCGAGACAACGCCGACTCGGCGCGCCGGCATCGGGCCGACTGGTTTTTTTCCGGCATGCGCGATTCGGGCCGCTTGTGGGCCGATACAATTTTGCTAGCTGGGCAAGAACACCTAAAGGAACCCTTAAGAAACACTTCTTAGTGCTACATACTGTACATCAGTTGTATTCCACACAGGTCAGCATGCGATTAAACTTTGCTCGAAACAGACATCGTTTTACTTTGTAACTGTATTCATATTATGTCATCTAGTGGACAATTGAAAAGCCTACAACCAGCACAAACAGGGTTTGAGTTCTTAATGAATAATAATTAATCTTAATAAATAATCCAGTCAGTTAAAAACCCAACAAGAAGGCTGTACCTAATACACTCAGACTAGAGAAAACACACCCTAACATGCTAGTGCTGTTACAGTGCTAAGAATGGTCCACCCAAAAACATTATTTGGTCAGTTGGAGATCTCATATGGGGCTCCCTTTCTATTGATTTTTGGTTTACAGCCTAGTGACAAAGTGTACAGTGCAGCAGATGGGTTACAGTCAGTACATTTACAATACATAATAATGTGAAAAGATTAAGCAGTTTACGGGTTCGAATCCCACTTCTGACAGCTCATGATTTAAACAAATCTACTTCTTTAGAGGACACAGCCATCAGGGAATACAGTTTTCATCAAAGGGTGAACATGGTCTGCAACAATGCTGAGGTAGGTGGTACGTGCCAAAGTAACATCCACATGGATGCCAGGACCCAGGCTTTTGATCTCTGAGAAACTGAATCATGTATTCATCCTGATCTTGCTCTGATTATTGTTGCAGCTCTGCTGTAGGGTTATTTTTTTGGTGTTTGTGGTGGTGGGGTCTTTGTTCCCATTTTGGTTTATTTAGTATATGATGTACTTTACATCCATTTAAATATGTACTTAAATACTTAAATATCCATTTAAGTATGTTTATTCAGCGTCCATTTACATTGTTACAGCAGTATTTTACGACAAAAATTGAAATGTTCACATTATTTAAATGGATGTAAAGTACATCATTTACTAAATAAACCAAAATGGGAACAAAGACCCCACCACCACCACCACCACAAACACCAAGAAAATAACCCTCCAGCAGAGCTGCAACAAGAACAGGACAATCTCCTACAGGTCCAACAAAATCAAAGAAAAAATGCACTTCATAAAAGACCTCACATTGTTCGTCCTAAAGGCTAAGATCAACGTTTTAAATAAACTGAGTCTGTGATGGTTTAAAAACAACGCGTAATATAGAAAAGAGTACGTGAGCTTACACACGTTGCACCCTCACTTTATAATGCAGCATCAACACTCTGTTAGTACATTACAATTTACAAATCCTAAAGGAAGGTTCTGTGTAAGGGGAATTAGCTCAAATGGTAGAGCGCTCGCTTAGCATGCGAGAGGTAGTGGGATCGATGCCCACATTCTCCAATGCCGAAACATTATGATCACTTAAAGGCAACACATAATATGAAAGTTGTTGCTCACTGAAACGCTGCATCAAACATTAGGTCAGTCTGTAAGTGTGACAGTTATGCTCTATTTTTACTCAAATCGTTTGGTTTAAAGACCTTTTTTGACTTGTTTAAATTGACAAATGTAGCGCCCCCTAGCACACCTGGCTGTATTTGGAAAGCGCTCCCTGACTTCTTTTATTTGTTTAAGAAATCTCTTTCTTTGTGGTAATGTAAGGATTTAAAAGGGCCACTACTTATCAGTACTTACGATTATTTTATATTTAAGCTATACTCTTATTTAAACCGAAAAAACTACTTCAATTACCCTATATACAGTATATATGTGGTACTAACCTTGCACAAAAAAACCTGCGACTAACACCATTTACAGTAGCTGTATTAACATTATCCCTGACTCACATACCAAACTTGTATACGTTAATAATACTTAAACAAATTAACTATTTACTCATTTACACAATCATTAATATGCATTTCAAACCCCAATATATTTTACAAAAATGTTATAATACAGATTCACTCAAATTGCCATCAGTAATATTCAAAATATTATCAATCTCTCCTAAGTTAGGTAAATAACTAACTAAAAAAAGGGTACCCAAAATTACCGTTGCAGGCCTGATCCAACCTAATAGTCCCAATCAGCACAGATCACGAAGTATATATTTGGTCGGTTGTGGTGGAGCTGTCCACGTTCTTTGTTTACATGGATGAAACAGAAACAATCCACCAGTCTTTTTCCTTTTGATCTTGGATGAATCAATCAGAGTTTATCCGATGCTTTTAATCCACTGTAATCATCACAGCTGCTGAGGAAGCGTACTGCCTTCAATGTCCATGCGCGTAAACTCAAGAGACGAAGTTCACGGCTGATACAGCATAAACAATGTCACTAATCGACTGCAAGATGTTAATATAAGACTCACTGTCCGTTTGTCTTAATGCATCAAGAGAGATAAATCCTAAACAGGTGTTTTACCCGCTTACATGACACTTGTTTCTTCTTTTCCACCCACTTTCTCTCGCTCTTTTCCCGACCTGTGACAGTTCATGCTGATTGGCTTAAAAATAAATCAAGGGAGGGCTATACATACACTTTACTTTAAACAGCATAAAACAACCAGAACATTATTTACAGAACAAATAAGAACAACTTATTTACTAGTTATAAATTAACATATTAGTTATGCCCAAATTTTAATTGGGCTACACAAACACACAATAACTTATAATTCTCCAATTTTGAAATGTCTCGGAGTTTTATCTGAAATGACTTTTTATTAAAGTAGAGGTACGTGACTTTTTAATGGTTTTTATTCTGGTGAAACTGCTTCATAGAAGATGAACAGCTGAAACTCACGACATTCCCTTTAAAATGCAGCATCAACCCTTAAGTCAGTCTATCAGTGGTACAAAGACAGTTTTGATTGGGTTTAGATCGTCCGAAAGGCTGCGAGTCTGTGATGGTTTAAAAGCAAGGTATAATACAGAAAAGAGTATGTGAGCTTAAACACGTTGCACCCTCACCCAGACAGCACAAATACGTCGCTGCTACGTCGCTGCTCCCTACTTAGAATGGTTGGCATTACATAGTATTTATGTCGTTTGCACATTGGCACTACGTAGCTTTGATGAAAAAGCTCCCTTAAAACGACGCTGATCCGGTGTATCCGCGACGTATTTTCCGACATACCTACGTCCAGCTTCCCCTTCTACGACTTTCATCCGATGTCTCCGCGATGTATTTTCCAAACTCCCTTTCGGCGACATGAATTCTGTACTACTTCTATCACAGTCTTGTTTTAATGTTTTATTTTTATTTTGTGTTTTGTCTTTTAGCAAAACTGAGTTCAAATTATGAAAGGTTTAACAATAAACTTTTATTAGGAATTAAACATTTTAAAAAATTGCAAAATTATGTAAAACATTTGATATTAAATGTTTCTTATTTTAACATACACATATAAATATATAATAACTTACATACTACTAACTTAGCCTTAACTTTAAAAAAAACAGAACATATTTACAAGTATTTATATATACATAAACTATTATATATATATAAAACATAAAATAAATGTAAAAACTATCGCTGCCTTTTTCTGAGCCTGTCACTGGAAAGGCGAAGCCACTCTTTAATTATCTTCTCAGCTTCAGCCTCATTTGGAGAGGGGAGCAGCGGGTTTCTCATTGCTGATACTGAAAAAAAAATCGGATTACAAAAAGAGTAGGTATATGTAGCTGTAACATTAGACATGAGTAATAGAATAAATAGTCTCGCTGTATTAAATGAAATTTTATTCATCCCAATGACTCAGTTTCTTTTTTTTTTCTCCAGTGAACAATTTAAGACAATGTACAATACAAAAATATGAAATATAACAACCCATTCAACTAATTAGCACATGGAGGGCAGTATGCAAGTGCACAGCCTTTGCAGAAATATTTCTTACACCTGCAGCACACAGTATGTGTTTTACAGTCCTTCTTTTGAGGGCAGAACTGACATCTCTTCCTCTTACTTGCCCTAGCTGGGGAAGTGGCTGTGGTAGCTGGATCCTCAGGTTGATCAGGGGCTCCTGCACTCTGAATAGCTTTCACAACTGCTGCTGAGGCTTCTGTGTGGGGGACATGCTTCCTTCTTTCAATGAGTGGAGTTACAAGTGCCTTTCCTAGCTGCTCCAGGAACACCCTCCTCTTGTTCTGCTTACGAGACATCCAGGTCGGGTTGATCTCTCTCCAAATCACAAAGGCATTGTAGGAGGAAACATCAATGATGTTGTGGAAGATGACCAGGGGCCAGCGGGCAGTCATTCTTCTGCAGCTATCTGTTCCAAACACCTTATCTAGGTTGTCCACACCTCCTTTGTTGCGGTTGTAGTCTAGGATGATGATTGACTTCCTGTCCTCACGATCGCTAATGTCACCATCTGCGTGCAGTGTGCTCAGAAGAACTACATTCTTGTTTTTCTTTGGGAGGTAGGACACTGGAGTGGTGGTGGGCGTGAAGGCAAACTTTGAGGAGAAGACCTTTCTCTCCTTTGACGCAAGCAGTGCAGGTGGGAGCTCAGGCTTGTTCTTTCGAACTGCACCAACCATGGTGATCTTCCTCTTCAGGAGCTGCAGTCCGAGTTCATAAGAGGTGAAGAAATTGTCACATGTCACATTGTGACCCCTCAGTCCCTCTGTCACATCAAGCACAACGTTTTGTTCTGCATGCCTGCCGTGTTGGTCATATGCTGCTGAGGACCATGTTATTTTGCCATTTTTTGAAAGGAAAGTCTCTCTTTTAGCTTCAGGGTTTTCTTCTTCTTCTGAAGATGATTCATCATGCTCTGGGTTGTATTCCTCCCCATCTTCTTCTTCGGATACATGCTCCACTTCCTCTTTTGAATTAGAGTTGTCTTGCTGGACATCTGAGGAAATCAGCTCTACAGCCTCTTCAACGCTATAACGCACACTCATGGCTTCAGTACAGACAGAATTCTGGGTCCTGTTATCTGCAGCACCTTTATAACCTCTGGAAATAAACAGGTGGTCTTCTGAAGTCTGCGAGAACACCACCTGATTACTTCTGCTACTGATTGATTTGAGACACAACTAAAACATTGTAACATTCTGTGGGTTGTAAATAACTCTGTGACCTTGATTTCAACTCTATTTGCCTCACGGGTCATTTTGACCCGAAGACCACCTTTTTACCTTTTTTTGTACAGCTTACATGGAAATGTGAATAAAAGCAACATTTCACTTTTTCTATTGTTGGGGCCAATCTAGGAAAAGTCATAAAATTTCAAGGTAAAAAAATAGCATTTAGTGGATTTTTGGGGGGGTTTTAACACAGTGGCGGGTCATTTTGACCCGAGGACAACAGGAGGGTTAATGCCATTAGACTGCAATAGCTTGTCATCTTTTGATAGAGCTATGAATTTTTGGCATATTAAACAATTCCACATGAGAATGGTAAGGCATTCATCTAGGATTAAAGACTACAGCCTATACACCATATAAAGACTACTGTACTCTGTTAATCAATGGAAGATCACAAAAATATCCATCCAGCAATGATCCTGTGGTTAGAAAATGACTACTGATTATGGTCTAGTGGACTAGAAGGTGCACAAACAAGATATCTTAAGTCAATATACAGAACAAAAAATTGTTCACAAAAATGTTTATACTTACAGACAATTGTGTCTTTCAGGTGTGTGTTTTTGATGGCCGTTTTCTCTCCTCTGCCACACCAGTTCAACTGCACAGCTAGTTGAGGAGCAAACACTTTGCCACAAATCCGCCACACTGTTTTTTTAAGTGTTTGCCCCCCAACCAGTGACAGTTTTGACACCTGAAGTTGACAAAAATATTCGGTAAGTAATGTACATGCAGTGTACAATATATATATATACAGTGTATCACAAAAGTGAGTACACCCCTCACATTTCTGCAAATATTTCATTATATCTTTTCATGGGACAACACTATAGACATGAAACTTGGATATAACTTAGAGTAGTCAGTGTACAACTTGTATAGCAGTGTAGATTTACTGTCTTCTGAAAATAACTCAACACACAGCCATTAATGTCTAAATGGCTGGCAACATAAGTGAGTACACCCCACAGTGAACATGTCCAAATTGTGCCCAAAGTGTCAATATTTTGTGTGACCACCATTATTATCCAGCACTGCCTTAACCCTCCTGGGCATGGAGTTCACCAGAGCTGCACAGGTTGCTACTGGAATCCTCTTCCACTCCTCCATGATGACATCACGGAGCTGGTGGATGTTAGACACCTTGAACTCCTCCACCTTCCACTTGAGGATGCGCCACAGGTGCTCAATTGGGTTTAGTCCATCACCTTTACCTTCAGCTTCCTCAGCAAGGCAGTTGTCATCTTGGAGGTTGTGTTTGGGGTCGTTATCCTGTTGGAAAACTGCCATGAGGCCCAGTTTTCGAAGGGAGGGGATCATGCTCTGTTTCAGAATGTCACAGTACATGTTGAAATTCATGTTTCCCTCAATGAACTGCAGCTCCCCAGTGCCAGCAACACTCATGCAGCCCAAGACCATGATGCTACCACCACCATGCTTGACTGTAGGCAAGATACAGTTGTCTTGGTACTTCTCACCAGGGCGCCGCCACACATGCTGGACACCATCTGAGCCAAACAAGTTTATTTTGGTCTCGTCAGACCACAGGGCATTCCAGTAATCCATGTTCTTGGACTGCTTGCCTTCAGCAAACTGTTTGCTGGCTTTCTTGTGCGTCAGCTTCCTTCTGGGATGACGACCATGCAGACCGAGTTGATGCAGTGTGCGGCGTATGGTCTGAGCACTGACAGGCTGACCTCCCACGTCTTCAACCTCTGCAGCAATGCTGGCAGCACTCATGTGTCTATTTTTTAAAGCCAACCTCTGGATATGACGCCGAACACGTGGACTCAACTTCTTTGGTCGACCCTGGCGAAGCCTGTTCCGAGTGGAACCTGTCCTGGAAAACCGCTGTATGACCTTGGCCACCATGCTGTAGCTCAGTTTCAGGGTGTTAGCAATCTTCTTATAGCCCAGGCCATCTTTGTGGAGAGCAACAATTCTATTTCTCACATCCTCAGAGGGTTCTTTGCCATGAGGTGCCATGTTGAATATCCAGTGGCCAGTATGAGAGAATTGTACCCAAAACACCAAATTTAACAGCCCTGCTCCCATTCACACCTGGGACCTTGACACATGACACCAGGGAGGGACAACGACACATTTGGGCACAATTTGGACATGTTCACTGTGGGGTGTACTCACTTATGTTGCCAGCCATTTAGACATTAATGGCTGTGTGTTGAGTTATTTTCAGAAGACAGTAAATCTACACTGCTATACAAGCTGTACACTGACTACTCTAAGTTATATCCAAGTTTCATGTCTATAGTGTTGTCCGATGAAAAGATATAATGAAATATTTGCAGAAATGTGAGGGGTGTACTCACTTTTGTGATACACTGTATATATAGTGTGTGTGTGTGTGTGTGTAAGGTACAGTAAATTACCAATTTTTGCTTGAAGATCTTGTTTTGAAGATGGACTTCAAAGTCATTCAAGGCCTGAATGCTTTCCAGTGGAAGTCCATCTTCTTCCTCTTTATCTGCTGGTGCAGGTGGCATCTTCAGACTGCTGTTACCCAAAAAGGGGCCTCTTTGGGTAATAACAGAAGTGAGATGCTGGACCTGGAGCTGCAGTTCCCCCAGCATCTCTAAGATGGCCCTCTCTGCTGCTGGGAAGTCACATAATAATATCATGGTTATTCACACATCTTTATTAGATCAATAAATAAGACAATTAAGAATTTTATAAAATAGAATTTACTTAAACTTACGTGTGCATTGACCCGGCACTAGTCGGCCTGTAGGCAGACGGACTCTAGGTGCGTTAGCTATTAACACCAAGGACAGTATATTGGTCTACTTATAAGTATTTAAGTATAACAATAATAAGTGAGGTTAACTGTCATGTCCCTGTAAGAGTTTTTTTTTATTTATGGTACTTTTCCTCCCTCTACTGGTGTTTTAGAGTGATTTATTGTTTTCGTGTGTAATTCCAGCCTTTGTGTTGATTGGTTAGTTTGTTCACATGACATGGTCAGGTTATAGTTCATGGTGTGATCAGGAAAACCATTAGAGGTTACATGCCATGTGGTCAGCTTACAGCTCCAGTTCTTGTTTCTATCCATTCTGTTGTTTGTGCCTTGAAAAGCATCGCTTGTAAGTTACATTTATGTTTACATTTAATATAATATTAGTGTAATGCTATAAATATGTTACATTTAAGTATTTACTTCTGTATTTACATTTACATGGAAATGTTATTTGCATATACTTTGTATATGGTATTTCTAACCAGTGCTTTCCTTCTGTATTATTTCAGTTTTACAAATTGTTTCTTGAAAAACGAAGACCACAGTAAAGAACATTTAACTTTACTCCAGCTTCTGACTTTTTCTTGGCACTGTGTTAGCTATCTGTCAATTTGTGTACAGACACACACACTGAGGACAGAATATTAACCACAAATATAAAGTCACTGTAATTTGTGCAGTGCTGTTATCTTACCTGGTCCTGCAGACAGAATGTCACAGTGGCTTTCCAAACCAACACTTTGATTGTCTTCTGTCACTTAAGGAGAAAGGTAAGCACTTGGTAAGATTTAAGTTTGTCTTCTTAAACATGCTGAAGATCTATAGTGAAATTTTCTATTAAATTATTAAGAAACATTTTAGTTAATTGTAATGTTAATGGCTGTAGATAAACCTTACTTTGTTCTGTGATGGTGGACTGTCCATCTTGACTGAGCAATTGGATTTGTGACATCACTGAAAGCAAATAATTATGCATGGGTGATTAAACTTTTTATGAATTTGTAAGGTTATGTATATTTCTCTATTTGTTTTGATAAATACTTATCAAGCAGGGGGTTTCTATGAATAGCATATATGACAAATGTGATTTTACTCTGCTGTGTTGGTTCAGTGAACCAAGCATCCTGAATTCTTCCCTGATAGGACTGGGCCTTTGACATCACTGAAAAAAAGAAATAGGTATGTACTATATTCATAATTTAAATTTGTTATTCTAAGTTTGTTTTATTGTGGACTGAAATTAAAACTGCACTTCAGAACTTTTATTAGTTGGACAGGATAAAAGGAAAAAAATACTGTAAGCTCTCCTAAATCTAGTCATTTCCACAGCATGAAACATTTTTGTTCCATTGCTTAATTGAATTTATTTAAATATGTTAAACTTGTTTTATTAATTAGTAGGAGAATATCTCAGTTTCAACATTTGATATGTTTTCTTGGTACTATTTTCAATTAAAAATACAATGTAAATAATTTGCACATCATTGTATTCTGTTATTATTTATATGTTGCCCAGCATCCCAACTTTTTTGGAAAGTGTTGTAATGTTTTTATATATTTAATTTCTTCATTTTCAATGAACTTTACCTTGTCTAGATTCTGGGAAGGAGATTTCATCCGAGTATCCCTGAACATTTGTCTGGAAGCACTCATCCTGTGACATCACTGAAAAATCATAATTTGGTAAGTACACTGTCCATTTTAAAAACCTGTTTTTTTCAATATGCGTTTATGCGTGATGTTTGAAATACTAAGCTTCTATAAATATGATGGAACTTAAAAAAAATGATTTTATTTTTCTCTGGGCATTGGTTATATTATTATAGACTAGCTTTGCACTGCTTAGTCCTCAAACAGTTTAACAAACACATTCTTAACAGTATCTAACTAATTATAGTGAATATTAACAATCTTCAGTATGAGATTTCTAATAAACGCCCAGTAATAATGTGGAAATGTGAAATATCATAAGCTTTAAAGCCAGTGTTGTGTTTTAAAGATTTGCCAGGCTTTTCCCAGTCTTTCAAACTATATTTTATTCAGGCAATGGAATGAAAAGATTTAAGTCTTCTGAGCTATTGTGTTTCCTAAAATTTAAGGGGCCCTATAAGGTGGTATAAGTATATAAACAAGATTCAAAATGTATTTTTATTATTATTTTATCAAAATAAGGCTGAGGGTGTTTTTTTTTTTATTTTTGGTGATGTCACAAAAATGCCAGGCGCATGTATGTATCTGTTCAGCCTTCAGCCATTTAGACCCATCTAGTCCAGCTCAAGTTGCAAAGAGTGTTACATCTTGGACTGGTTTTTTTTTTTTTTTTTTTTTTTTTTTTTTTGGGGAAGAAAAATACACTAAACTTACTACTTCTGTTTGTTCCAGGGTTTCGATGGTCAGCAGGTGGTGGTGGTGGTATTGGTGGTGGTGGTGGTAGGGAATGCACTGTTTTCTTTTTCATTTTGAGATTCTGTTTTTGAGGGCTGGGATGCCATTTTGCTTGAGACTTTTCAATAAATTCAAATGGCTTTTTAGGTCTAAAAAGTAAAAGAAAAATCAAATAGAAATCTTCATGAAGTACTACACAATGTTGTGTGACATGTTATAAAATTACTTTCGTTTTCGTGGGAAATCATTGTCTGAATTTAAATCCGAGGTCTCGCAGGATATTCTCCATTTCTGGACGACCTTGTCCAAACAATCTGTAATATATTTTGCATGCAGACAATTAAATGCATAATATACAGTCATGGGAAAACGTAAGTACACCCTCTTTGAATTTTATGTTTTTATGTATCAGGACATAATATAAATCATCTGTTCTTCATCAGGTCTTACCATTATATAAATACAACCTCAGATAGACAATAACACATAACAAATTACACCATCTCATTATTTATATAAAAAACTAGATCAAAATACAAAAAGCAGTGTGTGAAAAAATAAGTACACCCTTACTGTTTCTAAAGGAATTAAGAGGGTATTTATCAGTCAGGTTCTGCTTAACAAATGATCTTGATTAACTGATGATTAGTAAGTGTGATCACGTCTATAAAATCAGAAGTTTTGGCACTTATTGTGGTCTGGACCATTCAGGTGTGTGTAAACACAATACCAAGTAGGAAAGACATCAACAATGATCTTAGACAAAGAATTGTTCCTGCTGATTATTCTGGGAAGGGTTATAAAGCCATTTCCAAATCTGAAGTTCATCGTTCTACAGTAAGAAAGATCATTTACAAGTGGAAAACATTCAAGGCAGCTTCCCAGTAGTAGACGTCCCTGCAAGTTCACCACGAGATCAGACTGTGCAATGCTCTGAGAAATTGCAAAACATCCAAGAGCTTCATCTAAGACTCTACAGGCTTCGGTTAGCATGTTAAATGTTCAATTTAATGACTGTTCAACTAAAACAAAAAGACTGAACAGGTTTGGCCTGCTGGAAGGGTTTCTGAAAGAAAATGTTCTCTCTTTAAAATGAACATGACAAAACAGATTAAGTTTGCAAAGTTGCATCTGAAATAAACCACAAGATTTCTGGAACAATGTCCTGTGGACAGACGAAACCAAAATTGAGATATTTGGCCAAAATTCACAACGGCACATCTGACAAAAAACAAACACAGCATATCAGCACAAACACCCCATACAAACTGTCAATCATGGTGGTGAAGGGGTGACGATTAGGGGTTTGTGTTACAGTCACAGGATCTGGACAGATTACAGCCGTTGAGTCGACCATGAACTCCTCTTGAAACCAAAGTATTCTAGAGTTAAATTTGAGATCATTTACAAATGAATGGACACAAACCTCAGTGAACTGAAGTAATGTTGTAAAGAAGAGTGGAGTAAAAATCCTCCAGAACGATGTTAGAGACTGATAAAGTCATACAGAAAACCATTACTACAACTTATTACTAATAAATGAGATTCTACATGCTATTCATTCATGGGGTGTACTTATTTTTTCACATACTGCTTTTTCTATTTTGGTCTAGTGTTTTTATACAAATGAATGAATGAGTGTAATTTATTATGCATTATTGTTTATCTGAGACTGTATTTATATAATTTTAAGACCTGATAAGAAATAGATGGTTTTTATTATGTCTGAATACACAAAACCATAGAATTCAAAGAGGGTGTACTTACTTTTTCACATGACTGTACATACAGTACAGACCAAAAGTTTGGACACACCTTCTCATTCAAAGATTGTTCTTTTTTTTCATGACTATGAACATGGTAGATTCACACTGAAGGCATCAAAACTATGAATTAACACATGTGGAATTATATACTTAACAAAAGTGTGAAACAACTGAAAATATGTTTTATATTATAGTAGCCACCTTTTGCTTTGATTACTGCTTTGCAGTAGAGCACATCCGTTCACCTTTTCTGCGCTGCACAAAGACACGGTGGTTGGAACCAAAGATCTCAAATTTGGACTGATCAGACCAAAGCACAGATTTTCACTGGTCTAATGTCCATTCCTTGTGTTCTTTAGCCCAAACAAGTCTCTTCTGCTTGTTGCCTGTCCTTAGCAGAGGTTTCCTAACAGCTATTTTACCATGAAGGCCTGATGCACACAGTCTCCTCTTAACCGTTGTTCTAGAGATGTGTCTGCTGCTACAACTCTGTGTGGCATTTACCTGGTCTCTAATCTGAGCTGCTGTTAACCTGCGATTTCTGAGGCTGGTGACTCGTATGAGCTTATCCTCCGCAGCAGAGGTGACTCTTGGTCTTCCTTTCCTGGGGCGGTCCTCATGTAAGCCAGTTTCTTTGTAGCGCTTGATGGTTTTTGCGACTGCACTTGGGGACACTTTCACTTTCACTTTTCACAAGATTTGACTGATCTTCAGTTCTTAAAGTAATGATGGCCACTCATTTTCCTTTACTTAGCTGCTTTTTTTCTTGCCATAATACAAATTCTAACAGTCTATTCAGTAGGACTATCAGCTGTGTATCCACCTGACTTCTGCACAACACAACTGATGGTCCCAACCCCATTTATAAGGCAAGAAATCCCACTTATTAAACCTGACAGGGGACACCTGAGAAGTGAAAACCATTTCAGGTGACTACCTCTTAAAGCTCATCAAGAGAATGCCAAGAGTGTGCGAAGCAGTAATTTTGAAGAACCGAGAATATAAAACATATTTTCAGTTGTTTCACACTTTTTTGTTAAGTATAAAATTCCACATGTGTTAATTCATAGTTTTGATGCCTTCAGTGTGAATCTACAATTTTCATAGTCATGAAAATAAGTCATGAACTCTTTGAATGAGAAGGGTGTGTCCAAACTTTTGGTCTGTACTGTATAATGTACATAATATAGATAATGTTTATCTAATCAATATTCTTATACATTTTAGATTACCTGAGCTGTAAAGGATACGAGCTTGGTGCTGTGTCCATCCTCTGCTCACATTTGGGACCTCACTGCCTCGGATACTTTTTAGAAGTTTGGCTTTGACTGTGTATGGAGGCCACCATGATATGCCCTCATGGTACCACTCTGCTGCCACCGGGCTTGTTGTTCCCTCATCCACAAATTCAACCAGTAGGTACATTCCTATAATACAGGGATCTATCATGCTACTCATATGTCATGAAAACTATAAAAAAAAATAAACTTGATTATGAAGAAGAAAATGTAAAAAAACTCAGTGGGGATGAAAAGGGAGGTTCTGGTAGCAGATTTCTCATGAACTGGTATGCAGAAGGGGAAAAGATACAAATTTCATCTTATATGGCAAAAGAAATGCCTTCTGTTGATTGAACTTCTGAAAATGTGCAATATTCAGTGGCCCCTGAGACCTTGTCTATTAAGTAGATGCCAAGTGTGGCTGAGGAAAGAGGGTATTCGAAGAATGATTCCTGTTCGAGAAAACAGCAGTATGCAATGTAGACCTCATTTCCATGGGAGAAAATATTTTTCACTCTGGCAACTTTGTTGTTGATGTAAATAAAGCTGTTGGCTTCATCTAATCTCAATGAGAAACTCTGTGTCCTCAGTTCGCGATACTGACTGGCTGTTTGGATGGACCTGGGAAGTGGACCACATGCATGAACTTTGTATAATCCCATTCTTTTCCTATTTCGATTCAGTTTTTTGGGCCTCTCTGACAGTCTTCTAATGACCTGACTGAGTGGGAAGCCAGGTTTTCTAATTAGCTTTTTAATCTGGTGAAGGAAAGATTCAAATTTAAATGCACTGAAATTATCGAGTGCACCATGTATTTTTACATCTTGTGCCAAGTGAACAAGGTTGTGTACATTGTAAGACATGAACTTTTCCCCATAGAGCTCTTGAAAGTGTTTCACAAATAAAACCAAAATGTCATTAGCATACTCAAGATGGTCTCGGAGTAGCTGTTTGCTGGATAAAATGAACACTCCCACAAAAAGTAGAAGAAAGTTTTGGTATGCTGTTGTAATGAGTGTGCTATTTAAAAGAACAGGCCCACTGTACAACAAAAACTGCCGGAACTCAGTAGCTTTCCACCTGTCTAACTCACTTACAGACCTTGGTTGTCGCGAGAATTCCAAGGGAACATTTTTACGGATTTGCTGAAGTCTGCTTGAAAGGTTGTCAACAGTAGAGGCAGGCAGTCTGCAGGACAAAGGACCCCGTAGCCACAACAAAAGGAGCCTGCGCATAACACCAAGGCACACAAGGTGCATATAGTCTAATGGAAAGCCTGTTACCATTTTCAGTGATGTTCTTTGCAGTGGTGTGGGACCATGATGATGTTCTTCATCTATTTGAGCCCTGAATGACTCATCTGTTCTCAGTAAAGCATCAATTTCAGGAAAAACAACTCGATTCTCAATATACTTCCCCTCTTGGGTACATTTCCCACAGCCACTATAGCCAGAGTGACCTTTTATGTTTTTCACAAAGGCACATGCCGGAGCATCACAAACTACTGTGCACAGCCTTAAGTATAGGAAATCTCCTTTGTAATTAAATCCTTTTTCCAGATTAGAAATGTCTGACACAAAATCTTCTAGGAAGGCATCCAGGGATCCTGGTTTTTGGTTGCCACAAAACAAACCTATTATGACTGGGTCATGTTTTGGAAGATTTTCAATAATTCCTAGAATTGGCCAAAACTGTGTGGTGGAACTCTTGAATAAAGGTAAACCATCAATATTGACCTGGAGGTTCAGAAGGTGTGTTTCTTTTATGACATGCTTGTGTTCTTCTAAGAGATGTGTAATAGCTTCAAGCACACCAAAATGGTAATACTGTCCCCCAGCAATATCTTTGCAGGTCATTTTTGTAGAACGAACAGTTCCAAGCAATGTTCTTGCATCATGAGGGAGTTTTGGGTGGTAATCTGCGAGGATCTTTAGGAGACTGTTTAAAGCAGAATGTGTAACATTTTGCTCAACAGCCCATGATGCCAGTCTACTATGCAGAGAGGCTTGGACTTCTGAATCTGAGTCTGTGTCTGATTCTGTTTCTGTGAGTTCAAAGGCATCAAAAAATTCCTTGTTGTCCTCATTGGACAAACAGTCTTCAATTTCCTCAGTATTTTGTTCCTGCCTTTGATATGGACTCCCACAGCCCAGTTCATTTACGTAGACAGAAATTAATTGTTCATTAACTCTGGCTTTGGATTTTCTTCTTATTGTCCAATATGAGGGTGTTGTGAAAGCCATACTGAGAATTTAAAAAGACCAAACATGAAACATAAAATAAATGTTTTAAACAGTCTTCTGTTCCATCTTCACAATGGTTACTTACTGGATGCAGATGAAAAACTTCACAGGATAATCACAGAATTGGAAATCTGTTTTAAGAGAAATATATTAATTATAACAAAAACTATAGTGTTACTTATGTCATGCTCCGTTACTGTAGAACATAATTGTAGAACTTCACTATTTAAGTTATAACTCAAGTATTTCAAGAACAGAGTCATAATATTTCAAGATTAAAATAATTATTTTAAGATTAAACTTAAAATTTTGAGAATGTGAAATCACTGTGGACTACCCAACAGCATTTTATGGTAGTGTGTGAGGCACACGGAAACATTCTACTAAAAGGCTCAGGTATTGAATCCGCAAAAGAACTGGATTCTAAAATAAATTACACATCATTTACTGATGTTTAATCACAAACCTGACCGAGGAAAGTGTTAGTAATATTATCAGAAAACCCCAATGCAGCCCTAAAGATGGTCATGTGTTTTTACGGTTAGAATTTGGATTCTGGTAGTCCAATGATGCTCTAAATATTACACATTTATTCTCAAACTATTACAACTTTAATCTCAAAATAATTATGACTTTGATCTCATTACGATTTTAAACTTTACATTTTTTGGTCACCATCATAAATATGACTTTAGTATTAAATATTTTTGATAATCTTGAAGTAGAGCTTAATCACAAAATATTATGTCTTTCTTGATATCTTTTATTTTGACCCTAACTGACCCTAAAACACTATTTCAATAAACTTCTTCAGTTTGTAAGTTTTGTTTGTTGTAATGGGATTGATGGCAGACGTGGGTGTGGTTAGACCTGTAGCCCCCCTAAAAAGTGAGAAAAAGAAAGACGTGTCTGTTATATTTAGGGTGGACAATGTGTATTTAACTGTTGTGGATAACATACTAGTCATAATTATTTTATTCACTTGGGCCAATCCATTAAATTATTCTGGAGCATTTTCTGAATGTAGGCAATGTGTTCCCAAAACATTTTAAATAGTCTCTAACAAAACATAAAGATTTGATTTGTTTTATCTGTGATGAACAAGTAAACGTAGATTTATTGTAAGAGGTTTTGCCCAGGTGGGATTCCACAGCGCTTCTTCAGATATAGGCGCGCATATTTTCTAAGCTCCAGCGCATCTGTTACTGATTGACGCGCTCTCCCTCACCAAAGCTCACTAAGTGTGAGTGATCTTGGCTAATCGCCTCTTTGTCTTCCTCCAAGTCCCTGCTATTGGTTTGCAGAAGTGTCAATCACTTCTTCTGACCCAGAGTTGTAAGCGAATCCCTGGCCAGAGCGCACTGCACATAACAATATTGCATCTCTTTTTTTTTTACCCTTTTAATTAAATCACAAAATACAATATCTATTCAAATGTAAAAAATATTCGAACATTTTATATTATTTACATATTTAATTTGCAGATGGGACATTAATTTAGTCCCGCCCTCAGCTCGCTGCTCCGATCGGCGTAATTTGGTGATTGGTGGTTCTGGATGTCAGTCAGATCTTTCTCTGAAAGTAGGCGCTTCTTGTCTGCAGTGAGCTGTAAACACTTAGTCCACGTGTGGGAGCAGAACGGGGGATGCTCGTGGATTTTTCCTCCTCTGTTATCAGATGAGGTGAGTCTTTCATGTTGTTGAACTTTATAAAGTAGTGGCACGTAATTAAGCTTTAAGAAATGTCGGTAATGTGTTAAGTTCTTGTTTAAATGGTAATTGTCCAGTATATGTCAGTGATATTGTGCTGAACGTGAGCAGCCCAGCTGTTTAGCCTGTTGGAGTCAGACACGTTGGACATTTAGTTTAAAGTGTGTGTTTAAACTGTGCCTAATGTTTTACTACTGAACATCTTAGAGCTTAAGATAATTTACAGTGTTCCGTTTTGTTGGTGCTCGATGGTCAACTAATAAATCACGACTCTGAGTCGACTCAATGTTAACCACGGCACCACGCATCGCGGACCAAAGCGGGATCCACGATTCCGTTACACTTTACAATAACAACAGTAATCGGCGTAGAGGAATCGACTCCTCTGGCGATCGGTGTAGAGGAATCGACTCCTCTGAATTATATATTTCGAGAATTAATAAAATATTAAACGTTTAATAATGTTCCTCTCAAACTGAAAATGAAAAATATTGTTTGGTATTTTATTTACCACAACAATCCATCTGTGTTAGCCTCAAAGCTAACTCAAGTTAACCTGGTTAATCTAAAAATATTTATTTTATTCTGATTAATATACCGGTATATTATATTGTTTTGTCACCCATTATAACATATTAATTTTTCATATCTTGTGTTTTATTTTATTTATTTCTTACCTCTAAACTCTGCTCTGGTAAACTCCTTAAAGCCAGAAATAACGAACTGAGGGTTAAAAACGGCTTTTTATACCCTCAAACTGCGCGAGACTGCTAGCGCGTGCAGTCACTTTCACACTTTCCCGCCGCCCTCCTCAGGGTGTTCAGTCTAGTAAATATAATCAGCTACACTGTATGGACAAAAGTATTCTTTTATAACACCCCATTCTAAATCCATAGACATTTATATATAGTCTGTTCCCCTCTGCAGCTATAACAGCTCCCATTCTTCTGGGAAGGCTTTCTACAAGAGTGTGTCTGTGGGAAATGTATCAGTTCATATAGCATCTGTGAGATCAGACAGTGATGTTGGATGAGAGGACCTGGCTCACAATCTTAATTCTAGTTTATCCCAGCAGTGTTTGAGGGGGTTGAGGTCAGAGCTCTGTATGGGCATTCACTAAGTGCTTGATTTTATACACTATATGGACAAAAGTATTGGGACACACTTCTTAATCACTAAATTTAGGGGGTTTGTTCAGTCCCATTGCCACAGGTATATAAAATCAAACACCTAGTGAATGCCAGGAGAATGAGTGCACAGTGTCAACCCAGTTTGGTGGAGGAGGGATAATGTTATGGGGTTTTTCAGGGCTTGGTCTAGGCCTGGGAATGAGAATTCTTAATGCTTCATTACACCAAGTCATTTTGGACAGTTATTTGGTTTCAACTTTGTGGGAACTGTTTGGAGAAGGCTCTTTTCTGTTTGTACATGACTGTGTCCCAGTGTACAAAGAAAGGTTCATAAAGGCATGGTTGGGTGAGTTTGGTCTGGAAGAACGTGATTGGTCCACACAGAGCTCTGACCACAACCCCATCGAACACCTTTGGGGGGAAATGGAGAATGGAGATTGTGAGCCATGTCTTCTTGTCCATCACTTCCTGACCTCACAAATGCTCTTATGGATGAATGGACAATAATTCCCACAGACACACTCAAATCTTGTAGAAAGCCTTCACAGTGGGATGTCATGAATTCTCCTGTAGGTGTAATATGTAGGTGTCCAAATACTTTTGTCCCTATTAGGTGTATATGTAGGATTTAGAGCAGCTAGACCAAGGTATGCTTCATTGCATTTGATCAGGAGGAGAAACTTTTACTTGCTACAGGGGATGACGCTATATTTAACACGAAACAAATACATTGGGTCCTGGTTTGCTTTTATACTGGTCATATGTATTTGCAGTTGAACCAAAATTAGGGAACAAAGTGACACGTGACAAGCCTGCAAGCATAGATGTGTTGAGTGAGACGCATCGAAGGCAGTTCAGTACGCTTGGTGGTCAATAGATTCATGTGGACTCAGACAAAACAGTGAGTTTTGGTAATCAATAGTTAATAAATACATTGATTAACAATATTTATATAGCACATCAACATGTTTACATAGTTACATCAGTATGCATTTTTTTAAAGAAAAGAGTTACCTTGGTTAAAGAGCATTTATCCATGTATGAATGTATGTATTTATTCATGTATTTAGCAGTGGCCCTAATATGCTGTCGTAGCAAACATACCTTTCTCCAACAAAACAGTTGCATAGTGAAGACACAAGTGTGCTCGGGCCCAGAACATAGCAGTGTGCACAGGGGAAAAGGGAGTACAATCATTCTCTGGTATTGTACAAGGCAACAGCGCCTAGTGTGAGTGCACCTTTATGTTCTTAAACTTGGTATGGTTGTCAAAAGAAGTCATATCCTAATTTTTATTGATATATTTAACTGAGGGTCTGTGTAATCTTAACTTACTGACTAGTGTAAACTTTGACTTTTAAATACAACAGAAGGAGAAGAAGCCAAAATTGACTTGCAGGTGCAGAAATCTGCTATTAAAAAGGAAACATTCAAACGCCACATGTCTAGACAGGACATGACACATTAAAACACATTTATATATCTGTGCACACACACACATGTGCCTTGTCCTTGTTTTTACTATGCACTTATTTACCATTCATCATAAATTCATTAAATGAATGTCTCATGAACTTAAACAGTTTGTCTGTGCTCTTTCCTCTGCGTTGTCCTGCATATAGTCTCCACCATGGTTTGTTGTGCTGCCTGGAGATGCTCCTGTCGCTCAGAGTGACTGACACACATCTTAACATTACCAGAGATTACACCAACAAAAATGAGGTAATCCTATTCAAACACTGCATTTGCACTTTTTACAAACAAAAACCACAGCACTGGGAAGCTTAAAGTTTGATTTACTTAAAGTAAGGAATAGGGAAAGGTCATTGGGATCTGTTAAAAAAATATAGACAAGAAAAAAAGCAAAAGCAGCACTAAAATAATAAAGAACGATAATGCTGCTCTCAAACAAAGTGAATTGGGGGCAAATCATTTAAAGACCACTTTTTCAAAATGACCAAATTGAGGCATTAGTCAGACTAAACACAAAAGGGACGAAATAGATAAATCACTTTGCTGCTGGTCCAACAGGTTACAAGACCCTGCAGGTAGTGCAGGGTTCCTCTACCAAGAATAAGAGCCCTGCAAAGATGGATGCAGGGTGTTAGAACTGGGCCTGGTGTGTTCACATAGGTTTTTGGTTTTCTAAAACTGAAGGTAAATGGATTGACATAACTTGAAATGGAATGGGTGTTGACCTTGAATGAAATTGCAGCCACAGCAAATGTTGAATTTTAATCTAGCCATGGTCCACTTGGCAGTCTGTAGCATCACTGTGGCATCACTGCTCCTTCACCATGCAGCACCCAGTGCTCCTACAGTAGGTTATTAATATACACCATCAAGATTGCTTAAGTATAACTTACATTTAATATAGTAAAAGAGTAACTTTTTTATTTTTTAACTTTTACTTTTATACGGTAGTACAATATTTTTGTACTGAGCATGAGCTTCCCATAAAGCCTATTATGATAAATTGTTTGACGTTTAACTCGCCTTGTATTTTCAGTCTCACTAACTTTTTCTTTTTCCTTTGTTATTAATTTAAAATCAGATGAGTTGCAACATAAGGTGATAGTCAAGAGAATCACAATGCCTACAGCATAATAAATAGGCTGTTTGTGGTTAATGTGTTGCATACTTTATTCAGTATACTAGTCTTATTTGTTAATGTTCCCTAAATTGACTAATTTAGTATGGGATAATTCACTAAGATGTGTTAATGCACAGATATTCAGTCTTATGCTTTAAATATTTTACCCTTTGAATGTGCATCACTCCATGCTCCACCACTGGGGTAAAAAATGTGACCCGTTGGAGTGATATTTTATATTTTAATATTTATTATTTTCACAAAACAGAATTAAACAAATGTGAAAATAATGACAGGCAATCACAGTTTATAGGTATTACCAGACTTAATGTTTTATGTGTCAAATATATGACTTAAAGATATTGCTAGAATTGAAAAACTATACAGGCGAGTCTCGCTTCAGCATCTGTCTGTGAGGAGTTTGGAGCTTCTCCCTGTGTCTGTGTGGGTTTTCGCCAGGTGCTCTGGTTCCCTCCCTGCTCCTGAAAAACACAAAGGGTAGGCTTATTGGATACACGTAATTGCCCCTCGGTGTGTGTGTGTGTGGTATGTGGTATATGTATTCCTGCTTTGTGCTGAGTGATTCCGGGTGGGCTCTGGACAAACCACCACTCTGACGGACTGAGCAGATGAGAAAATGTCTGACTGACTATCAGAATACACTGCTGTATTGCTTTTCAAAGATTATTGCCCTAATTTTAGTTTTTCTATTAGTTCAACCCTACTAAAAACAAGTTTGGTGTAAAGGACTGCCTGAAAGATCAATCTGAGGTGCTGCATGCAGTACATGTGATGTTTAAGGAACTAAACCACTTAATGTTTGGTTATTATGTAATGTGTACAGCAAATATACTGTCTTCTGTAACTTGATCTATTGAGCTATTTTAGCTGAAACACTCATTTGTTGTGTATATATTTTGTAAAAAAAAAAACAGATCTGATGCCACTGCAGCAGGACAGTACAGCAATAACAATATGGCAGTGTTCTTCATAACCTAATTTGGTGATGTTTTCTTCACTTGGCTTTGTCTACCATTGTTTTGCTTAACAACACTCAACTTATTCTTTCTTTTCTTCCTTTTGACACAGGTTTTGGCTCGAATCTCAGCATGTACAACGGACATCATCTTATGGAGCAGCAGCTTAAGTTGTCTTCAACCTTCAAAAGTTCAAAGACATCACTTCCCTCCTGTGTACCCTTCCCTGGCTTCCTGTAGCAGCCTCCCCTTGAGTGAACAGCAGAATGACTGTCTTAGAACAGAGTCAAACTAACCAGGTTGTGTTCCAAACCGCATGGAAGGAGAGTCTCCTAAATTATAGAAAAGCTCTTAGTGCTGCTAGAGCAAAATATTTCTCCTCGCTAGAAGAAAACAAAACTAATCCTACATTTAATACTGTAGCAAAACTAACTAGGAAGACCACCACTACAGAAGCATCCACACCATCAGTATTTAGCAGCGACAACTTTTTGAATTTTTTCAGTGATGAAGTTGAAAACATATGGCACAAAATTAATACTATTAATCTAAACCTGAGCAATCTGATGACAAACCAACTAGATGTCAGTATAGTTACATCAGATCAGCGTTTAGAGTCTTTTAACCCTCTCCGTGAGACCAAGTTAATTTCACTAATTTCTTGATCAAAATCGACAACATGTATACTAGATCCCGTACCCACAACTTTCCTAAAACAGATACAACTCTTTTAAAAAAGATAAATTCATCTCTTAGTACTGGCTATGTCCCTAAATCATTTAAAGCAGTTATCAAACCTCTGGCAAAAAACCTAACCTAGACCCCTGCCAGTTGTCTAATTACAGACCGATATCAACCCTCCCCTTCATCTCCAAAATCCTAGAAAAGGTTGTAGCACAGCAGCTATGTTCATACCTGCATAGAAATAACATTTGTCAGTCAGGGTTTAGGCCTCATCATAGCACAGAGACAGCGCTGGTTAAAGTTGTGAATGACCTGTTACTGGCCTCTGATCAGGGTTGTGTCTCCCTGCTTGTACTGCTTGACTTAAGTGCAGCTTTTGACACCATTGATCTCCTTTATAGGCTGGAAAATATTGTTGGAGTTTAGGGAACAGCCTATTTGAGTGACCGTTATCAGTTTGTAGATGTAAATGGTGAATATTCTATGCACAGTAAGGTTAAGTTTGGTGTTCCACAAGGTTCTGTTTTAGGCCCATCTATGTATGTATAGATATGCTACCTCTGGTTAATATTATTCTTAAACATGGTATCAGCTTTCACTGTTATGCTGATGATACACAGTTCTATGTGTCAGCACATCCAGATGAGAGACACCAGTTTAGACTCTGGATGTTGAACAATTTTCTTTTACTAAATTATATAATAAAAAATATTAGGACCACAGGCAGCTAGAAGTAAACTTTCTGATTACATAGTAACTCTGGATGGTATTTCAGTTACACCATGTACAGCTGTTATAGACCTTGGTGTGATTATTAATTCCAGTTTTTCTTTTGAAGCTCATGTAGCTATCACCACCAGGATAGCCTTCTATCATCTTAGAAACCTTGCTAAGCTATGATGTCACTACATGACGCAGAAATACTTGTCCATGCTTTTGTTACCTCTAGGTTGGATTATTGTAATCCCTTTTGTCTGGTTGTTCCAGTAGGTGTATAAACAAACTGCAGTTAGTCCAGAATGCAGCAGCCAGAATCCTTACTAGAACCAGAAAATATGAACACATCACCCCTGTCTTATGCACACTGCACTGGCTCCCGGTCAGATTTCGCATTGACTATAAAATAATGTCTTCTGCATTTAACCCATCTGTGGCAGTGAACACGCACACACCAGTGCACCAGTCAACACACACCCAGTGTGTCGGGCAGCCATCCCCGGTGCCCATGGCACTTCAGCCATGGATCCTGGGAATTGAACCGGCAACCTTCTGGTACCAAGCCCAGTCCTCTAATTATTAGGCCAAGGCTAATTATTCGTTATTCTTATTAATTTTTCTAGTTTGGACCAGTGTAGGATGAGTCTCTTAAGGTTTCTTCCTCTTGCTCTGAGGGAGTAGTTTTCCTTGCCAATGTTTTGCTTAGCTTGTTCATTAAGGTTTGGACCAGGGTTTTTTGTAAACTACTTCGAGTCTGATTGTGAAAAGTGCTGTCATTTTCATTTTAATTTATGTAATGTATCACATTTTCCCAGCTGTATCTAATGCAACTCAAGTTCAATTTATGTTGTATTTTAACATGATTGGTTCTACCATCATTCGTAAATGTGTTTAAATCGATAAATATTTTATTCAGTCAACTCTGAACTGAAACTATATTACAGGTGGCTGTAATCTCATGCAGGCTCACTATTTTTAAGGTTACATCATGTTCTATATTGTTATATGTACATTAAACTCAATTTTTATCTGTTGTATGATGTTGACCTTATAATATTTTTATATTTTCTGCAAGTTTCCATGTAATAAAGGCTACTTGGCATCAGCTGAAGCATTTCTACAAATTCATTTTTTGTAAATCATTAGAGAAAATTTGCCAGCATTAATAAGCCTAATGTACAAATGAAGCAAGTGTTGCTGATTGGATCATAAACAGCCACAGCAACCTTAATTATTAGCTGAAGGATTTATTTTATTGCAAACTGCTAAATGCTCAACATTACATGATAAATTATGTTTTGCTTATCAGATCATAAATGGCCACAGCAATCTTTGGTGTTAGGTGTAGGATACCATTTCCTTTAAATGTTCATTGATGGATAACAGAAATTCTGTTGCTGCTGGCAGGAAGAGAGTGAGCTGGGCACTATGTGAAGCTGTAATGGGCTGGCAAAGAATATTTTATATCTTAAAAATTACATATTTTACACCTGTGTATACAGTTAAAGGTGTGGAAAATGCTCTTATTGAGCTTTTTGTGTTGTTGTTGAAACAATATTTTTATTAATGCCACTGCATTTCAAACTACCATTGCAGTAAACCAACCTGATTTGTTTGTGACTGTAAATGTTGCTACTGTCTGGTTATCATTTTACACCTGACATTGATTTATTTTTTTAATGAAAGGCCACATTACATTCTCTGATACAGTGGTTGTTATAGTCACCAGGGTTGGCAGTGTACACAATATGATTTCTATACAGTAGCTATAGTTCATGGAACCAGGGGGCAGTGCATATAAATCTAATATAGCAATTTCATTTTCTGTCCACAACCAGCAGTGAATTTCGTGTGTCTTGAGTTTATATTTATTGTTGACGATAGTATCAGTAAAATATCTTTTTCTTCTGGGTAATATTTGGCTTTACTTTTCCTGCATGTACATCTCTGCTCCTTTAAAATCGTTGATACAGTCTGATGAATAGAACCGGTGATCTTTCAGTCCCAAGCGGGCTTCTCTGACCACGGCTCCATGTGACCCTGATGCGACAGTGGAGCTGAAAACGCGATGTTCCGATCTTCAGCCGATGCACGTTGCATAGGAAAGCAAAAAGCGACACTTCCACGTTTTGCCTCCCAATATCCTACGTCTAAAAATAGAACGCGATGAATTTCCTTCACGGCGGTGTTTTACCGATGCTTCACCTACGTATTGTGCTGTCTGGGCACTTTATAATGCAGCATCAACGCTCTGATAGTACATTACAATTTACAAAAGGCTAAAGGGGGTTTTAAAGGTGCTTTAAAGGTGAAGGCTGTTGCTGTTTACACACAAAGAAAAACATCTCTGGAGGAGAATTTTGCACGATTGTTTTCCAGTCATTAAAATGTAATGTGCATTTATATGTGGCAAGAGAAAAAAAAATCCATAAAAATCAAATTGAGTTAGCAAAGAACCTTGAATTCTACTAAAGGGTTCTTCAAGTAGCAACAGTTCTACCAAGAACACAAAAAAACCCTTAAGAAACACTTCTTAGTGCTACATACATCAGTTGTATTCTAGAGGTCAACATGCGATGAAACTGTGATAGAAACAGACATCGTTTTACTTTATACCACAGTTAGTTCCGACCTTACAATCTGATTGGTTGAGAAGCGTTCTAACCGTGCTGATATTCGTGATAACAGCACAGCCTTTTCACACCACAACTGTATTACTCCGCTGACACGTTGCCAGTAACGACAAGCTTCATGCACACAAACGCGCACGCAGGAGACACAGACCTTTTTCCCGATCGTAGTGTTAAACTTTATATTCGTTGTGGAACTACTTTTTGGCGGAAGGTATTGTCAATATTAAAGCATATTTATTATGAAATTCAGGGCTTCTTTGATTTATTTTCTTTCTTTATTTTGTAAAAACTGTTGTATAAAAGCAATAGAACACTTGAGGTCATGTGTTATCGCGAATAACATCACGGCTGCGACCGAATCACAGCCGTGATGTTATTCGCGATAACACACTCCCTCTCGTGTTCTATTGCTTGATTCTAACGCAATATTAACTGTATTCATATTATTCCATCTAATGGACGATTGAATAGCCTACAACGAGCACAAACAGGGTTTGAGTTCTTAATAAATAATCCAGTCAGTTAAAAACCCAAAAAGAAGGCTGTACCTAATACACATATACCAGGGAAAACACACCCTAACATGCTAGTGCCGTTACAGTGCTAACAATGGTCCACCCAAAAACATTATTTGGTCAGTTGGAGATCTCATATGGGGCTCCCTTTCGATTGATATATGGTTTACAGCCTAGTGACAAAGTGTACAGTGCAGCAAATGGGTTACAGTCAGTAAATTTACCATACATAATGATGTGAAAAGATTAAGCAGTTCGTACAAATGGTGGTGTCGATGGTACCCAAGCTAGTCAGGATGAGGTCTAAAACGCTAAGTTCAGGTCACAGTGTCCCATGAGGCGTGGGTTTGAATCCCACTTCTGACTGCTAGTGCTTTATACAAATTTATGTCTTTAACCCTCTAACATACATAACAATGTGAAAAGATTCAGCACTTTGTACAAATCTTTGGCCATGTGGGGGTGTTGTTGGTAATTGGCATTAGGACCTCGTAAGCATGTTAGGATGGCCGAGCGGTCTAAGGCGCTGCGTTCAGGTCGCAGTCTCCCCTGGAGGTGTGAGTTCGTATCCCACTTCTGACATCTCAAGCTTTATACAAAGTTACTTCTTCAGAGTCAACAGCCATCAGGGAATACAGTTTGCATGAAAGGGTGTACATGGTCTGCAACAATGCTGAGGTAGGTGGTACGTGTCAAAGTAACATCCACATGGGTGCCAGGACCCAGGCTTTGATATCTGAAAATGTGAGAAATTTAAACATGTATTCATTCTGATCATAAAGTATGTTTATTCAGTGTCTATTTACATTGTTACAGGAGTATTTTACAATTGAAATGTTCACATTATTTAAATGTATGTAAAGTACATTGTATACTAGCTGTTTACTTTTTTCCCTAAGTAAAAACTGTTATTACCTCAACATGTCATTACCGACACATAACTTGTGATGGTAAAGACACTTAGTGATGGTAATAACAGGTTTTTAGTTTCACCATCACTATCTTATTAACTCTTTAATAATTAAAGCTAATTAAAGCTAAATAAGCATAATGGTTTTATTATACAAGGAAACATTAATTTTCACTGATTAGTCAATATGGCCCACAAGATATCAGCAGAGATCCAGTAAAATATCAGTAATTACATGAAAAAGAAAAGGTAAGTTTAAAGTAATATCACAACCTTCAAAATGGGAACAAGGGAGCATCGTAAGGGGAATTAGCTCAAATGGTAGAGCGCTCGCTTAGCATGTGAGAGGTAGCGGGATCGATGCCCGCATTCTCCAGTGCAGATACATTATGATTATTTAAGGGTATCATGTAATATGAAACTCGTTGCGGCATCGCTTAATGAAACGCAGCATCAAAAATTATGATCAGGATTTAAGTGAGTCTTTAAGGCAACAAAAAATATGTGGGTATTAATATCTAAAACTCAGCGCATTATTAGGCTACACATAAATATAGATTTAAACTGTCCTCTATTTACTACAGTCTGTTTGAAACAACTAGTTGGTGTGGAGAACATGTTACACACACAGAGTGCTATTATTTCAAGCTTATCAAGTACATGGTATTTCACTTAATAACATCTCACAAAGTACAAATTCTTCAACTTTCTAATTAAACCATGTTGTACGGGACATTTCCGCTTACCTAATGCAGTAATAAACAACTCTCCCAAACAGGGACTTGAACCCTGGACCCTCAGATTAAAAGTCTGATGCTCTACCGACTGAGCTACCCGGGCTCTGCAAGTTGCTTTAACCCTCACAAGGACGTGACTTGAATTACAAACTTTAACATACGTTGTCCTGTAGAACAGTTCCAGCAAGAACACCAAAAAAAAACCCTTAAGGAACACTTCTTAGTACTACATACATTAGTTGTATTCCACACAGGTCAGCATGCGACATCGTTTTACTTTCTAACTGTATTCATATTATGCCATCTATATTACGGTGGCCCGCTGAGTTAAAACACAATAACATTTACAAAACAAACAAAAGCTGACAACACAACAACAATAAGGAAAAACACGAATATATTAAGAGACAACACAAATTCTTTAAGGTGGAACGCAATTACATTAAGGGAGAACACAACGAAATTAAGGAAACACGAATACACACTACACTACATCTAGTGGTCGATTGAATAGCCTACAACCAGCACAAACAGGGTTTGAGTTATTAACAAATAATCCAGTCAGTTAAAAACCCAACAAGAAGGCTGTACCTAATACACTCATACCAGATAAAACACACCCTAACATGCTAGTGCCGTTACAGTGCTAAGAATGGTCCACCCAAAATCATTATTTGGTCAGTTGGAGTGCTCATATGGGGCTCCCTTTCTATTGATATATGATGTGGTGTCAACGGTACCCAAGCTAGTCAGGATGCGGTCTAAGGTGCTGCGATCTGTAACCCTCTACCATACATAATAATGTGAAAAGATACAACAGTTCATCCAAAGCTTAGTTCACGTGGGGGTGTTGTGGGATTGGTATTAGACCTTTGCAAGCAGGTCAGGATGGTTGAGTGGTCTAAGGTGCTGTGTTTAGTTTGCAGTCTCCCCTGGAGGCGTAGGTTTAAATTCCACTTTTAACATTTTACATTTACATTTTCTGCATTTAGCAGACGCTCTCATCCAGAGCTTCCATAGTAAACATTTCATTTCTCAAGTTTTAGTAAACAACAGTCAAAGAACACAAATCTGCTGAAACCTGTTAAAAGTGTTTTTTTTTTTTTTTTTTTTTTTGGAAATGGAAAAAAAATGTTAGTAAATAAGTACAAGTCAGCTTAAGTGCTTAATAAAAAGGTGGGTTTTTAATCGTTTTTTAAAGACAGCAAGAGACTCAGATGTTCGGACAGACAGAGGAAGTTCATTCCACCACTTGGGTGCTAGAACAGAGAAGAGCCTTGATGCTTGTCTTCCTTTAGTCCTGGGTGGGGGCTCAAGTCGAGCGAGACTAGTGGCTCGGAGGTTGCGTGGTACAGAGCGGGGTTTGATTAGACCACGATGGTAGCTTGGGGCTGGTCCATTTTTGGCTTTGTAGGCGAGCATCAGTGTTTTAAACTGAATGCGTGCAGCTACAGCTCATGCTTTATACAAATTTACATCTTTAACCCTCTACCATACGTAATAATGTGAAAAGATTTGTTTCAAGATTGTTTCAAAGTTATTGCATGTTTGACAATTAAAAAAAATTAATAAAGGTCTTTAAATTAAACGATGAATGAAAATAGAGCGAAAACTGACCTCATTTTTGACGCAGCGTTTCAGTGAGCAATGACGAAACGAGTCTTACATTACGTGTTGCCTTTAAACGATCATAATGTTTCTGCATTGGAGAATGCGGGCATCGATCCCGCTATCTCTCACACGCGAAGCAAGCGCTCTAACAATTGAGCTAATTCCTCGTATAAAGAACTCGCCTTTACCCTTTGTAAATTGTAATGTACTAACAGATCATTGATGCTGCATTATAAAGTGGGGGTTCAACGTGTTTAAGCTCACGTACTCACGTTTATCGCAGCCTTTAGGACGAACTGAACCAAATCGTAACTTTGTACCACTGACAGACTGACTTAAGGGTTGATGCTGCATTATGTAAGAGCCAAAATAGTGCAGGATATACCAACTGTTTAGTGCAGAGCAATAACAAAGCAGCTCTGTGAAGCAAGAACTAAAATTATGATGCATGTCATTAAACATAAAATATGTAGGTATTAATATCTAAAACTCAGTGCATTATTAGGCTGCACATAAATATAGATTTAAACGGTCCTCTATTTACTACAGTCTGTTTAAAACAACTAGTTGGTGTGGAGAACATGTTACACATGCAGTGCGCAATTATTTCAAGCTTATCAAGTACATGCTATTTTACTTAGAAATATCTCACAAAGTACAAATTCTTCATCATTCTAAACAAAGCATGTAGTACGGGACATTACCGCTCACCTAATGCAGTAAGAAACAACTTGCCCGAACAGGGACTTGAACCCTGGACCCTCAGATTAAAAGTCTGATGCTCTACCGACTGAGCTATCCAGGTTCCTGCCTTCTCTTTGACCTTCATTTAAAAACCAGTCTGAAGAAGAAAGTTCATCACCAACTCATGATGTTTACCAGTTTGGTGTAGCTTGTGCTCCATCACAAGTGTGGTGACTGCACTTGCAACCTCTTTGACTTCTATTGGAAAATGCAGGTAGAAATTGCATACGTAGTTGCTCGTTTCGATCTGCCCCTTACCCAGTGGTAGTGTGGCCGAGCGGTCTAAGGCGCTGGATTAAGGCTCCAGTCTCTTCGGGGGCGTGGGTTCGAATCCCACCGCTGCCAACTCATGCTTTTCAACGCCGGCTCCATGTTTACCCACCCAATGCAACGTATACTCAATCACAATCCCAAGTGTGGCACATGCCCTTTTTGACCCACCTTTCTTAACTTTTTTTTTTATGTAACTGTGCACACAAACCTTAACTTGGTGTACCTTTGTATCGTTGCTGTTATCTCTAGCATCACTCTGACTACATGCAACTATGATATAATAGGAAACATAATAAAAAAAAAAACTTGTACTCACCCAATAACTGTGTTTATACCTAAAATGGAACGCAGACACTGTGAAAACAGCAAACGTTCTAAAGCCAATGAGCTTTTAAACAAGCTCAAACACACCGATGCACCACGGAGTCTTAAATTAAGCATACAGCACGATGGTTTAGCAGAAGAAATGTTGTAAGAAAGTAAGCCCTTAAATACTAACCGTCTTGTTGCTCTGCTTGCAAGCTTACTGTAACAAAAGAATGGTCGTGTATCTGATGGGTTAAGATTAGTCGCTACTCCAACAGTTCTTCGCTGTGGCTGGTTAAATGCTGGAAATTACCGCTTACCTAATGCAATAGGAAGCAACTCACTCGAACAGGGACTTGAACCCTGGACCCTCAGATTAAATGTCTGACGCTCTACCGACTGACCTATCCGGGCTCTGCAACCTGCTTTAATCCTCACAAGAATGTGACTTAAATTACAAACTTTAACATATGTTGTCCTGTAGAACTTCAATTAATATAAAATGTTTTTATTTCTGTTTCGGCTCTCTTGAAGGCGATTATATCAAGTTTTAGGTGAAGTATGTTGCTGCTTACACACACAAAAAAAAACATCTCAGGAGGAGAATTTTTGCAGGTAGATTACAAACAGATTCCTTTCTTTCACCTTTTTCCTTTTTTTCCTGTATCAATTGCACAATTGTTTTCCAGTGCTTATATGTTATGTGCATTTATATGTGGCAAGAAAAAAAAATCCATAAAAATCTAATTGAGTTAGCAAAGAACCTTGAATTATACTACAGAGTTCTTCAAGTAGAAACAGTTCTAGCAAAAACACAAAAAACTATGAGAGGCCGTGTAGGCCATAATTCTAAGTTGATTTCTCACACACACACCATCATACTCTCACACACACACCATCATACTCTCTCACACACACCATCATACTCTCACACACACACCATCATACTCTCACACACACACCATCATACTCTCTCACACACACCATCATACTCTCACACACACACCATCATACTCTCACACACACACCATCATACTCTCACACACACACCATCATACTCTCTCACACACACACCATCATACTCTCTCACACACACCATCATACTCTCTCACACACACCATCATACTCTCTCACACACACCATCATACTCTCACACACACACCATCATACTCTCACACACACACCATCATACTCTCTCACACACACCATCATACTCTCTCACACACACCATCATACTCTCTCACACACACCATCATACTCTCTCACACACACCATCATACTCTCTCACACACACCATCATACTCTCACACACACACCATCATACTCTCATACATGGTTTACTATACTCTGTCACATATACTACTATACCCTCTTACAACTATAATCACACTTTCTTTTATTTACTATTATACTCTCATACACACAGCACTATTTTCTCTTGCACATATAACTATAGCTACTTAAACATGCATTATGTGCTTTCATGATAATCTGTGTAAAAGAGAATAGTAGTATATGTATGTAAGTTTGGTAGTCTGTGTAAGGGACGTTAACACTGTATGTAAAACAAAGATCTACTGTATGTGTAAGAGAATATTATTATATGTAAGCGTAATAAATAGTGTATGTGAATGCAAATAATCATGTTTATGGAACAGAATGATAGTGAATGTAAGACAGAATGATAGTGCATGTGAATAAGAATAGTTGTATGTGTGAGAGAGTTTGATTGTATGTGTGAGAGAGTTTGATTGATACGGAAACGAGTTTGATTGAAACGGAAGTAATGTTGAATTCTCAGTACCTGATTGGTTAATAGAAGACGCGGGATTTCACAGACATGTCCCGCCTTCCTCATTATTACTGATAAGAGAGGATAGTGGACCGAGAGAGAATCAATGGAGCATCGGCCTGTTAACATTTTAAACTTTTCCACCGCTGCCACATCCATGTCAGAAATGTGGATTTAAACCCGACAGCCCGACAGGAGTCTAAACGCGGCCGCGGAGGAAGAGATGCGGTGAAGCTTTATATCCGAACCATCAGCCAGGTGCTGACCTCCATATCAGCCTCAACCACAGAGAGCAGCGGCTCCAGAGTCAGGGAACAGGTAAGTTCACTAAACATGATTAAACTCATTTAGCTTCTGATAGATTCAGGTTTAGATTGGGATATTTTATAAATATTCGTCTTTGTAAGGGACCGTCTGCAAATTACACGTTTTAAACGTTCTAGTAATGCCAAACTAAGTAAGTGAGTTCTCATAAAGCACATTTATAAGAAACTTTGTTTTGGAAGCTTTCTTAAAGAACAATAAATAAAATTACTTTATCGTTTTAATGGCTATAGTTGCTCCACATTAATGTGTCACTACATTCGAGTCGAATTACATGGAACTTTTGGACTCTTCCCTATGTAGGTCTTAATAAGTAAAATAAAATATAGATTCATTTTATATACACAATCATAAACAAGCTGCTGCACATGGAAAGCTACAGACTTACAGTCTAACATTTCAAAATCTGTCTCAGTGCTCATTCTAACTTAGTCACTTGTACTATTAAAGTTTGTTATATTTCTTTTATTACAGAAAATGTAATTCATTATAGATTGAGACCAAGCTCTCTTGAGTAACTGTTCTCTAAATATTTGATTGGGTGAATTGCTATAGACTGGTTTTGAAACTAAATTCAATTTTTGTGATTTCAGTATTGAACTTTTGATGGCATGAGGAAACAAACTGGTTTCACCAAAGTTGCACGAGGGCCAGAAACTAAATGGCTTCATGATTGACAATACATTTACATCAAAGGCAGTGTACATTAGACAATGACACATTTATGGTAAGTTATTTAAAAATAATGTAAGCAGTATGTTTATATTGCATATTATTAATAATAATAAGTAATTTGTAGCATTTAGATTTCATGGTTTGGCAATAGGCTAACCCCCAACATTTTCTAAATGCATTGTGTGTGTGTTTGTTTAGTTTGTTTTTAGTTTGTCACCACAGATTTAGAGGACAGTGGTGTGGAGGTTGACACGACAACAGCATCTAGTGACCACAGAAGTACCACACCAGTCATTGTATGACTACAAGGGCTAAGGATACCTTAATCCACCTGAGTGACAGATTATTTGCTGTTGAGACTGTTCTGAAATATTTGGTTTCTGCATGCAACAATAAATAAGAAACATTTGTTTGCTTGGGACAAGATCTTTGTTAACCAGTCTAATAGTGATTTCCTGACCTGTCCATAACTTGATAATAAATATCTAAATATTATATGGGGTGTCCTCGTTTTTTTTTTTTTTTTTTTTTTTTTTTTTTTTTTTTTTTTTTTTTTTTTTTTTTACCATTACTGCATTGTTTCATTTATCAGAAATACATTATGACGTTTTAATTACTATCACAAATAACTCTAATAACCATAACTAATTTGGAATTTGAACATTGTAAATTCTTTGGCCAGTTGCACACCCGTGATGGAAGGCATGTCCATTTGGGTCCAGCACCTGCAGCGCATGCCAGCGCTGTTTTCTGATGTTGCAAGACTGTTGTCCTCCTAGCACGTACCTTTCATCTGCATTTGGGGTGATTTGAAGAATCTTATTAACAATGTCAGCCAAAGTCGCAGACATTGCTGTATGCTCTCTCTCACACACACACACACACGTCAGTTAACCAATTTGAAGTTGCTATTTGTGCCTGTATAATTTCCTCCTGATGATTCCAAAGCATACAGCTATTCTTTAGCAACGAATTTCAAGAGACAAACTGAAGGTAATTTGTTTATGTAGGATGACCAGTTCTGATTGTTGGAGGTACTCTTGGAGAAAATATATCCCTATGTCTAATTTCTACTGATCTTGAGTTTTCCTATAAATTTTTTAGGGAACAAAAACATGCATAATGTGCCTCCAGTGCACACAAACTTCATTGACTGTCACCTTCTTCTAACTGCGGGCTAATTAAAAGAAAGTAAAAAGTTGTCAGTGTTTATCCATTAAGCTCACAAAATAATATTTCCAGAATCATGCTGGTATGTCCCATGCTGTCAGTTTTCCTTTCAATGTTCTAAATGCATCTCATTGTGATGGACAAAAATAGTAAAACATGTCCTCCTCATTACCATTTATTTCCACAAACCAAAGTGACCTTGTAAAAAAGGTAGAAAGTAGAAATATCATGGCTAGTTCAACAAAGCTCAACAAAAGTGTAGTCATTGTTAAAAGGTCTGCTGCCAGATTTAAATGTTTTTTGTAGACCAATTTATGTGCAGGCTCTGTTCTTACAGCTGTAAGCCAATCTGACTTCCTGTCCTCCTTCCTGGCCTCCTTTTAACACCTTGATGGTGTGTGAGAGAGTATGATGGTGTGTGTGAGAGAGTATGATGGTGTGTGTGAGAGAGTATGATGGTGTGTGTGAGAGAGTATGATGGTATGTGTGAGAGAGTATGATGGTGTGTGTGTGTGAGAGAGTATGATGGTGTGTGTGTGAGAGTATGATGGTGTGTGTGTGAGAGTATGATGGTGTGTGTGTGAGAGAGTATGATGGTGTGTGTGTGTGAGAGAGTATGATGGTGTGTGTGTGAGAGTATGATGGTGTGTGTGTGTGAGAGAGTATGATGGTGTGTGTGTGAGAGAGTATGATGGTGTGTGTGAGAGAGTATGATGGTGTGTGTGTGAGAGTATGATGGTGTGTGTGTGAGAGTATGATAGTGTGTGTGAGAGAGTATGATGGTGTGTGTGTGAGAGTATGATGGTGTGTGTGAGAGAATTCAACTTAGAATTATGGCCTACACGGCCTCTCATACACTTAGACTGTGACACGTAACTACTTGCATACACACACACACACACACACTTATACACTAACTTACATGCACATACACTAACATACGCACACTCACAAACACACACACTTACACACACATAAATCCACAAACACTTGCACATAGACATACATACACCAACACACAGATTCTGACACACAATCACGCTTCTCACACACACAGGCGCATGCTCACACACACATACATCATACATACACACTCACACTTAACTGCACACATACTTACACTGGCACAAAATTACTCACATTATATATATACAGTGTATCACAAAAGTGAGTACACCCCTCACATTTCTGCAAATATTTCATTATATCTTTTCATGGGACAACACTATAGACATGAAACTTGGATATAACTTAGAGTAGTCAGTGTACAACTTGTATAGCAGTGTAGATTTACTGTCTTCTGAAAATAACTCAACACACAGCCATTAATGTCTAAATAGCTGGCAACATAAGTGAGTACACCCCACAGTGAACATGTCCAAATTGTGCCCAAATGTGTCGTTGTCCCTCCCTGGTGTCGTGTGTCAAGGTCCCAGGTGTAAATGGGGAGCAGGGCTGTTAAATTTGGTGTTTTGGGTACAATTCTCTCATACTGGCCACTGGATATTCAACATGGCACCTCATGGCAAAGAGCTCTCTGAGGATGTGAGAAATAGAATTGTTGCTCTCCACAAAGATGGCCTGGGCTATAAGAAGATTGCTAACACCCTGAAACTGAGCTACAGCATGGTGGCCAAGGTCATACTGCGGTTTTTCAGGACAGGTTCCACTCGGAACAGGCTTCGCCAGGGTCGACCAAAGAAGTCGAGTCCACGTGTTCGGCGTCATATCCAGAGGTTGGCTTTAAAAAATAGACACATGAGTGCTGCCAGCATTGCTGCAGAGGTTGAAGACGTGGGAGGTCAGCCTGTCAGTGCTCAGACCATACGCCGCACACTGCATCAACTCGGTCTGCATGGTCGTCATCCCAGAAGGAAGCTGACGCACAAGAAAGCCCGCAAACAGTTTGCTGAAGACAAGCAGTCCAAGAACATGAATTACTGGAATGCCCTGTGGTCTGACGAGACCAAGATAAACTTGTTTGGCTCAGATGGTGTCCAGCATGTGTGGCGGCGCCCTGGTGAGAAGTACCAAGACAACTGTATCTTGCCTACAGTCAAGCATGGTGGTGGTAGCATCATGGTCTTGGGCTGCATGAGTGTTGCTGGCACTGGGGAGCTGCAGTTCATTGAGGGAAACATGAATTCCAACATATACTGTGACATTCTGAAACAGAGCATGATCCCCTCCCTTCGAAAACTTGGCCTCATGGCAGTTTTTCAACAGGATAACGACCCCAAACACAACCTCCAAGATGACAACTGCCTTGCTGAGGAAGCTGAAGGTAAAGGTGATGGACTAAACCCAATTGAGCACCTGTGGCGCATCCTCAAGTGGAAGGTGGAGGAGTTCAAGGTGTCTAACATCCACCAGCTCCGTGATGTCATCATGGAGGAGTGGAAGAGGATTCCAGTAGCAACCTGTGCAGCTCTGGTGAATTCCATGCCCAGGAGGGTTAATACACTGTATATATATATATATATATATACAGTGTATCACAAAAGTGAGTACACCCCTCACATTTCTGCAAATATTTCATTATATCTTTTCATGGGACAACACTATAGACATGAAATTTGGATATAACTTAGAGTAGTCAGTGTACAGCATGTATAGCAGTGTAGATTTACTGTCTTCTGAAAATAACTCAACACACAGCCATTAATGTTTAAATGGCTGGCAACATAAGTGAGTACACCCCACAGTGAACATGTCCAAATTGAGCCCAAAGAGTCAAGATTTTGTGTGACCACCATTATTATCCAGCACTGCCTTAACCCTCCTGGGCATGGAATTCACCAGAGCTGCACAGGTTGCTACTGGAATCCTCTTCCACTCCTCCATGATGACATCACGGAGCTGGTGGATGTTAGACACCTTGAACTCCTCCACCTTCCACTTGAGGATGCGCCACAGGTGCTCAATTGGGTTTAGTCCATCACCTTTACCTTCAGCTTCCTCAGCAAGGCAGTTGTCATTTTGGAGGTTGTGTTTGGGGTCGTTATCCTGTTGGAAAACTGCCATGAGGCCCAGTTTTCGAAGGGAGGGGATCATGCTCTGTTTCAGAATGTCACAGTACATGTTGGAATTCATGTTTCCCTCAATGAACTGCAGCTCCCCAGTGCCAGCAACACTCATGCAGCCCAAGACCATGATGCTACCACCACCATGCTTGACTGTAGGCAAGATACAGTTGTCTTGGTACTTCTCACCAGGGCGCCGCCACACATGCTGGACACCATCTGAGCCAAACAAGTTTATCTTGGTCTCGTCAGACCACAGGGCATTCCAGTAATCCATGTTCTTGGACTGCTTGTCTTCAGCAAACTGTTTGCAGGCTTTCTTGTGCGTCAGCTTCCTTCTGGGATGACGACCATGCAGACCGAGTTGATGCAGTGTGCGGCATATGGTCTGAGCACTGACAGGCTGACCTCCCACGTCTTCAACCTCTGCAGCAATGCTGGCAGCACTCATGTGTCTATTTTTTAAAGCCAACCTCTGGATATGACGCCGAACACGTGGACAACTTCTTTGGTCGACCCTGGCGAAGCCTGTTCCGAGTGGAACCTGTCCTGGAAAACCGCTGTATGACCTTGGCCACCATGCTGTAGCTCAGTTTCAGTGTTAGCAATCTTCTTATAGCCCAGGCCATCTTTGTGGAGAGCAACAATTCTATTTCTCACATCCTCAGAGAGTTCTTTGCCATGAGGTGCCATGTTATATATCCAGTGGCCAGTATGAGAGAATTGTACCCAAAACACCAAATTTAACAGCCCTGCTCCCCATTTACACCTGGGACCTTGACACATGACACCAGGGAGGGACAACGACACATTTGGGCACAATTTGGACATGTTCACTGTGGGGTGTACTCACTTATGTTGCCAGCTATTTAGACATTAATGGCTGTGTGTTGAGTTATTTTCAGAAGACAGTAAATCTACACTGCTATACAAGCTGTACACTGACTACTCTAAGTTATATCCAAGTTTCATGTCTATAGTGTTGTCCCATGAAAAGATATAATGAAATATTTGCAGAAATGTGAGGGGTGTACTCACTTTTGTGATACACTGTACTTTAATATCTGCAGAAATGTGAGGGGTGTACTCACTTTTGTGATACACTGTATATATATATATATATATATATATATATATATAAAATTTGAGTAATTTTGTGCCAGTGTAAGTATGTGTGCAGTTAAGTGTGTGAGTGTGTATGTGTATGTGTGTGTGAGCATGCGCCTGTGTGTGTGAGAAGCGTGATTGTGTGTCAGAATCTGTGTGTTGGTGTATGTATGTCTATGTGCAAGTGTTTGTGGATTTATGTGTGTGTGTGTGTGTGTGTTTGTGAGTGTGTGTATGTTAGTGTATGTGCATGTAAGTTAGTGTATAAGTGTGTGTGTGTGTGTATGCAAGTAGTTACGTGTCACAGTCTAAGTGTGTGTGTATGTATGCATGCATGTTAGAGTTGAGTATTAGTTTGTGCATGTGTGACCATGCATGCAAAGGAGTTTGTGAGTGTGCGTGTATGAGTGTGCATGCGTGCGAGTGTGTGTTTATGTGTGTGGTTCTGTTGTGTGTGTGTGTAGTGTGCGTGTGATTGTGTTGGTGCGTGTGTGTATTTGTTTGTGGTGTGCATATAATTTAGTGTTAGTGTATGTGTGTGTGCATGTGTGTGTGTTTGCATGAGTGTAACTGTGTTGGTGTGTGTATGTATGTGTGTGTGTCAAAGTTAATCCTGTGTGTGTGTGTGCCAGAGTACATCATGTGTGTGTGTGTAACACACACAGACACAATAAAGACTCAGGAACATGAGAAATCTGCAAACCCAATTAGAATAAACCAAATTGCACAAAGACTCAGAACTAAATAGCTGAATGATTGGGAAACTGAAACTAATGTCCAGAGTAAAATGCAGTGTTATTTGGCCCTTAGCAGACACTACAGTACAGCACATTATCTGAGCACAGTATCCGACCCTAAATTAAGAAACACCCTGACGAGGTACAGACTGAGTGCACACGACCTGGCCGTGGAGACGGGGCGACACACCCGGTCCTGGCTGCCCCGGGAGGAGAGGCTGTGCCAGCACTGCACTCTCAGTACAGTAGAGATGGAGCTGCACTTCCTCACCCAATGCACCAAATACCACCACATCCGGTCCCAATTCTTCCCCAAATTTAACACCGTCATCCCCTACTTCAACTCCCTCCCAGACCCCGACAAACTGCCCCACCTTCTGGGGGAGCACAGAGAGAGCTGCACTCTTTTATCCTGGATTAGGCCATCTACCAGTAAAGCAAATGAGGGAGATGTATCAGTATCAGTTGTTTGGTTATTAAAAAGCGTGCACAATATGGCCTTGTTTTTGCCTGTTTTTCATTTATTTATGCAATTTGATAATTTGAGTTATTTGATTAGATGTGTATTGATTGTGTTAACAAAAAATATATAAGTTAAATATCCTACTGTGTTTTTTTTTTTTAATTTTATTAATAATTTTGGTGATGAGTGCCCTTTTTTTTGCTTGAGCACCTGCCCCCAAAAATGTCTGTGCACGTGCCTGCTAATCAGCCATAACATTAAAACCACCTCCTTGTTTCTACACTCACTGTCCATTTTATCAGCTCCATTTACCATATAGAAGCACTTTATAGTTCTACAATTACTGACTGTAGACTGCTCACTCTGTTTTTCAATGGTCATGACCCCCACAGGACCACCACAGAGCAGGTATTATTTAGATAGTGGATGATTCTCAGCACTGAGAATCAGGGCAGTGGTTCATTATTCCTGGTTCAGTCGATTAAGACTCCCATGAAGTCATCCAAATATCAAAGCATCCCCACACAATCACACTTCCACCACCTGGTGGTATGATGGATGTTCTTATTGTTTCTTATTATGGAATACATTCATTCATTCACTGCCTGTTTTATCCTGGTAATGATCACTGTGAGTCTTTTTTGTTATCAAAAAAACTTCAAAAAGTAAATAAAAAAGATAACAATAATATCATTTCAGTTATATCAATAGCAGCGATCAAAATAAGAAATAAAACTCTGATGCATTTTAATACTGTAGCATTATAAGTTCATGCGTTTCTGTCAAAACAAAACAAAAAAGGTATGTAAATAAAACTGTTTAAGAGTAAATAGGGCGGTAATGACATGGTAACATTGACAGACTGGCCTAAAGATTGATGCTGCAACGAATTTCGCCTTCATTTTATCTTTTCAGATTCTGAGTTGCTCCCAAATGATCATAATGTTTCTGCACTGGAGAATGCGGGCATCGATCCCACTACCTCTCGCATGCTAAGCGAGCGCGCTACCATTTGAGCTAATTCCCCTTACGAAGACCCCACCTTTACTAATGTACTAACAGAGCGTTGATGCTGCATTATAAAGTCAGGGTGCAAGTGCTTAAGCTCAGACTCAGCTTTATAATCATTCTATTATATAATATTACAGTTTTTCTCAATTGCTTTGGTGCATTTCTCTGATCAGAATTAAAATTCTCATAACTGTTAGTTCAGCCTCCACAAGATTTAGTCATTTGTGCACATCATAGTAGCAGTTTCTCATTCCTTCCAACAAATTGCAAATGCTTTTGGACATGCATCAATTGCTTCCATACAATTCTCTGCTGTTTTATAACATTATCATTTGCTATGTCATGTCAGTCAAAATGAACTATACTTATGAATGCTGAATAGTCATTCCTTATGAAACTAATAGTCCTCATTTCATTGCTTGAATCATTACATACAAAAATGTTGAACTAGTTGTCAAAATCAGTATGTTGTATGTTCCAATTCAGTTCCAATATGTACTGCAATATTGTTTACAGTTGTGCACAGCTCTACCCAAAGGGTGTTTCTTATGTTTGTTGTAAATAAGTTTGTACTTTGCTTTAGCACAATGCTGTGAACAAATTAGAATTGCAAAGAGCATATGCAGTAAAAATGTGAAACATACATATTGAGTGTCTTGTACTCATTTACCTCACTAAATACAGTAATGTGTAACTTAACTGTAGATTTCAAATGGGTGTGCTATTAGTGTATAGTGCTGTCTTGAGCATTTTCAGGTAGTGTAACCATGATCTGACTTTTTTGCATTGGAAAACACTTACAGAGTGAACTGTCACAATGAAAACATGACAAAGCCATTTGACTATCTTGTTCGTAAACAATGGTGTCAGGACTATTTATTTTGATGACACTGACACTTTCATTGTCTATCCATTTTGACTATCCATTTTGAGCAAGTGACACGCTTTTGCAGGTTATAAACTAGGTTTTGCAGTTTGTACTAATTGTTTTGAGAAATGCACTTATTGTTGTGCAAATGTTAATAGTAATGTGAGAAATGCACCAAAGCGACTGAGAAAAACTGTAACTGTATTCATATTATGCCGTCTAGTGGACGATTGAATAGCCTACAACAAGCACAAACCGGGTTTGAGTTCGTAACAAATAATTCAGTCAGTTAAAATGCCTGGACCTAATACACTCATACCAGAGAAAACACTCTCTAACACGCTAGTGACGTTACAGTGCTAAGAATGATCCATCCAAAAAACATTATTTGGTCAGTTGGAGATCTCATATGGGGCTCCCTTTCTATTGCTATATGGTTTACAGCCTAGTGACAAAGTGTACAGTGCAACAAATGGGTTACAGATTAAGGAGGTCGTACAAATCTTAGTACGTGGTGTGGGTGAGGATGGTATTATTCCTACCGTGGCAAGTCAGGATGGCCGAGCGGTCTAAGGCGCTGCGTTCAGGTCGCAGTCTCCCCTGGAGGCGTGGGTTCGAATCCCACTTCTGACAGCACATGCTTTATACAAATTTATGTCATTAACCCTCTACCATACATAATAATGTGAAAAGATATAACAGTTCGTACAAATCTTAGTCCTAGTTTGTCTTAGTTTTCTATTACATTAAATTTTAATGGATTAACAGAGCGTTGATGCTGCATTAAGTAAGAGTGCAACGTGTTTAATCTCACGTACTCTTTTCTATATTATGTGGTGCTTTTATACCATCACAAACTCAGTTTATTGAAAATGTTCATCCCAGCTTTTAGGACAAACTGAAAAAAGATCAGCAGTTCACACGACGAAAAACCAACAAAACGTCACGTACCGCTACTTTAAAAAAAAAAAAGTCGTTTCAGATAAAACTCCGAGACATAAATTACAAGTTATTGCGTGTTTGTCAATTTCAAAATCAAAAATGATTTAAAAAAAAAATAAAAAAAAAATAAAAAAAAAAATGATTTGAGTGAAAATTGAGCGTAAATGTCGTTGTAACATTGTAAATTTTGATGCTGTGTTTCAGTAAGCAATGACGCAACAAGTTTCATATTACGTGATGCCTTAAATGATCATAATGTTTCTGCATTGGAGAATGCGGGAATCGATCCCGCTACTTCTTGCATACTAAGCGAGCGCTCTACCATTTGAGCTAATTCCCTCTACTATGAACCCACTTTACCCTTTGCAAATTGTAATGTACTGACAGAGCAGAGCGTTAATGCTGCATAACTGTCTGTACCACTGACAGACGGACTTAAGGGTTGATGCTGCTTTATATAAGGGCCAAAATAGTGCAGGATATACCAAATGTTTAGTGCAGTTCAAAAAGTCTCAGTCAGCCGACAGTGCCAACATGCAGCCATATTTGGGGATGAGGTCTTTTATGAAGTGCATTCTCTTTGATTTTGTTGGACTTGTAGGAGATTCTTCTGTTCTTGTTGCAGTGCTGCTGAAGGGTTTTCTTTTTGATGGTTGGGGGGGGGGGTGTTTGTGATAATATGTAACTGTAATAGCTTACGTGCCTTTGCATCTTTGATCCCATTTTGAAGGTATAAAGCATGAGCTGTCAAAATGGGAATTCGAACCCACGACTACAGGGGAGACTGCGAGCTGAACGCAGCGCCTTAGACTGTTGGCCATCCTGACTTGCTTGCACGTTACCAATGCCAATTTTCCTCAACACCCCCACATGGCCTAAGATTTGAACTGCAAGCTGCTTGAGCCACAGCAACAAGGCGCCGAGGAACTAATAGGCAAAGTTTTGCTGGAGTCCAATCATAAAGACCAATTCCCATTCCGGGAGTCAAACCCAGGCCACCTGGGTGAAAACCAGGAATCCTGACCGCTAGACCATATGGGAAACTGCAAGGCTCAGCACCGGCTGACGCCAGCATCAGCAACTTCATTCCGCTCTGCCAAGTCTTTGTCACCTTGACAAGACCTGCATTGTTGGATCTGGGGTACAGAGAACCATACACAAGGAGTTAGAGAGAAAAAAATTGAAAGAGAATAGAAACCTTCGAAGCACGGCATACAAAACGACAGTGCCGTGATCCGGATTCGAACCGGGGTTGCTGCGGCCACGGCTTCCCAGCGGTCTGCCACTGGTGGCTCACGTCAACTGCTTCCTGATAGACTGCAGTCACAGTTCCAACAGAACAAGCTGCTTGAGCTACAGCAACAAGGCGCCGAGAAACTAACAGGCAAAGTTTTGCTCGAGTCGGGAGAAAACCAGGAATCCTGACCGCTAGACCATATGGGAACTACTGGCACCTGTGAGTCTGCGGTCGTGACTTTCCTGAAACTCCGGCCTCATTTCTGTCTCTTGACTGAAGAGAGAATATAAACCTTCGAAGCACGGCATACAAAAAGACAGTGCCATGACCCGGATTCGAACCGGGGTTGCTGCGGCCACAACGCAGAGTACTAACCTTTATACGATCACGACTTCCCTTCAGTCTGCCAGCGGTGCCTCACGTCTGCTGCCCCCTGATAGACTGCAGTCATAGTTCCAACAGAACAATGTGCTTGAGCTACAGCAACAAGGCGCCGAGGAACTAACACGCAGAGTTTTGCTCAAGTCCAATTCCCATAGCAGGAGTCGAATCAGGGCCGCCTGGGTAAAAACCAGGAATCCTGACTATATAGGAAACTACAAGGCTCAGTATCGGCTGGTGCCAGCATCAGCCACTTCCTGCTCCCTGGTAGACTGCAGTCATAGTTCCAACAGAACAAGCTGCTTGAGCTACAGCAACAAGGCACCAAGGAACTATTCTGCAAAGTTTTGCTCGAGTCCAATCATAAAGACCAATTCCCACACCAGGAGGTGAACCCGGGCCGCCTGGGTGAAAACCAGGAATCCTGACTAGACCATATGGGAAACCGCAAGGCTCTACACCGGTTGACGCCAGCATCAGCCACTTCCTTCCACTCTGACAAGCCTTTGTCACCTTGACAAGACCTGCATTATTGGATCTGGGGTACAGAGAACCACACACAAGGAGTTAGAGAGACAAAAAAAAGCCATAAGGTAACTGAGCCAGCCAGGAGTGGAACCTATAATCTTCTGATCCATAGTCAGACACGTTATCCATTGCACCACTGCTTAGACCAATTCCCATACCGGGAGTCGAATATGGGCTGTCTAGGTAAAAACCAGGAATCCTGACCGCTGGACCGTATGGGAAACTGCAAGGCACAGCACTGGCAAAGACAAAGAAAGGGAAGCGCTTCAGTCCGATTGAAACACTTTTGAACCAACGGTCGCTGTGTCGCGGCGCCTGGGATTAGTTCTGCTGGCAGACAAAGCTATTTCTCCATAAATCAGGGCCTGAACAGAGAAACCGACCGACGTTGAGGTGATTCGGCTCTGGACACTCCCCTGCAGTTTTCCTTCAGTGGACAGGTACATGTTTTTCAGGTGCTCACGGTGAATTGTTGGCTTCGCTACCCTGTTTAATTCGTTTCTACTAATAATTGATAGTGTAGCACCTAAGCTTGCTAATAACAGTAACAAAAAGGCACTAACATTTAACTAGGTTTGAATAGCAGTATACCTTGAAATCATGAGAGATGTTAAGGTGAAGTTAAACAGCTAACACATTTATTGCCATACAAGCAATGAAATATCACATATAGCGCTGCAAAAAAACCTTAGAAATAAAGAAATAAATAAGCTCTTACAAATAGGAATTATGTTAAGAGATCTTCAATTCAATACCACTCCTTAGATTTAAAGAGGTATAGATTCAAAAATTAAGTTCTAGTCCTTGAATGTGTGTATTAAAGGTATTTTCCTATGGCTGTTTTACCCAGGTAGAGTAAATAGTGTGAGTAGGTTCTTATCTGGTCCTGGGCAAAAACTCTGATATATCCGGAGTCTTCTGTAAACAGTCTTAACGGTAGGCCACACCGCTTCTACGACCATCAACAGTTTCACAGGGCTGGGCTCGCCATCACAATTCTCCAAGTTTTTCTGTGCGTCTAAGAAAAACCAATCTACACAGATAGTGCAGAACAATGAATGCTCCTATTCTTTTATGTTCCCTAAAATTAGATCTCTAAGTTATTTTCTTCATTTCAGAACATCTTATGACATGTACAAAAACTAAGGATGCACCTTGACTACAAATGATTAATTAACATTCATACATCACAGCAACATTGACATTTAACATGTAAGGAATTACTATACATCCCTTCAGTATTGGTATTTTAGCACTGACTAATGAATTACTACTCTTTTCCAACTTTTTAGCTGTAACGTGTGCAATTATCCCTTTAACATGAATTTGAATTGAACCATCACTAAACTCCATTAATATGTACATTATGATAACCAAAATATATTCAATCATAGCACAGTTGTGCTGTAAATAATTAAGATGTATCAATCTAACCAAACTGAATGACTTAACAGAATATGTGCACTGTGCCTTTACGGCTCCACCACGCTATTAGTAATTCTAGCTAGCGATTAGCATAGCTATACTTTTAAATCATTTCCACAAGCATTAAAGAACATTCTCATAACTCCAATTGGTTTTTTATTCCTTCCATTTCTAATGAAAAGCGTATGAACTCAAAAGGAAGGTGTACTCTCCCTTTACAGTGGCTAGCTAGGCTATCAGAACAAACTCACGGAAGTTTCAAACACTTATTACTTGACAGAAAACCGCCTCCCTCACGTTCATAGCTGGAATTCTGGTAAAAAAAAAAATCCAGTTTATTAGCTCTAATATATGCTAAAAGTCAATATTTGAAACCATTATGTAGTATTTTGTACCGATTATTGCTCAGCTGGTCTGCAGCAACCTCTCAAGATCTCTCAAGCCAAAAAGGGAAAAACTAACGAAGGTAAAGTCTTTTTCTACCACTGCGCCCTCTTTTGGGGACGACAAGTAATTACACCTCCTAAAGGACTTTTGAGGTTTTAGTAGCTCCATATCTCATATGGGTTACAATAGCATACGCTTCAATCAGGCTCTAAATCTCTGGTTTCCACCTACCATTCAATCATACGCTAATTTTATGTTATAGTTCGCCTACAGATTTATACTTCTATCATTACCACTTAGTTATGCCATTTACTTTTTAAATGTCATTGTATCAGTGGCGATTTCTCTAACACTAAAATGTCAAAAATTAAATGGTCAAATATGTACAGTTGTGTTAACATTTCATTGACTACAAATGCGTTAGAACACGTTCATCTCGAAGACGAGTTCGTTCAGAATCAGCTACTTATCACAAATCGACTGACTTGATTTTGTTAACTCCCGTAGCGTCAATGCATTTGCCCGTAGAAGCTGAGCGTCTCTTCACTTCAATGGGGCTGCATGGAACGGTTTTTTTTCTTTGTTTTGAAACTCGCCGGTCATTGGATAAATGCCACGATTTTGTCCCGCCCCCGGATGCTGAGCGTCTCTGGGGGTGAATGGAGCTGTGGGCAGGTCTGGACGCTGAGCTTCTGCAAGATGATTGGAGGATCAGTCGAATGGCTGAATCCCGTTTTGATTGACAGCTATTTTGAGATCGACACGTCACTTAATCACTGGGAGCTTCAGTCCCATCACGGATTTTGCGAGTGAAGTCGAAAGATAAACTGCAACCCATTTCTTGGTATTTGCTTGGTGAAATTACTTGACCATTTCCGTTGTTCATTGTGTAAATAATACACACTCATAGTATTTGTTTCAGGACACTGGTCAAGTCCCTGGAAAAGACGCCTACTTGGTACGATAGGATCACAGGCCATTTTCTTGAAAAGGAACGGAGGGCAGAATTTAAGTATAAATAAATTGACAAATTTTATGATGTAAGCCGACAATGAGCTTCCCCTCTTTGAAAGACCAGCAGCCGCCACTGCATTGTATGTGTTATGTTTTGTTAGTTTAAGAAACATTACAACGATTCAAAACTTAGTGCTGTGGTTTTAATTACCTCGGTGAGAAAAATAATCGGCTTTATTTATTTACCCCAACAGAAAGGGACTGATATGTTATGAATTAGGTTTTTTGAAACAATTTAGCCTAACCAAACAAGTAAATGTTGGTTGTGCCTCGTGAAGCTATTAATTATAAAAAAAAAATAATTACATGCAAATCTCTCTTTTACGCTACAATAAAGACCACTTCCCATACCCATAGAGAGACCAAAAAGGCATAAGGTAACCAAGTCAGCCAGTAGTCGAACCTAGACTGACCTGATTTTTGATGCTGCGTTTCAGTGAGCAATGACGCAACGAGTTCATATTTAATTTTGCCTTCAAGCGTTTCAGCTCATGTACTCTTTTCTGTATTATGTGTTGCTTTTAAACCATCACAGACTCACTTTATTTAAAACATTCATCTCAGCCTTTAGGATGCTGTGTTTCAGTGAACAATGACGCAACGAGTTTCATATTATGTGATGCCCTTAAATAATCACAATGTTTCTGTACTGGAGAATGCGGGCATCTATCTCGCTACCTCTCGCATGCTAAGCGAGCGCTCTACCATTTGAGCTAATTCCCCTGACGAACAAACCACCTTTACCCTTTGTAATGTACTAACAGGGCAGAGCGTTGATGCTGCATTATGTAAGAGCCAAAATAGTGCAGGATATACCAACTGTTTAGTGCAGTGCAAGAACTGAAATTATTATGTATGTAATTTAACATAAAATATGTGCCTATTAATATCTAAAACTCAGTGCATTATTAGGCTGCACATAAATATAGATTTAAACTGTCCTCTATTTACTACAGTCTGTATCTAGTTGGTGTGAAGAACATGTTACACATAGAGTGTGCTATTATTTCAAGCTGATCAAGTACATGCTATTTCACTTAGAAACATCTCACAAAGTACAAATTCTTCAACCTTCTAAACAAAACCATGTAGTATGGGACATAATGCAGTAATAAACGACTCGCCCGAACAGGGACTTGAACCCTGGACCCTCAGATTAAAAGTCTGATGCTCTACCGACTGAGCTATCCAGGCTCTGCAAATAGCTTTAATCCTCTCAAGCATGTGACTTGAATTACAAACTTTAACATACGTTGTCCCGTAGAACTTCAAATAATATAAAATGTTTTATACCTGTTTCGGCTCTCTTGAAGGTGATTATATAAAGTTTTAGGTGAAGGCTGTTGCTGTTTACACACACAAAGAAAAACATCTCTGGAGGAGAATTTTGCAGGTAGATTACAAACAGATTCCTTTCTTTCACCTTTTCCCTGTATCAATTGCACGATTGTTTTTCAGTTCTTAAATGTTATGCGCCATAAAAAATCCATAAAAATCAAATTGAGTTAGCAAAGAACCTTGAATTATACTAAATAGTTCTTCAAGTAGAAACAGTTCTAGCAAAAACACAAAAAACCCTTAAGAAACACTTCTTAAGACTTCTTAGTCTTAGTTTTTTTATTATTTCAAATGCCATTCATTATTTCAAATGCCATTAATCATTTATAATCACTGATTTGTGAGATATCAGCAGTAGTAGATCATGTTTAACTGGTTTAATATTGTTTAAGCGCTGATTATCGGCTGTTTTTCATGAGTATGTTGGGCGGTTTTCCATGCATTTTGGTGGACTTTGAAATGCGCAATCTGGCAACCCTGGCTGAAGCGTTCATTCATATTTTGGAGCGATGTATGTTTGTATGCTAGAATATAAATAACATCTTTTACAAACTGCTGTCTATTTACATTGACATTTTCCCTTCTGTCTAAACCTTGAAATTGGGTTTGTAAAAGTAAGCGATACTGTGGATAATATATTTAATGAGCTGAACTAACTGAGAGAAGCGCGTATAACCACAATTTCTAAACAAACACAGTATCCGCTGCTGCAGTCTCTACACAAACTTTTCTGCATTGAAATCGCAAGGACACATTTTATGGATATTACGGTAATGAACTGAGAACGCGTCCTACAGTCATGCAAGCACATACAACAGTGTGTGAGTTTACACTAATCAACCATAACATTAAAACCACCTCCTTGTTTCTACACTCACTGTCTATTTTATCAGCTCCACTTACCATATAGGAGCACTTTGTAGTTCTACAATTATTGACAGGTCCACCACAGAGCAGGTATTATTTGGATGGTGGATCATTCTCAGTACTGCAGTGACACTGACATGGTGGTGGTGTGTTAGTGTGTGTTGTGCTGGCATGAGTGGATCAGACACAGCAGCGCTGCTGGAGTTTTTAAATACCGTGTCCACTCTATTAGACAGTCCTACCTAGTTGGTCCACCTTGTAGATGTAAAGTCAGAAACGATTGCTCATCTATTGCTGCTGTTTGAGTTGGTCATCTTCTAGACCTTCATCAGTGGACATAGGACGCTTCCCACTGGGTGCTGATGGCTGGATGTTTTTGGTTGGTGGACTATTCTCAGTCTAGCAGCACTGCTGTGTCTTATCCAGTCATACCAGCACAACACACACTAACACACCACCACCTGAATTTCCTGCATAAATCTGTTCCATAAAATATTTTCTGCCTTACTCAGCCCTCTGCTTCCTTGTATAGAAATAGGCTAAAAACCGTGTGTAGTAAGTCCTGCTGTCCACAACAAAGGACTTTGGATAAATGTTTTGTTTAGAAAGGGTTAAAATTGCTGTACATTTCTGTAATCTTTATAAACTGAAGTTACGACTCATATTGAACGAAACTGATCTCTTACTTTGCTTATTTCCATGAAATGTGAAATTTTTTTAAAAGAAAGTTCATGAGCTGCTTGCCACACACCCACAAATGTGACATTAATAAAAAGCTCAGGATGTACTCTATAAAACACAGTAGTACTCAAATGGATTGCATAAACGGTGCTTGAGTTAGAGATCTCGGACACATGTCAAGTCAAATTTATTTATATAGCGCTTTTTCCAATGAACATTGTCTCAAAGCAACTTTACAGAATCCAGGCCGAAGGGCGACTGTGGCAGAGAAAAACTCAGGAAGAAACCTTGAGAGGAACCAGACTCAGCAGGGACCCATCCTTCTTGGGTGGCCTGGAGGATACTTTAAATAAAAAGGATTTACACAAATCATACAAACACAAAATTAAATTGAACTGAAAGTTGTAACTAGCAAAAAAATAATGTAAGTTCTTCATTGTTCAGTCCAGTCTGTGATAAAGTCTGTTGTACATTCTGGACATTTTTGGTGCAAACACGCCAGGTGTCCGTCACATCTAGTAGGAGCAGCATTGTTGGCACTGCAGTCTTTAACCTCAAGAGGGTGAACAGGTTTCCGTCAGAACCACCTCGGGTTAAAACAACAGAAGATGTTGTTACAATGTGAAATCGTTAGGAGTAAAATATCAGAGAGTTTTACAGGTTTAGACTCCAGCACCCCTAACTATTACAGCATAACTAGGTTTGCTTGTTTAGTTTGAAAAGACCAATCAACAGTCTGAGTAAATAAACATGTTTTCAATCTAGACTTGAACATAGAGACTGTGTCCGAGTTCTGACAGCGGATCTCCCTAAGTTTGAAGCAGATCTGTGATGGAAATGTTGTGTTTCAATAAACAATAAAAGTTATCAGGAGCAATTTCTTGGAAAGACTCCAAAAGGGGTTACCAAAAGTACAGTTGTTTTACATCAGGGGTGCCCAATACGTTGATCACGATCTTATAGTCAATCGCACAGTGCATCCCTAAGTAAAAACTGTCATTACCTCAACATGCCATTACCAACACATAACTTCTTGTGATGGTAAAGACACTTAGTGATGGTAAAAACAGGTTATTAGTTTCACCATCACTATCTTATTAACTGTTTAATAATTAAAGCTAATTAAAGCTAAATAAGCATAATGGTTTTATTATACAAGGCAGCGCATTAATTTTCACTGATTAGTCAATATGGCCCACAAGATATCAGCAGAGATCCAGTAAAATATCAGTAATTACATGAAAAACAAAAATTAAGCTTAAAGCAATATCACAACCTTCAAAATGGGAACAAAGGTGCATCATAAGGGGAATTAGCTCAAATGGCAGAGCGCTCGCTTCGCATGCGAGAGGTAGCGGGATCGATGCCCGCATTCTCCAGTGCAGATACATTATGATTATTTAAGGGTAACGTAATATGAAACTCGTTGCGGCATCGCTTAATGAAACGCAGCATCAAAAATTAGATTTAAGTGAGTCTTTAAGGCAACAAAAAATATGTGGGTATTAATATCTAAAACTCAGCGCATTATTAGGCTACACATAAATATAGATTTAAACTGTCCTCTATTTACTACAGTCTGTTTGAAACAACTAGTTGGTGTGGAGAACATGTTACACACACAGAGTGCTATTATTTCAAGCTTATCAAGTGCATGATATTTCACTTAATAACATCTCACAAAGTACAAATTCTTCAACTTTGTGAATACAGCATGTAGTACAGGACATTACCGCTTACCTAATGCAGTAATAAACAACTTTTAGATTAAAAGTCTGATGCTCTACCGACTGAGCTATCCAGGCTCTGCAAGCTGCTTTAATCCTCACAAGGATGTGACTTGAATTACAAACTTTAACATATGTTGTCCTGTAGAACAGTTCCAGCAAGAACACCAAAAAAACCCTTAAGAAACACTTCTTAGTACTACATACATTAGTTGTATTCCACACAGGTCAGCATGCGACATCGTTTTACTTTCTAACTGTATTCATATTATGCCATCTAGTGATCGATTGAATAGCCTACAACCAGCACAAACAGGGTTTGAGTTCTTAACACATAATCCAGTCAGTTAAAAACCCAACAAGAAGGCTGTACCTAATACACTCATACCAGAGAAAACACACCCTAACATGCTAGTGGCGTTACAGTGCTAATAATGGTTCACAAATGGTCCAAAATCATTATTTGTTCAGTTGGAGTGCTCATATGGGGCTCCCTTTCTATTGATATATGGTGTGGTGTCAACGGTACCCAAGCTAGTCAGGATGCGGTCTAAGGTGCTGCGTTCAGGTCACAGTCTCCCCTGGAGGCGTGGGTTCAAATCCCACTTCTGACAGCGCATGCTATACACAAATTTACATCTTTAACCCTCTACCATACATAACAATCTGAAAAAATATAGCTTCAGTGAGCAATGAGGCATTGACTTTCGTATTACATGATGCCATTAAATTATCACAATGTTTGTACACTGGAGAATGCGGGCATAGATCTCGCTACCTCTCGCATGCTAAGCAAGCGCTCTATCATATAAGCTAATTCCCCTTACGAAGGGCCCTTTGTAAATTGTAATGTTCTAACAGAGTGTTGATGCTGCATTATGTAAGGGCCACAATAGTGCAGGATATACCAACTGTTTAATGTAGTGCAATTACTACAGTCTGTTTGAAACAGCTGGGCTTACAACTAGTTGGGGTGGAGAACATGTTGCACATACAGTGCGCTATTATTTCAAGCTGATCAAGTACATGCTATTTCACTTAGAAATATCTCACAAAGTACAAATTCTTCAACTTTCTGAATAAACCATGTAGTACGGGACATTACCTCTTACCTAATGCAGTAAGAAACAACTCCCCCGAACAGGGACTTGAACCCTGGACCCTCAGATTAAAAGTCTGATGCTCTACCAACTGAGCTACCCGGGCTGTAAAGATCTGTGCTGTTTATAAAGTTTTAAGTGAAGTATGTTGCTGCTTACACACACAAAGAAAAACATCTCGGGAGGAGAATTTTGCAGGTAGATTACAAACAGATTCCTTTCTTTCACCTTTTTCCTTTTTTCCTGTATCAATTGCACGATTGTTTTCCAGTCATTAAAATGTTATGTGCATTTATATGTGGCAAGAGAAAAAAAAATCCATAAAACTCAAACTGAGTTAGCAAAGAACCTTAAATTATACTAAAGGGTTCTTCAAGTAGAAACAGTTCTACCAAGAACACAAAAAGAATCCTTAAGAAACACTTCTTAGTGCTACATACATTAGTTGTATTCTAGAGGTCAGCATGCGATGAAACTGTGATAGAAACAGACATCGTTTTACTTTCTACAACAGTTAGTTCCGACCTTACAATCTGATTGGTTGAGAAGCGTTCTAACCGTGCTGATATTCGTGATAACAGCACAGCCTTTTCACACCACAACTGTATTACTCCGCTGACGCGTTGCCAGTAACGCGTTTTAAATCCGTTATCTGATATACAATCTAGCGCACTGTGTAGGGAACATAAATCAGTTGTCTAATTTACTGTCTAGTGCACTATGTAGGGAACATAAATCCGTGATCTGATACACAATCTAGTGCACTATGTAGGGAACATTAATGTGTTTGTAACGCGAACAGTTAGTTTAATAGCCCAGTTAGCAGCTCCTAAAAGTTCTGTTATCACCAATATCCTTTGGTGTGTGCAAGAGGTTTTTTATTTTTATTTTTTCCTTCGGAGGTTCTTGCCTTTTTCTTCTTGTTGTTCTTACCTCCCTGAAATGAGTTTTTGCAACTTGGGATGTCTGCTTTGTAGTGTTAAACTTTACATTCGTTGTGGAACTACTTTTTGGCGGAAGGTATTGTCAATATTAAAGCATATTTATTATGAAATTCAGGGCTTCTTTGATTTATTTTCTTTCTTTATTTTGTAAAAACTGTTGTATAAAAGCAATAGAACACTTGAGGTCATGTGTTATCGCGAATAACACGCGTGCCTGCGACCGAATCACAGCCGTGATGTTATTCGCGATAACACACTCCCTCTCGTGTTCTATTGCTTGAGTCTAACGCAATATTAACTGTATTCATATTATGCCATCTAATGGACAATTGAATAGCCTACAACGAGCACAAACAGGGTTTGAGTTCTTAACAAATAATCCAGTCAGTTAAAAACGCAACAAGAAGGCTGTACCTAATACACTCATACCAGAGAAAACACACCCTAACATGCTAGTGCCGTACAGTGCTAACAATGGTCCACCCAAAAACATTATTTGGTCAGTTGGAGATCTTATATGGGGCTCCCTTTCGATTGATATATGATTTACAACCTAGTGACAAAGTGTACAGTGCAGCAAATGGGTTACAGTCAGTACATTTACTATACATAATAATGTGAAAAGATTAAGCAGTTCGTACAAATATTAGTCCGTGTAGGGCGAGGGTGGTGTCGATGGTACCCAAGCTAGTCAGGATGCGGTCTAAAACGCTGAGTTCAGGTCACAGTGTCCCATGGAGGTGTGGGTTTGAATCCCACTTCTGACTGCTAGTGCTTTATACACATTATGTCTTTAACCCTCTAAGATACATAATAATGTGAAAAGATTCAGCGCTTTGTACAAATCTTTGGCCATGTGGGGGTGTTGTTGGTAATTGGCATTACGAATTTGCAAGCATGTCAGGATGGCCGAGCGGTCTAAGGCGCTGCGTTCAGGTCGCAGTCTCCCCTGGAGGCGTGGGTTCAAATCCCACTTCTGACATCTCATGCTTTATGCAAGTTTACTTCTTTAGAGGACACAGCCATCAGGGAATACAGTTTGCATGAACTTGGTGTACATGGTCTATGACAATGCTGAGGTAGGTGGTACGTGTCAAAGTAACATCCACATGGATGCCAGGACCCTGGTTTCTGATTTCTAAAAATGTGAGAAATTTAAACATATTCATTCTGATCATAAAGTATGTTTATTCAGCGTCTATTTACATTGTTACAGCAGTATTTTACAATTGAAATGTTCACATTATTTAAATGTATGTAAAGTACATTGTATACTAGCTGTTTACTTTTTTCCTAAGTAAAAACTGTCATTACCTCAACATGTCATTACCAACACATATCTTCTTTTGAGGGTAAAGACACTTAGTGATGGTAATAACAGGTTTTTAGTTTCACCATCACTATTTTATTAACTCTTTAATAATTAAAGCTAATTAAAGCTAAATAAGCATAATGGTTTTATTATACAAGGAAACATTAATTTTCACTGATTAGTAAATATGGCCCACAAGATATCAGCAGAGATCCAGTAAAATATCAGTAATTACATGAAAAAGAAAAGTTAAGCTTAAAGTAATATCACAACCTTCAAAATGGGAACAAAGACACAAATGCACATGAGGTAGTAAAGTTACATATAATCACAACCCCCTTCCCCTAACCACCACCACCACAAGTCCAACAAAATCAAAGAGAAAATGCACTTCAAAAAAGACCTCACATTGTTCATCCTAAATGCTAAGATCAACATTTAAATAAAGTGAGTCTTAGATCGTTTAAAAGCAACGCATAATATAAACAAGAGTACGTGAGCTTAAACACGTTGCACCCTCACTTTATAATGCAGCATCAACGCTCTGTTAGTACATTATACAGTTTGGTGTGTTCTTTGAAAGGGGAATTAGCTCAAATGGTAGAATGCTTGCTTAGCACGTGAGAGGTAGCGGGATCGATGCCCACATTCTCCAGAAACGTTATGATTATTTAAGGGTAACATGTAATATGAAACTTGTTGCGGCATTGCTTAATGAAACACAGCATCAAAAATTTGGTCAGGATTTAAGTGAGTCTTTAAGGCAACATAAAATACGTGGGTATTAATATGTAAAACTCAGTGCATTATTAGGCTGCACATAAATATAGATTTAAACTGGGCGTAAGGCAAGGCAAGGCAAGTTTATTTGTATAGCACCTTTCATACACAGTGGCAATTCAAAGTTAAAAGCATTAAAAAATTAAAAACATTAAAACATTCCTGAGATCTAGAACCTCAGAAAGACTTCTTGCAAACATTTAGTTACAATTAAGACAACATGAAATTCAAACAAGAGAGATAAAAATTAAGAACATGAAAAATTAAAAGAAAATATTGTAAAATATACCCTACAATTTGGGAAATACGAAATTAAAACAAGAGAGATAAGCAATTAAAACATGAAAACTAAAAGAAAATATAGTAAAATATACACTACAATTTAGAATGTACACTACTCTATAAAAAGAATTATTAAGAGCATGAAAAACTAAAAGAAATAGGGTAATAGCAAAAATTTCGAGCTCAATCATAGGCACAAGAAAAAAGAAAAGTTTTTAACCTGGATTTAAACATTTCTACATTTGCGGAACATCTAATATCTCCTGGCAGTCTGTTCCAGTTATATGCAGCCCAACAGCTAAATGCTGCTTCACCATGTTTAGTTTGGACTCTGAGCTCAACTAGCTGACCTGAGTCCATGGATCTAAGAGATCTACTAGGTTTATATTCTCTAAACATATCTGAGATGTATTCTGGGCCGAACCCATTCAGTGATTTATAGACCAGTAGCAGCACTTTAAATTCTATTCTGTAACTAACCGGAAGCCAGTGTAGAGATTTTAGAACTGGAGTGATGTGCTCAGTTCTCTTCGTCTTAGTTAAAACTCTAGCAGCAGCGTTCTGAATGAGCTGTAACTGTTTAATTGTCTTTTTGGGAAGTCCAGTTAAGTGACTATTACAATAGTCCACCCTACTGGAGATAAAAGCATGGATCAGCTTCTCTAGGTCTTGTTGGCACACTAGACCCTTGATTTTGGCTATATTTCTAAGATGGTAGAAGGCTGTTTTGGTGATGGTTTTAATATGGCTGGTGAATGTAAGATCTGAGTCTATTAGCACGCCAAGATTTCGGACTTGGTCTTTGGTTTTTAGAGCCCGGGAACTGAGGTGCTCACTGACACTAGACCTCTTTTCTTTGCTGCCAAACACCACAATCTCTGTTTTGTCCTTATTTAACTGTAAAAAATTCTGGCTCATCCAGTTATTGATGTCCTCCAGACACTGACACAGTGAATCTATTGGGCTGTAATCATCTGGTGAGAGAGCCAGATATATCTGTGTGTCATCTGCATAACTATGGTAATCAATGTTGTTAGCCTGTAGCATTTGGCCTAATGGCAGCATATAAAGATTGAACAGAAGAGGTCCGAGAACCGATCCCTGGGGGATTCCACATGTCATAGCCACCCTGTCAGATTCACAGCTGCCAATAGTGACGAAGTAACTCCGGTCTTCTAAATAAGACTTGAACCAATTAAGGACTGTTCCGGAAAGTCCAACACAGTTTTCCAACCTATCCAGCAGTATTCTATGATCTACAGTGTCAAAGGCAGCACTAAGATCCAGTAAAACCAGAACTGATATTTTACCCGAGTCAGTATTCAGCCGTAGATCATTTAACACTTTTATGAGAGCCGTTTCAGTGCTGTGGTGAGCTCGAAAGCCTGACTGAAATTTGTCAAAATAACCACTGGAATTCAAAAAACTGCTGACTTGATTGTAAACAACTTTCTCAATGATCTTAGCTATGAAAGGAAGATTTGAGATCGGCCTGTAGTTGTTTAACACAGACGCATCCAGAGTTCTCTTTTTTAGGAGTGGCTTAATGGCAGCTGTTTTCAGTGACTTTGGAAAAACGCCTGATGCTAGTGAGCCATTAACTATTTGTTGCAAATCAGTTTTTACAGAGTTAAAAATAGTTTTAAAAAATTCAGATGGCAGCATGTCGATGATTTAAGATGCTGAACTGTTTTCTCCAGAGTTTTTTGGTCTATTGTATTAAATTGTGACATAATAGTCATGTTATTTTTAGGTGTCTGTAGGGGCGGCATGGTAAACGTATGCACGTATGCGTACAACTAGTTGGTGTGGAGAACATGTAACACATACAGTGTGCAATTATTTCAAGTTTATCAAGTACATGATATTTCACTCAATGATATCTCACAAAGTACAAATTCTTCAACTTTCTAATTAAACCACGTAGTACGGGACATTACCGCTTACCTAATGCGGAAACAACTCGCCCAAACAGGGACTTGAACCCTGGACCCTCAGATTAAAAGTCTGATGCTCTACCGACTGAGCTATCCAGACTCTGCAAGTGGTTGTAACTTTAACATACGTTGTCCTGTAGAACAGTTCCAGAAAGAACACCCAAAAAACCTTTAAGAAACACTTCTTAGTACTACATACATTAGTTGTATTCACATATATGTTCAGAGAACGAATGTGATAATTGTACAAAGAACACTCATTATTAAAAATATTTGTGTATTTTGTTTACATAAATAATTAATCCAAAACAGAAAACAGTAACATTCAACAGCCAGGTGTATGTTTACATTACATTTACAATGTTGTAGCATGTCAGACAAATGAAATAATAATAAAAAATGAATGTTACTGTTTTCTTCCATTTGTCTGACATGCTACAACATTGTAAATGTAATGTAAACATACACCTGGCTGTTGTACAGCTTATGCCAAGTTTACACTACACGACACTCTGATTAACACGTGGTCACTGTAATGTTCACACTACACGACTGATCGGCGATGGGGAGTTTTACACTACACCATCCATCACCAGGGGGAATCACAGGCGAGCTTCTCTGGTCTCCAAAACTACGTTTTGTCACGAAAACACACGTGAGAAGTGATGAAAGGTTTAATGATACCACGTCAGAGAAATGACTAGGTCCTGGGTTGGAGACTGTTCTCCAGGAATAAGCAACACCTCTGTCTTGCTGGGATTAAGTTTTAGATGATGAGCTGACATCCATTGTGAGATATCTCGCAGACATGCTGAGATGCAAGCTGAGACTTGTGTGTCTGAAGGAGGAAATGACAGAACGAGCTGAGTGTCATCTGCATAGGAGTGGTAGGAGAAGCCATGGGAGGCTATGACCTTACCCAGAGAGCGGGTGTAGATAGAGAAAAGAAGTGGGCCAAGTACAGAGCCCTGAGGAACACCGGTTGAGAGAATGCATGGGGGAGATATGGATCCCCTCCATGACACTTGGTAGGAGCGCCCTTCGAGGTAGAAGGCCATCCATTGCCATGCTGAACCTGTTACACCAAGGTTTGAGAGTGTGGACAAGAGAATGCTGTGATTCACGGTGTCGAAGGCTGCAGAGAGGTCAAGAAGAATAAGGACAGATGACAGTTTGGCTGCTTTGGCTGCATGAAGCTTCTCAGTAAAAGCTACAAGTGCTGTTTCCATAGAATGTGCTGCCTTGAAGCCAGACTGGTACGGATCGTGGAGGTCATTCTGAGTAAGAAAGGCAGATAGTTGGTTATAGACAGCACGTTCAAGAATCTTTGATAGAAAAGAGAGGAGTGAGACAGGTCTGTAGTTGTTAATGTCTGTAGTGTCTAGTGTAGGTTTCTTAAGAAGGGGAATGACCTGAGCTTTCTTAAAAGCAGTAGGGACAACACCTGATGTCAGGGAGTTGTTGATGATGGGTGTGATGAAGGGGATTAGGTCCTGTGAGATGTCTTTGAGGATGGTGGATGGTATAGGGTCGAGTGTGCATGTAGTAGGATTGCTGGATTAGAGGAGCTGTGTAACCTCATCCATGGTGAGTGGGGTGAAGCTGGTGAGTGTGTTGGTGGGTTGAGGGTCAGTTGAAAGTGGGTCAGTCGGAGAGAAGGATTGATTGATTTTGTCCTGAAAGAATGTTGAAAAGTCAGTAGCAGTGAGAGAGGCAGAAGGGGGAGGAGGAGGAGGGTTTAGAAGAGAGGAAAAGATAGCATGAAGCTTACGTGGGTCAGCAGAAGATTGTTCAAGCTTGGCTTTGTAAAAAGATGTTTTTGCAGCAGTCACGTCAGATGAGAACCTGGACAGCAGATCTTGGTAGGAGTGGAGATCAACACTGAGCTTAGATTTTCTCCACTTTCTCTCAGCTGCCCTTAATTCTCTTCTGTTGCTGCGCAATGCATCTGAAAGCCAAGGAGCAGGGTGAGAAGGTTTACCTCGTTTGAGGGTAGGAGGACAGAGCTGAACACCAAAAAAACCTTTAAGAAACACTTCTTAGCACTACATACATTAGTTGTATTCCACACAGGTCAGCATGCGACATCGTTTTAATTTATAACTGTATTCATATTATGCCATCTAGTGATCGATTGAATAGCCTACAACCAGCACAAACAGGGTTTGAGTTATTAACACATAATCCAGTCAGTTAAAAACCCAACATGAAGGCTGTACCTAATACATTCATACCAGAGAAAACACACCCTAACATGCTAGTGCCGTTACAGTGCTAGCAATGGTCCACCCAAAATCATTATTTGGTCAGTTGGAGTGCTCATATGGGGCTCCCTTTCTATTGATATATGATGTGGTGTCAACGGTATCCAAGTTAGTCAGAATGCGGTCTAAGGCGCTGTGTTCAGGTCACAATCTCTCATTGAGGCGTGGGTTTGAATCTCACTTCTGACAGCTCATGCTTTATACAAATTTACATCTTTAACCCTCTACCATACATAATAATGTGAAAAGATACAACAGTTCGTACAAAGCTTAGTCCACGTGGGGGTGTTGTGGGATTGGTTTTAGATCTTTGCAAGCAGTTTAATATGGCCGAAAGGTCTAAGGCGCTGTGTTCAGGTTGCAGTCTCCCCTGGAGTTGTGGGTTTGAATCCCACTTCTGACAGCTCATGCTTTACACAAATTTACATCTTTAACCCTCTACCATACATAATAATGTAAAAAGATTTGTTTCAAGATTGTTTCAAAGTTATTGCATGTTTGTCAATTAAAAAAATTAATAAAGGTCTTTAAACTAAACGATGAATGAAAATAGAGCATAAACTGACATTATTTTTGACGCAGCGTTTCAGTGAGCAATGACGTAGCAAGTCTCATATTACGTGTTGCCTTTAAATGATCATAACGTTCCTGCATTGGAGAACGCGGGCATCGATTCCACTACCTCTCGCATGCGAAGCGAGCGCTCTACCATTTGAGCTAATTTCCCTTACAAAGAACTCTCCTTTACCCTTTGTAAATTGTAATGTACTAACAGATCATTGATGTTGCATTATAAAGTGGGGGTTCAACGTGTTTAAGCTCACGTACTCACGTTTATCGCAGCCTTTAGGACGAACTGAACCAAATCGTAACTGTCTTTGTACCACTGACAGACTGAATTAAGGGTTGATGCTGCATTATGTAGGGGCCAAAATAGTGCAGGATATACCAACTGTTTAGTGCAGTGCAATAACAAAGCAGCTCTGTGAAGCAAGAACTGAAATTATGATGCATGTCATTCAACATAAAATATGTGGGTATTAATATCTAAAACTCAGTGCATTATTAGGCTGCACATAAATATAGATTTAAACTGTCCTATATTTACTACAGTCTGTTTAAAACAACTAGTCGGTGTGGAGAACATGTTACACATGCAGTGTGCTATTATTTCAAGCTTATCAAGTACATGCTATTTTACTTAGAAATATCTCACAAAGTACAAATTCTTCATCATTCTAAATAAACCATGTAGTACAGGACATTACCGCTCACCTAATGCAGTAAGAAACAATTTGCCCGAACAGGGACTTGAACCCTGGACCCTCAGATTAAAAGTCTGATGCTCTACCGACTGAGCTACCCAGGTTCTGCAACCTGCTTTAATCCTCACAAGCATGTGACTTCAATTACAAACTTTACAGTTTTTTTCAACTGCTTACACACTAAATATTTGCTTGTCACACAACTTTCTAAACATGTCCTTCAAACACCAGAACCCCACACCAAATCTGCAAAACCATACACTAATTCTCAGTGTCTGACTCAGTTTTCAATTTCCTAAAACACATTTTGCAAAACTCCACACACAATTTTCTACCTAATACACAAAAATCAAACAGGAAGTAACTTGATTTCCTTTTTCAAACACAACCTATCAAAATGCCACACTAAATCACCAGTGCTTCACTCTCACTCCTCACATGTGCAAACACTCATTACTTTATTGAACACCAAAGAATCATTAGCATAGGTCAAGATGTCTGTTTTGAACAATGAATGACAACGCAGAGAGAGCCAGGAGAGTTGGAGGTAGAGGCAGACCACAAGGAGCTCGGGTTTGAGGAGGAGGAGTTGGAAGGAGAGGAAGAGGAGGAAGAGGCCAGAGTGACAGGGAAGAGCACGAGGGCAAAGAAGGGAAGCAAAGAGAGCGATTGAGGAATTTTTCTCCACATGGCGCTGGCGATATGATCGTCGTCCCTGTGCCCGCATTCCACTTCTCCAGGCAATAGAGGAAGCATGTGGCGACATTGACGCTGCCTCTATTCAAGGATGGATGCGCCATGCAAGAAGGTTCTTTCCTCTGTGTTTAGCAAGAGAGGACATAGCATGCGACGTGGATGAAGTACTGTGGCCAGACCTAGCCCGGAGGAGAGATGAAGCCTAGACACAGACCCAACCCATACCCTCCCCCCAACCAACACACACACAATTAATTTTTTGGTAAAAAATAAAATTATTTGTTTGAAATTAGCTTTTTCATAGATGTGTTTGGTTTCTGTCCACCTACATGTGGTGGTTCGATTTTCTTCTTCTTATGTGCTGTACAAACATTGTATTTAGAGCAGCAAATGATTTGGAAAAAATAAATATTTTTGCTTTCAATACTGCTTCTGTGTGTTGTGAGTATATTCCACCTTCTCTCTGCACGTTTGTATGGAAATAAACGTAGAATCCCATGAAAAACAGAAGAGCTTTAGGTTTTAAACATCAGTGTGTACATGATGTATCCAAAATGTCATATTATGACAAAAGTGTTTGCAATGTGAGGTCAATGCTTGCTTTTGAGATGTGTTTATGTTTTTTATTATTTCAAATGCCATTCATAATTTATAATCACTGATTTGTGAGATATCAGCAGTAGTAGGTCATGTTTAACTGGTTTAATATTGTTTAAGCGCTGATTATCGGCTGTTTTTCGTGAGTATGTTTGGGCGGTTTTCCATGCATTATGGCGGACTTTTAAATGCGCAATCTGGCAACCCTGACTGAAGCGTTCATTCATATTTTGGAGCGATGTATGTTTGTATGCTAGAATATAAATAACATCTTTTACAAACTGCTGTCTATTTACATTGACATTTTCTCTTCTGTCTAAACCTTGAAACTGGGTTTGTAAAAGTAAGCGATATTGTGGATAATATATTTAATGAGCTGAACTAACTGAGAGAAGCGCTAACGGTGGTGGAAGAGTCTAAAAGAGTTTGGAACATAGTCGTATCATCATAGCAGTACAACACAGTTTCGTCCGTAGCATCCGAAAATATCCAGAAGCTAATATACAAAAAACGTTTATTTTAGTAAACTTACCTTGTTGAAAAAAGTATGACCACAATTTCTAAACAAACACAGTATCCGCTGCTGCAGTCTCTACACAAACTTTTCTGCACTGAAATCGCACCGCGGTCACGCCATCTGCACTTTAAAAAAGCTCGGTCACGCTATCTGCAGTTTTACTGCGCGTTTAAACCGTGTTATACGGTAATCAAAACGAACCTGCTGTTTACAGTTTAATAAACATATTGTACTGTATTATAATACACAAAATCCACTACATTAAACAAGAGCATTCAATCTGTTATTAATGGAATAAATTACAGATGTTTTTACTGTGAGTAAAGTGTCTATTTGGTTGAATACAGACCCCTATTTAAAGATTATTAAAATGAACAAATCAAATTTTTATCAGGTTCCACCCATACTGGGATTAATAACACTTACTCTAGTACTCATGGTGTGATTTTGGCACATTTTTACTGTAGGAATTTGAAATAATGGGCTTACAAACTTATGTACAATGTCCATTCGGTTTTGTTTAGACCATCGTTTGAGGATCAATAAAATCAACAAATCAAATTGTTATCAAGTTCCACCCATACTGTCATGAAGAACACTTACTGTAGTACCCATGGTGTGATTTTGGGACAATTTTACTGTAGGAATTTGCAGTAATATGATAACAAACTTGAGTAAAGTGTCTATTTGGTTGAATACAGACCCATATTTAAAGATCAATAAAATTAACAAATCAAATTGTTATCAGCTTCCACCCATACTGTCATAAAGAACACTTACTGTAGTACCCATGGTGTGATTTTGGTACAATTTTACTTAAGGAATTTGAAATAATGGGCTTACAAACTTATGTACAATGTCCATTCGGTTTTGTTTAGACCATTATTTGAGGATCAATAAAATCAACAAATCAAATTGTTATCAGGTTCCACCCATACTGGCATTAAGAACACTTACTCTAGTACCCATGGTGTGATTTTGGAAAAATGTTACTGTAGGAATTTGAAATAATGGGATGTCAAACTTAAGAAAAATGTCAATTTGGTTGTGTTAAAACCACATTTTTAAATCCAATCAAAAACCAAATCAGTTCATCAAATGTGACCACTAGGATCATAAAGAGCACTTACTCTAGTAAGATCAATAAAATAAGCAAATGAAATTGTTATTAAATACCACCCTTACATTCATGAAGAACAATTAATCAAGTACTCGTTTTGTGATTTTTAAGACAACTTAACTGCTGAAATTTGGAGTAATGGCATCACAAAATTGCATAATTGGTTTTGTATAGACCTTGGGGGTCCAAAGTTTTAATAATCTGAAAATTGTGATAAACCATTAACAAATGATGAAATGAATGTAATACTACATGCTTTTAATAATGTAATATTTAATTAGTACGTGTGTAATTAATAAATAAAATATTTATTCTTGTAACAAAAAAAGCATTTGATATTTAAGTATTAATGTAATATTGTCATTTACTAATCAGTAAGTGACTGGTGCTTATAATGATATTTAATAACTTAAATCAGTAAGTAAAAAATATTTAGATATTATACTATATATATATAGGCAAATAAACCCATTAAAAAAATCAAAGCAAAATAAAGAGCATCAATGGAATTTGTCTGTCTTTTGTATTTTTATGATTATTTATGTACGAATATATCTAAGTAGATATATATATATATATATATATATATATATATATATATATATATATATATATATATATACAGTATATAGTATATGTATAATATCTATAGAATAAAATTATATAGATATAATAAAATCTAAAAAAAGAATAAAAGTCCAGTCGACAGTTTAAAGTTTACTAAAATAAACAAATCAAATTATTAAATGACATAACTACATTTTAAAAAAATTACTTTTGTACTGAATAATTAAGACTTGAATAATCAAGTCATAAATCTTTACAAATATAGTTTAATTAAATGTAAGGGAATTCAAAAAGTAGTTCTAAAACAACCAAATATACCAAAGATACTTTACAAAGGTTTGCCAACACATTAATATAATTTCCTACAGTAAAATGAAACTAATATTTCTAGTACAAGAATACATCTTCTACAGAATATAGTGGTTTGACTTGATAGCAATTTAATTTGAGTATTTTATTGGACTTCAAAAATTAGTCAAAACAAAACTGAATACAAACTTTACATAAGTTTGGCAAGTCATTACATTATCAAATTCCTAGACTAAAATTGTCTGAAAATCATAAGATGAGTACTAGCAAACGGGTTCTTCATGAAGCTGGGTGGTGGGGGGCTCTTGATGACAATTTGATTTGCTAATTTTATTGGACTTTAAACACAATCAAATAGAGACTTTAAGTACAATTCCATTGTTTTAAATTTCTGTTTTAAATTCCTACAGTAAAAGTTTCCCAAAATCACAAGATACAGTGGGGCCAAAAAGTATTTAGTCAGCCACTGATTGTGCAAGTTCTCCTACTTAGAAAGATGATAAAGGTCTGTAATTTTCATCATAGGTACACTTCAACTATGAGAGACAAAATGAGAAAAAAAATCCAGGAAATCACATTGTAGGATTTTTAAAGAATTTATTCGTAAATTATGGTGGAAAATAAGTATTTGGTCACCCACAAACAAGCAAGATTTCTGGCTCTCACAGACCTGTAACTTCTTCTTTAAGAAGCTCTTCTGTCCTCCACTCGTTACCTGTATTAATGGCACCTGTTTGACCTCGTTATCTGTATAAAAGACACCTGTCCACAGCCTCAAACAGTCAGACTCCAAACTCAACCATGGCCAAGACCAAAGAGCTGTCGAAAGACACCAGGAAGAAAATTGTAGACCTGCACCAGGCTGGGAAGAGTAAATCTACAATAGGCAAGCAGGTTGGTGTAAATAAATCAACTGTGGGAGCAATTGTAAGAAAATGGAAGACAGTTTGCCAGAGAGCATATGGATGATCCAGAAGAGGATTGGGAGAATATCATGTGGTCAGATAAAACCAAAATGGAACTTTTTGGTAAAAACTCAACTCGTCGTGTTTGGAGGAAGAAGAATGCTGAGTTGCATCCCAAGAACACCATACCTACTGTGAAGCATGGGGGTGGAAACATCATGCTTTGGGGCTGTTTTTCTGCAAAGGGGACAGGACGACTGATCCGTGTTAAGGGAAGAATGAACGGGGCCATGTATCGTGAGATTTTAAGCCAAAACCTCCTTCCATCAGTGAGAGCATTGAAGATGGAACGTGGCTGGGTCTTCCAGCATGACAATGATCCCAAACACACCGCTCGGGCAACGAAGGAGTGGCTCCGTAAAAAGCATTTCAAGGTCCTGGAGTGGCCTAGCCAGTCTCCAGACCTCAACCCCATAGAAAATTTGTGGAGGGAGTTGAAAGTCCATGTTGCCCAGCGACAGCCCCAAAACATCACTGCTCTAGAGGAGATCTGCATGGAGGAATGGGCCAAAATACCAGCTACAGTGTGTGCAAACCTGGTGAAGACTTACAGGAAACGTTTGACCTCTGTCATTGCCAACAAAGGTTACGTTACAAAGTATTGAGTTGAACTTTTGTTATTGACCAAATACTTATTTTCCACCATAATTTACAAATAAATTCTTTAAAAATCCTACAATGTGATTTCCTGGATTTTTTTTTTCTCATTTTGTCTCTCATAGTTGAAGTGTACCTATGATGAAAATTACAGACCTCTCTCATCTTTCTAAGTAGGAGAACTTGCACAATCAGTGGCTGACTAAATACTTTTTGGCCCCACTGTACATTCTAGAGTAAGTGTAGTTTATGAATCTAGGGGTGGCATTTGATAACAATTAGATTACATTTACTTGTTAATAATTAATTAGATTACATGAACACAACCGAATAGACATTTTACAAAAGTTTGTTATCACATTACTCCAAAATTCTACAGTAAATGTGTCCCAAAATCACACCATGGGTACTAGACTAAGTGTTCTTTATGACTGTATGGGTGGAATTTGATAACAAGTTGATTTGTTTTGTTAATTTCATTGATCTTTAAATAGTGGTGTGTAAACAACCAAATAGACACTTTCCTCAAGCTTGTTATCCATTACTCCAAATTTGTACAGTAAAATTGTCCCAAAATAACAACATGTGTACTAGAGTAAGTGTACTTAATGCCAGTATGGGTGGAACTTGATAACAATTTGATTTGTTTATTTTATTGATTTTTAAAAAGTGGTCTAAACACAACAGAATTGACACTATACATAAGTTTGCCATGCCATTATTTCAAATTCCTACAGTAAAATTGTCCCAAAATCACACCATGAGTACAAGAGTAAGTGCTCTTTATGACTGTATGGGTGGAACTTGATAACTATTTGATTTATTTATGTTATTGATTTTTAAAAAGTGGTCTAAACACAACAGAATTGACACTATACATAAGTTTGCCATCCCATTATTTCAAATTCCTACAGTAAAATTGGCCCAAAATCACACCATGAGTACTAGAGTAAGTGTTCTTCATGACTTAATGGGTGGAACTTAATAACAATTTGATTTGTTTATTTTATTGGACTTTAAATATAGTGTAAACACAACCGAATTGACACTATACATAAGTTTGCCATGCCATTATTTCAAATTCCTACAGTAAAATTGTCCCAAAATCACACCATGGGTACTACAGTAAGTGTTCTTTATGACTGTATGGGTGGAACTTGATAACAATTTGATTTATTTATTTTATTGTACTTTAAATATAGATTAAACTTAACTGAATTGACATTTTACATAAGTTTACCACGCCATTATTTCAAATTCCTACAGTAAAAATGTCCCCAAATCACACCATGAGTACTACAGTAAGTGTTCTTCATGACTGTATGGGTGGAACTTGATAACAATTTGATTGGTTTTTTTTTATTGATTTTTAAAAAGTGGTCTAAACACAACAGAATTGACACTATACATAAGTTTGCCATGCCATTATTTCAAATTCCTGCAGTAAAATTGTCCCAAAATCACACCATGAGTACTAGAGTAAGTGTTCTTCATGACAGTATGGGTGGAACTTGATAACAATTTGATTTGTTTATTTTATTGTACTTTAAATATAGTGTAAACACAACCGAATTGACACTATACATAAGTTTGCCATGCCATTATTTCAAATTCCTACAGTAAAATTGTCCCAAAGTGGGTGGAACTTGATAACAATTTGATTTGTTAATTTCATTGTATTGATCTTAAAATAGCGGTCTGTACACAAAGAAATACACACTTTTTTCATAAAAGAAGTCTGATTTTCTAACTTTTTAGATTGCTCTATACATAGATTGTAACACACTTTTGTTTCTGCTACACTTTATGTGCATCAGAACTCGGTAGTCATGTATATTAAGCTGTAAAGAGATTATTTCATCTTCGCAGCTGTATTACCGTATATTACGGTTTAGACGCGCAGTAAAAAATAAAGTGCAGATAGCGTGACCGAGCTTTTTTAAAGTGCAGATGGCGTGACCGCGGTGAAATCGCAAGGACACATTTTATGGATATTACGGTAATGAACTGAGAACTCGTCCTACAGTCATGCAAGCACATACAACAGTGTGTGAGTTTACACTAATCAGCCATAACATTAAAACCACCTCCTTGTTTCTACACTCACTGTCTATTTTATCAGCTCCACTTACCATATAGAAGCACATTGTAGTTCTACAATTACTGACTCTAGACTGCTCACTCTATTCTTCAATGGTCAGGACCCCCACAGGACCACCACAGAGCAGGTATTATTTAGATAGTGGAAGATTCTCAGCACTGAGAATCAAGGCAGTGGTTCATTATTCCTGGTTCAATCGATTAAGACTCCCATGAAGTCACCCAAATGTCAAAGCATCCCCACACAATCACACTTCCACCACCTGGTGGTATGATGGATGTTCTTATTGTTTCTTATTATGAAATACATTCATTCATTCACTGCCTGTTTTATCCTGGTAATGATCACTGTGAGTCTTTTTTTCAAAAAAACTTCAAAAAGTAAATAAAAAATATAACAATAATATAATTTCAGTGATATCAATAGCAGCGATCAAACTAAGAAATAAAACTCTGGTGCATTTTAATATTGTAGCATTATAAGTTCATGCGTTTCTGTCAAAACAAAACAAAAAAGGTATGTAAATAAAACTGTTTAAGAGTAAATAGGGCGTTAATGACATGGTAACACTTACAGACTGGCCTAAAGATTAATGCTGCAACGAATTTCGCCATAAATTTATCATTTCAGATTCCGAGTTGCTGCCAAATGATCATAATGTTTCTGCACTGGAGAATGCAGGCATCGATCCCACTACCTCTCGCATGCTAAGCGAGCGCGCTACCATTTGAGTTAATTCCCCTTACGAAGACCCCACCTTTACTAATGTACTAACAGAGCGTTTATGCTGCATTATAAAGTCAGGGTGCAAGTGTTTAAGCTCAGACTCAGCTTTATAGTCATTCTATTATATAATACAATATTAACTGTATTCATATTATTCAATCTTGTGGACGATTGAATAGCCTACAACAAGCACAAACCGGGTTTGAGTTCGTAACAAACAATCCAGTCAGTTAAAAAGCCAACAAGAAGGCTGTACCTAATACACTCATACCAGAGAAAACACACCCTAACATGCTAGTGCCGTTACAGTGCTAAGAATGGTCCACCCAAAAAACATTATTTGGTCAGTTGGAGTGCTCATATGGGGCTCCCTTTCTATTGATATATGGTTTACAGCCTAGTGACGAAGTGTACAGTGCAGCAAATGGGTTACAGATTAAGGAGTTAGTACAAATCTTAGTCCGTGTGGGGTGAGAGTGGAATTAATCATTTCCTGGCTAGTCAGGATGGCCGAGCGGTCTAAGGCGCTCTGTTTAGGTCGCAGCCTCCTCTGGAGGCAGGGGTTGAAACCCCACTTCTGACAGCACATACTTGATATAAATTTATGTCATTAACCCACTACCATACATAATAATATGAAAAGATATAACAGTTTGTACAAATCTTAGTCCTAGTTAGTCTTAGTTTTCTATTACAAAAACTATCCTTTACCCTTTGTAAATTTTAATGGATTAACAGAGCATTGATGCTGCATTAAGTAGGAGTGCAACGTGTTTAATCTTACGTACTCTTTTCTATATTATGTGGTGCTTTTATATCATCACAGACTCAGTTTATTTAAAACGTTCATCCCAGCTTTTAGGACGAACTGAAAAAAATAATAACTGTCTTTGTACCACTGACAGACTGACTTAAGGGTTGATGCTGCATTTAAAGGTGCTGTTGTGAGTTTCAGCTGTTCATCTTTTACAAAGCAGTTCACCAGATGAAAAACCAACAAAATGTCACGTACCGCTGCTTTAACCAAAAACATTTCAAAATTGAAAAATTACAAGTTATTGCGTTTGTCAATTTTAAAAAATCTTTAAAAAAATAAAAAAATGATTTGAGTGAAAATAGAGCATCATTGTAAGATTGTAAATTTTGATGCTGCGTTTCAGTGAGCATTGACGCAACAAGTTTCATATTACGTGATGCCTTAAATGATCATAATGTTTCTGCACTGGAGAATGCGGGCATCGATACCGCTACCTCTCACATGCTAAGCGAGCGCTCTGCCATTTGAGCTAATTCCCCCTACTCTGAACCTCCTTTACCCTTTGCAAATTGTAATGTACTGACAGAGCGGAGTGTTAATGCTGCATAACTGTCTTTGTACCACTGACAGACGGACTTAAGGGTTGATGCTGCTTTATGTAAGGGCCAAAATAGTGCAGTTCAAAAAGTCTCAGTCAGCCGACAGTGCCAACATGCAGCCATATTCGGAGATGAGGTCTTTTATGAAGTGCATTCTCTTTGATTTGGTGGGACTTGTAGGAGATTATTCTGTTCTTGTTGCAGTGCTGCTGGAGGGTTTTCTTTTTAATGGTGGTGGTGGGGTGTTTGTGATTATATGTAACTGTAATACCTCATGTGCATTTGCATCTTTGTTCCCATTTTGAAGGTATAAAGCATGAGCTGTCAGAAGGGGAATTCGAACCCACGGCTCCAGGGGAGACTGCGAGCTGAACGACTGCTTGGCCATCCTGACTTGCTTGCACGTTACCAATGCCAATTTTCCTCAACACCCCCACATGGCCTAAGATTTGAACTGCAAGCTGCTTGAGCTACAGCAACAAGGCGCCGAGGAACTAATACACAGAGTTTTGCTCGAGTCCAATCATAAAGGCCAATTCCCATACCGGAAGTCAAAAACCTGGGTAAAAATCAGGAATCCTGACCGCTAGACCATATGGGAAACTGCAAGGCTCAGCACCGGCTGACGCCAGAATCAGCCACTTCATTCTGCGGCCACAACACAGAGTACTAACCACTATACGATCATGGCTTCCCAGCAGTCTGCCACTGGTGGCTCATGTCGGCTGCCCCCTGATAGACTGCAGTCATAGTTCCAACAGAAAAAGCTGCTTGAGCTACAGCAGCAAGGCGCAGAGGAAGTAATGGGCAAAGTTTTGCTCAAGTCCAATCATAGAAGGCAATTCCCATACTGGGAGTCAAACCCGGGCCACCTGGGTGAAAACCAGGAAACCTGACCACTAGACCATATGGGAATCGGCTGGTGCCAGCATCAGCCATTTCTTTCCGCTCTACCAAGTCTTTGTCACCTTGACAAGACCTGCATTGTTGGATCTGGGGTACAGAGAACCATACACAAGGAGTTAGAACAAGGTGAGAATAGAAACCTTCGAAGCACGGCATATGACAAGACAGTGCCGTGACCCGGATTCGAACCGGGATTGCTGCGGCCACAACGCAGAGTACTAACCACTATACGATCACGGCTTCCCAGCAGTCTGCCACTGGTGGCTCGTGTCGGCTGATAGACTGCAGTCATAGTTCCAACAGCATCAGCCACTTCTTTCCGCTCTGACAAGTCTTTTTCACTTTGACAAGACCTCCATTGTTGGATGCATTGTTGGTGCTCCATACACAAGGAGTTAGAGAGACAAAAAAAAGGCATAAGGAAACCGAGCCAGCCAGGAGTCGAACCTAGAATCTTCTGATCCGTAGTCAGACGCGTTATCCATTGCGCCACTGGCCCCTGTTTGACTATGGTTCTTTCCTGAAGCTCCAGCCTCATTTCGGTCTCTTGCCCGAGGAGAGAATAGAAACCTTTGAAGCACGGCATACAAAAAGACAGTGCCGTGACTTGGATTCGAACCGGGGTTGCTACGGCCACAACGCAGAGTACTAACCACTATATGAGCATGGCTTCCCAATGCTCAGCCACTGCTCCCTGATAGACTATAGTCTATAGTTTCAACAGAACAAGCTGCTTGAGCTACAGCAACAAGGCAGCGAGGAACTAATAGGCAAACAACGAGCACAACAGGGTTTGAGTTCTTAAAAAATAATAAATAATCTTAATAAATAATCCAGTCAGTTAAAAACCCAACAAGTAGGCTGTACCTAATACACTCATACCAGAGAAAACACACCCTAACATGCAAGTGCCGTTACAGTGCTAACAATGGTCCATCCAAAAAACATTATTTGGTCAGTTGGAGTGCTCATATGGGGCTCCCTTTCTATTGATATATGGTTTACAGCCTAGTGACAAAGTGTACAGTGCAGCAAATGGGTTACAGTCAGTAAATTTACCATACATAATAATGTGAAAAGATTCAGGAATTTGTACAAATATTATTCCTTGTGAGGCGAGGATGGTATCTGTGGTACTCTAGCTAGTCAGGATGGCCGAGCGGTCTAAGGCGCTGCGTTTAGGTTGCAGTCTCCCTTGGAGGCGTGGGTTCGAATCCCACTTCTGACATCTCATGCTTTGTACAAATTTACATCTTTAATCCTCTACCATACATAATAATGTGAAAAGATACAAAAGTTAGTACAAATCTTAGTCTTAGTTTTTTATTATTTCAAATGCCATTAATAATTTATAATCACTGATTTGTGAGATATCAGCAGTAGTAGGCCATGTTTAACTGGTTTAATATTGTCCTCGATCAGCTCTGTCCTCTTACCCTTAAACGAGGTAAACCTTCTCACCCTGCTCCTTGGCTTTCAGATGCATTGCGCAGCAACAGAAGAGAATTAAGGGCAGCTGAGAGAAAGTGGAGAAAATCTAAGCTTGGTGTTGATCTCCACTCCTACCACGATCTGCTGTCCAGGTTCTCATCCAATGTGACTGCATCAAAAACATCTTTTTACAAAGCCAAGCTTGAACAATCTGCTGCTGACCCACGTAAGCTTCATGCTATCTTTTCCTCTCTTCTGAACCCTCTTCCTCCTCCCCCATCTGCCTCTCTTACTGCTACTGACTTTGCAACATTCTTTCAGGACAAGATTGACAAAATCAATCAATCCTTCTCTCCGACTGACCCACTTTCAACTGACCCTCAACCCACCAACACACTCACCAGCTTCACCCCACTCACCATGGATGAGGTTGCACAGCTCCTCTCATCCAGCAATCCCACTACATGCACACTCGACCCTATACCATCCACCATCCTTAAAGACATCTCACAGGACCTAATCCCCTTCATCACACCCATCATCAACAACTCCCTGACATCAGGTGTTGTCCCTACTGCGTTTAAGAAGGCTCAGGTTATTCCCCTTCTTAAGAAACCTACACTAGACACTACAGACATTAACAACTACAGACCTGTCTCACTCCTCTCTTTTCTATCCAAAATTCTTGAACGTGCTGTCTATAACCAACTATCTTCCTTTCTTACTTAGAATGACCTCCACGATCCGTACCAGTCTGGCTTCAAGGCAGCGCATTCTACGGAAACAGCACTTGTAGCTGTTACTGAGAAGCTTCATGCAGCCAAAGCAGCCAAACTGTCATCGGTCCTCATTCTTCTTGACCTCTCTGCAGCCTTCGACACAGTGAATCACAGCATTCTCCTGTGCACTCTCTCCAACCTTGGAGTAACAGGTTCAGCATGGCAATGGATGGCCTCCTACCTCGAAGGGCACTCCTACCAAGTGTCATGGAGGGGATCCATATCTCCCCCATGCACTCTCTCAACCGGTTTTCCTCAGGGCTCTGTACTTGGCCCACTTCTTTTCTCTATCTACACCCGCTCTCTGGGTAAGGTCATAGCCTCCCATGGCTTCTCCTACCACTCCTATGCAGCTCATTCAAAATGCAGCTGCCCGTCTGGTTTTTAACCAGCCCAAACACTGCCACATCACCCCACTGCTGCGTTCTCTTCACTGGCTTCCTGTAGCTGAACGCATTCAGCTTAAAACACTGATGCTCGCCTACAAAGCCAAAAATGGACCAGCCCCAAGCTACCTTCACGGTCTAATCAAACCCCCGCTCTGTACCACGCAACCTCCGAATCACTAGTCTTGCCCGACTTGATCCTCCACCCAGGACTAAAGGAAGACAAGCATCAAGGCTCTTCTCTGTTCTAGCACCCAAGTGGTGGAATGAACTTCCTCTGTCCGTCCGAACATCTGAGTCTCTTGCTGTCTTTAAAAAAACGATTAAAAACCCACCTTTTTACTAAGCACTTAAGCTGACTTGTACTTATTTACTAACATTTTTTTTCCATTTCCAAAAAAAAAAAAAAAAAAACACTGGTTCTAACAGGTTTCAGCAGATTTGTGTTCTTCGACTGTTGTTTACTAAAACTTGAGAAATGAAATGTTTACTATGGAAGCACTTCTGTAAGTCGCTCTGGATGAAAATGCAGAAAATGTAAAATGTAAATGTAATTAGAGATTTAAACGGTCCTCTATTTACTACAGTCTGTTTGAAACAGCTGGGCGTACAACTAGTTGGTGTGGAGAACATGTTAACACATACAGTGTGCTATTATTTCAAGCTTATCAAGTACATGCTAGTTCACTTACAAAAAACTCACAAAGTACAAATTCTTCATCATTCTAAACAAACCATGTAGTACAGGACATTATCGCTTACCTAATGCAGTAAGAACCAACTCTCCCGAACAGGGACTTGAACACTGGACCCTCAGATTAAAAGTCTGATGCACTACCGACTGAGCTATCCAGGCTCTGCAAGACATGTCAATCCTCACAAGGATGTGTCCACAAGGATGTGACTTGAATTACAAACTTTAACATACACTGCCTGGCCAAAAATAAAAGTCACCAAAAAACCCTAAAGAAACACTTCTTAGCACTACATACATCAGTTGTATACCACAGAGGTCAGCATGCGATGAAACTTTGATAGTAGATTCAAGATTCAAAGTAGCTTTATTAATAACAGACATTTATTTATTTATTAGTAATGGACATCGTTTTACTTTCTAACTGTGTTCATATTATGCTATCTAGTGAACGATTTAATAGCCTACAATGAGCACAAACAGGGTTTGAGTTCTTAATGAATAATAAATAATCTTAATAAATAATCCAGTCAGTTAAAAACCCAACAAGAAGGCTGTACCTAATACACTCATACCAGAGAAAACACACCCTAACATGCTAGTGCCGTTACAGTGCCAAAAACATTATTTGGTCAGTTGGAGTGCTCATATGGGGCTCCCTTTCTATTGATACATGGTTTACAGCCTATAGTGACAAAGTGTACAGTGCAGCAAATGGGTTACAGTCAGTACATTTACCAAACATAATAATTTGTGAAAAGATTAAGCAGTTTGTACAAATATTAGTCTGTGTGGGGTGGGAGTGGCGTCAACAGTGTCCAAGCTAGACAGAATGGTTTTAGCAGTCTAAGGCACTGTGACAGCTCATGCTTTACACAAATTTACGTCTTTAACCCTCTACCATACATAATAATGTGAAAAGATTAAGCAGTTTGTGCAAATCTTAGACCATGTGGGGCGAGGGTGGTATCAGGGGTACCCCAGCTAGTCAGGATGGCCGAGCGGTCTAAGGCGCTGCGTTCAGGTCGCAGTCTTCCCTGAAGGCGTGGGTTCGAATCCCACTTCTGACAGCTCATGCTTTAAACAAATTTACATATTTAACCCTCTACCATACATAATAATGTGAAAGGATATGCCATTAATAATTTAAAATCACTGATTTGTGAGATATCAGCAGTAGTAGGTCATGTTTAACTGGTTTAATATTGTTTAAGCGCTGATTATCGGCTGTTTTTCGTGAGTATGTTTGGGCGGTTTTCCATGCATTTTGGCGGGCTTTTAAATGCGCAATCTGGCAACCCTGGCTGAAGCGTTCATTCATATTTTGGAGCGATGTATGTTTGTATGCTAGAATATAAATAACATCTTTTACAAACTGCTGTATATTTACATTGACATTTTCTCTTCTGTCTAAACACTTTTGGAATTGGGTTTGTAAAGATAAGGGATACAGTAGATAATATATGTAAAGAGCTAAACTAACTGAGAGAAGCGCTAACGGTGGTGGAAGAGTCTAAAAGGGTTTGGAACATAGTCGTATCATCATAGCAGTACAACACAGTTTTGTCCGTAGCATCCGAAAATATCCAGAAGCTAATATACACAAAGTTTTCTTTAAAAAATAAACTTACCTTGTTAATAAAGTATGACCTCAAAATCTAAACAAACACAGTATCCGCTGCTGCAGTCTCTACACAAACTTTTCTGCACTGAAATCTCAAGGACACATTTTACGGATATTACGGTAATGCACTGAAAACGCGTCCTACAGTCATGCAAGCACATACAGCAGTGTGTGAGTTTACACTAATCAACCATAACATTAAAACCACCTCCTTGTTTCTACACTCACTGTCTATTTTATCAGCTCCACTCACCATATAGAAGCACTTTGTAGTTCTACAATTATTGACATGACCACTACAGAGCAGGTATTATCTAGGTGGTGGATCATTCTCAGCACTGCAGTGACACTGACATGGTGTTGGTGTGTTAGTGTGTGTTGTGCTGGTATGAGTGGATCAGACACAGCAGCGCTGCTGGAGTTTTTAAATACCGTGTCCACTCACTGTCCACTCTATTAGACACTCTTACCTAGTTGGTCCACCTTGTAGAGACAGTCAGAAACGATCGCTCATCTATTGCTGCTGTTTGAGTTGGTCATCTTTTAGACCTTCATCAGTGGTCATAGGACACTTCCCACAGGGCGCTGTTGGCTGGATGTTTTTGGTTGGTGGACTATTCTCAGTCCAGCAGTGACAGTGAGGTGTTTAAAAACCTGCAGCGCTGCTATGTCTTATCCACTCATACCAGCACAAAACAGGAGAGTCCTGACCATTGAAGAACAGCATAAAAGGGGGATAAAAAAAGCATGTTGAGAAACAGATGGATTTCAGTCAGTAATTGTAGAACTACAAAGTGCTTCTATATGGTGGAGCTGATAAAATGGACAGTGAGTGTAGAAACAAGGAAGTGGTTTTAATGTTATGGCTGATTGGTGTATACTCACCATGTATGCGTGGCTTTCCTCCGGGTATGAAAATGTGCCAGTAGGTGTAATTGCTGCTCTAAATTGCACCTGTATGTGTGAGTGAGTGGATAAATTAGTGTGTGATGCTTTGCGATGGTTTGATGCGCCCTGTCCAGGGTGTATTTTTGTCTTGAGCCCCGTGTTCGTGACACTGGACCCACGCTTGCCCTGTAATGCTGAATATCAATACAGGCAAATGAAGCGCATTTAAAAAAGCTTTAAAGCATTCTTGAAAAATGATCAGGCCAACCTTTTTAAAAAGTAGATCCCGATGACCTGTTGACTGAAATAGTAGATCCCAAGCCACAGAAGTGTGGGCACCAGTTTTACATTGGCTACGTTTTAACAAGACGTACCAAGAATGGCCTGTAGATGGCGCACTGTAGTCGTTTTTAAAAGCAAGCCAATTATGCCACCGAACTTAAATATGTACAATACTTTATAATGTATCAATTGTAACAGTATCAAATAATAAAACATTATAAAAAATTATAAGTTTATGCGTTTCTGTCAAAACAAAACAAAAAAGGTATGTAAACAAAACTGTTTGAGCGTAAATAGGGCGTTACTGACATTGTAACACGGACAGACTAGCCTTATGGTTGATGCTGCAACGAATTTTACCGTAATTTCATCTTTTCAGATTGCAAAATGATCATAATGTTTGTGAACTGGAGAATGTGGGCATCGATCCCACTACCGCTCGCATGCTAAGCGAGCGCTCTACCATTTGAGCTAATTCCCCTTACACAAAACTTTCCTTTACCCTTTGTAAATTCTAATGTACTAACAGAGTGTTAATGCTGCATTATAAAGTGAGAGTGCAACATGTTTAAGCTCACGTACTCTTTTCTATATTATGCGTTGCTTTTCATTAAAATGTTATGTGCATTTATATGTGGCAAAATAAAAAAATCCATAAAAATCAAATTGAGTTAGCAGAGAACCTTAAATTATACTAAATGGTTCTTCAAGTAGAAACAGTTCTACCAAGAACACCTAAAAGAACCCTTAAGAAACACTTCTTAGTGCTACATACATCAGTTGTATTCCACACAGGTCAGCATGCGATGAAACTTTGCTCGAAACAGACATCGTTTTACTTTGTAACTGTATTCATATTATGTCATCTAGTGGACAATTGAATAGCCTACTGTTGAGGTGACTATCTTACTGGCGCAGACTTAACCTACGTGGCGAATAATAAACGGAGCGGAGTTTTTCAGTCATTTTTCTTTATTATAAACACAGAACTGAACTTGGGCATGACCGCTCTCTTGTGTATGCTCCACTCAACTAACAGGATGCGTCATTACATCACACACTATATCACATCAGTGCGATTGATTGGCTGCTGAACCATATACACATAACATTCCATATCAAAATAAGAGTGTTATATCATATTTAACACCCCCACTCGCTCTTATTCCATTGCATCACATAGAAAACAAAACAACAATTTATTAAACCAGAAAATATAACTCATTACATTCAATTACCAAACATGTGTCTTGTAAAGCTTCTCAATTTCAGCTTAGTAGCTGGCTTGGTCAAAACATCAGCAATCATTTGCTCAGTAGGACAATACTCCAAAATAAACCTTCCATTATTTACATTTTCCCTTATGAAGTGGTACTTAATGTCAATATGTTTACACCTCTGTCTGTTTACAGGGTTTTTGGCCAATGCTATAGCACCTTGGTTGTCTTCGTACACCTTTGTTTGTGCATACTGATAATTGTCAATACCACTAAGCAATTGCTCTAGGTAAATGCCTTCCTGTATGGCTGATGCTAAGGCCATATATTCTGCCTCACATGTTGATAAAGCTACTGTTGGTTGTTTTCTTGTTTTCCAGGATATCAAAGAGCTACCCTCACTTAAACTGGCACAATACCCTGACGTACTTCGTCTGTCGGTCGAATCTGATGCCCAATCAGCATCACTGTAGACTCTTAGGCCTAGTTTTTCAGTGTCATTTCTCCTGAAGTACAATCCCTTTTCCATTGTACCTCTGAGGTATCTGAACACGTGTTTAACAGTGTTCCAGTGCTCAACAGTTGGTTCAGCAAAATGCTGGGAGAGTTTACTGACCACAAAACTAATGTCTGGCCTCGTGCATGTGGACAAGTAAATTAAGCTTCCTACAGCCTCCCTGTATTTTCTTGGTTCTTGCATTTCCTTTGCATTTTCTGTGTATTCTAGTTTAGGTTCACATGGTGTTTCTCTAGGCTTGTAGTTCTGCATGTCAAATCTGTCTAAAACCTTGTTCACAAATCTCTCCTGTGACATTATTACTACACCATCTGTTTGTTCAAAATCGATCCCTAGGAAATGTTTCAGTTTTCCCATGTCTTTCATTTTGAACCTCTCAGTGAGCATCCGCTTCACCTTTTTCATCACATTCTCATTGTTGGCAGCAATGATGAGATCATCAACCCAAATTATTAGGATTACTTTCTCATTGTTTCTTTCCCGTGTGTAAACACATGTATCAGCAAAATTTTGGACGAAATCATTCTCAACCAAGCATGTGTGCAGCATCGCATTCCAATTCCTCCCCGATTGTTTTAATCCGTAAATGGATTTTTGAAGCTTGCACACTAGCTTCTCACCCTTGTCTGATTTTTCTTCAAAACCTTCAGGTTGCTCCATATAAATTTCACAATCAATTGGAGCGTGCAAATAAGCTGTCTTAACATCCATCTGGTGTGAGACTAAGTTATCCTGGACTGCTTTTTGCATCACAACCCTCACACTTGTCATGTCGGCTGTGGGTGAGAATGTTTCGTCGTAATCTATACCTGGTTTCT